>NW_020175435.1:647507-679909 GCF_003031525.2 Neophocaena asiaeorientalis asiaeorientalis | reverse complement strand
GGCGCCGGTAGTCCTCCGCCAGGCCTTTCAGCCTGCAGTCCGCAGGCCTAGCCACTCATGGTCATTACGGCTGCGCAGAAGAATCGGGAAAGTGGGAAAGGCAGGTTCCATGCCTGCAGGAACACTTCCAACGCCTGAGATGAGGCGTCCTTTGTCCCTTGCACGTGCCCCGCAGCCCTGGCCCACGGGGGTGGAGGAGGCCTGGGCTTACCACTCCCAACGTGACAGCGCCTCCCTTCCTGTATCCGCAGCCACCTCCTCGTGCAAGATCCTCAAGTGCAACTCTGAGTTCTGGAGCGCCACGGCGGGCAGCCACGCACCGGCCCCGGACGACGCCCCCGAGTTCTGCGCGGCGCTGCGCACCTATGCCCTGTGCACGCGGCGCACAGCCCGCACCTGCCGGGGGGACCTGGCCTACCACTCTGCCGTCCATGGCATCGAGGACCTCATGAGCCAGCACAACTGCTCCAAGGATGGCCCCACGTCGCAGCCGCACCTACGCACGCTGCCGCCGCCACCGGGGGACAGCCAGGAACGCTCGGACAGCCCCGAGATCTGCCACTACGAGAAGAGCTTCCACAATCGCGCGGCCGCCCCCAACTACACGCACTGCGGCCTCTTCGGAGACCCGCACCTCCGGACTTTCACAGACCGTTTCCAGACCTGCAAGGTGCAGGGCGCCTGGCCGCTCATCGACAATAATTACCTAAACGTGCATGTGCGGGGGAGGGGGGCGGGGGGTGGTGAGGCGGGTCACGGCACCAGGCCCTGCCATCAGGAGGGCCCGGGCTTTCCTCCCTCCGACCCAGACGCCCCCTGACCCGCCATGTTCCTCTCGTCGGTAACTGAGCAAATTATTTAGGAAGGAATGTCCTGCACGTTCTTTGTCGTCAGGTGAACTACCCTGGAGCCACCTCTGCCCTTTGCCCAGAGTGCGGTGTTTCTCAAACTGCTGCTGTACACCGTCCACTAGGGGTCTTTGAAATCAGCCCTCTGGCGTCAGAAGCTAACACACAGGCACAGTTTGGGGGTGGGTCTGGGTTGGGGGGGCGCAGGGTAGAACAGGATAGCCAAACCTAGCCGAATTAAGGCAGTTTGTGAATGCTTTCCCAGTGCAAGAGTAAACGTTTAGGAAACTTAGTTTCTGTTGTGTGCATTTGTTCATGTGCGTGCACATTGGATCTGGCTGTAAATAAGATGGATTTCTTATTAGGGTTAATAGTCCAGAAAGTTTAAAAACACTCCCAGAGCATTCAGTTTCAAACTTCTGGGATAGTCTTTTCTTGCCCCAAACTATGTTTTCGTAGAACTCCAGTATCAAATCCCAATAAAGGGGAGCCGATATGCAGGTATGTTTCTGTCGTTATCATCACGGAGCTTTCTGTCCAGTGGGAGTCAAACCCCGCCCCAGACAAGCGGACCCAACAGCCTCCTGGAGGTGACGGTCCTGCCCAGGGGTTCTTACTGTGGCTGTACATTTGTGAACCGAGCGGATTTTAGAAGGTAATGGTTCTGGGCCCCCCCAGGCCGCTCTGACACCACATCTCTGGGTGGGCGTCAGATGTGTTCTTTTTTTTAAACCCCCAGTGATTCTGGGGCACGGAGGGCATTGAGGACGCTGGTTGGAGGCCCCGGCTGCTGGATGCTGCTGGTGCCAGTCGGGGCTGCAGGGTACCATCCTGCCCTTTGTCTCTGTCCCACACTGACACAGTAAGGCTGCAGCCTCAGAGCAGAGAGGGCCGTGGTGTCTGGGCGCAGGGAAGATGGAACAAGTGAGGACAGGGCATCAACCCACTGAGCACCCCCAGGGCCACCCATGCAGCCCGTCTGTCCAGGGCAGCTCCGGAACCTGAGGCTCTAGGAGGGAAAGTGGCCTCCCCACCCAAAGTGCATTCGGCTGGGAACCAAGCTGGGATTTCACCGGAGCCAGGGGACTCCAGAGCCCAGCGTGTTCTCACTGCCAGGAGAGGAGGTTCCCATCTGGAGCCCTGGAGGCCACCGAGAGCCAGTCATCTTCTGACCCAAGGAGGCTTCAGTGTCTGGGTGGCAGGACTCAAGTCCTACTCACAGAGCCACAGCCAGAGGCAGCCATGATGTGGCCCGTGGCCCAGGCAATGGGACATTCCTGTCCACTCCAGATTCTCCCTCCCAGTTTTCCAGGAGGGTCTCCCATGACCTCACATTCAGACTCAGCCGGAGAACGTGGTCTCAGGTCCAGGAGGCTGGTGGATGATTAGAGTCCAGGCCATGGGGACAGCTCTACCTCCCCGGGGCCTGGGCCACCAGAGCCCCTGGAGTTTCCGGTTTGGCAGCGGGTCTGTTTTCCCAGGAAGAGCACATTGCAAGACAGTGTGTAGGGCAGTGCCAGGCTGGCCCACAAGGGCGTTTCTGTCCCTCCATGCCCCAGAGGAGGACACTGAGGTGACCTGGCAGCCAGGAAAATTCCTGCCACCTCCCTCTGCTCCGGTGGCCCTTGCATGCCCACAGGGGTCTCTTCCTGGGACCAGCTGCTGGGTAGGAAACAAGCAGGCCTTAGCCCCATGGATGCTCTTACAGGCCTTTGGCACCAGGCCACGAAGCCTAGTGGGCAGCAAATTGCGGCCGGGGCTCCCTCTTCCCCCTCCCCCCTCTCAGCCCTCCACAGACTGAGGGGGGCCTGAATCAAGGTGCTGGCCGCCTTCTGTGCAGCGACCGCCTTCACCTACCCGCCTCCCTCCCTAGAGCCAAGATAAATGAATGTCTGGAGCCTGAGCCTGCGGCTTCCAAATTCAGCAGCAAACACACCGTGGAAGGGGGACCCCGCCTCCCTGTCCCAGGCTGGCAGGGGGGCACACAGGAGGTCTGAGGGTGTGAGGGGGCTGTGGACCTCAGGAGGCCTACCCTTCCTGACAAGGGCGGTATAAGCATCGGATGTGATAACAGACCTGGGAGGAGTTGTGGTTAGTGACCAGCAAGGGGGGCTTGCTGGCCCCTTTGACTGGGGGTGAAAGCTAGAGAAGGAGCCTTTGGGTCACATACTAGTGGGTCCTGCAGGCCGGGATGAGGTGCCTGGACTTAGAACCCCTGGATGCCACCCTCAGCTCTCTATTGGCACACAGTGGGACCCTGAGCTCAGCGAGGCCGTCCACAAACCAAATGGCTTATTCATTCATTCATTCATTTGTTCTCGTATTCCTTTCATTCACTTAGCCCACATTTTTCAAATGCTCACTCTGTTTCAGGCTCACTGCTGGGCACTGGCCAGCAGCACTGCCCAAGTAGGCATGGGAGTGCCTCCCTTCCTGTCCCAGCATGAAGCTTCCAGAAGGCTCTGGGGCTCTGCAGCAGAGCCCCTTGATCAAGCCAACCCATTTCCGCGGTGACCTAGGGCCACCTTGATCTTCCCAGCAGGTGAAGAGTTTTAGCAGCCTTCTCTTACCTCCCCGTCAGCCAGGAGGCAGCCCGAGGCTCTGCTGGAGGCCGGGCGGCGACAGGCTCCGTGTCTGGCCAAGCCAGTCTCAGGCCTCAGTGCCGACTGGGGTCTCACGGTAGCCGGGTGAGAGGCATGGGTGGCTGGTTCCCCAGTGCCCTCGGCCCACCTCTGCCTGTTCTCTTGGGCCTCCATTACTCAGGTGTGTGTGTTCCTTCGCTGATTCAGAAAACATTGACCAAACAGCTCTTCTGTGCCAGCCTCTGTGCTCGGCGACGCCTCCCTCTCAGTGCTCCCAGGCTAATAGTGGAGCACGAAGATAGCCACAGCATGCCGGTGACGGGTGCTGGGGCAGCAGGATGGAGGGTCTTGGGGCGGGGCACTGGCTCTGCACAGAGCACTGGGGAAGGCCTCCTGCCTGCCCTCGCCCTGAGCTTGCCCCCGAAGGACAGGACGGGAGGGGCAGCAGCAGAGCCAGGCAGAGTGTGGGCTCTTATCCCCAAGGTGGTGGAACCTGGGCTTTTGTGATTTCCCACCCCCTCAGCCGTGGCGCCTTGCCCAGGAACACGGTATTCTCACTGTCCAACCCTGCCTAGCCCTCTGTTCTTGTGGAGGGTCGAGATCTAGTGTTTTCCGGCCCAAGCTGACATTTCAGCCTCCTGTTCCCGTGGGACTGCCTCCCATGCCCGCCCCCTGCTCTGTCTTCTTCTTTCTGGCTGCGCTGGTGGCACCCCGTTTTGAGCCTCAGGGAGGAGAGGAGCTTGGATCTCGGTGCCTCCCCCCACGGCAGCCCCCTCGCATGTTCCCTGTTGCACTTCCATTCCATCACACGGCATCCTTCATCTGCTTGGTCTGTGACATCACCTTCCACCCCCGCAGTGTCAGCACCGTGAGGACAGGGGTCTTGGGCTGTTTCCTCCCCTCATGTGGACACAGCCCCCAGCCCCAGGCCTGGCACACAGTTGGCGCTCCATGAATAGTTCTGATGACACTCGGGCTCTGCCCTGTGCCCAGCAGTGGAGAGGGCGCGAGCCCCTCGGGGAAGGGGGGCAGCCGAGGCGGGAGCGGCAGCCACGCCTGCGGCTGTGTGGGCAGTGAGCCGCCTGGCTTTCGACAGGCCTCCTTCATGCTGTTCCTTGTGGTTGAGTCCCTGGCACCGGTGCCAGGAAGAGTCAAGCAGCCTGTCAGCCTTCCAGGAGACTGTCTCCGCGAGAGATGGCGGTTAGAGCGAAACCAGCCTTTCCTGTTCCAGGGAGGCCGATGGCACTGGGAACGCCACCCCCCTACTCCCCCGCCCCCAGTGTCTGTGTGGCCCTGCACACCAGGCAGGGACACCGGAGCCCCTCATTGCACACCCCTCCCCCCATGGCAGGACCACCCACTGCCCAGACCACCCCGGCTGGCCCACCTCCCGGCCCCCCGCAGGCAAGCAGGCAGGCAGGCGGGCAGCCTCATCAGGGCAGGAGCCTAGGATGGAGACAGGAAGCAGCAGGAGGTGGATCCCTGTGAAGTCGCCACGTTCATAGGTCTGGGCAGTGAAGGAGCGACAGTTTCGTGGGGCTCGATGATGCGTGGGGCTAGGGGCAGGATGGAGGGGCTGCAGCCACCTTGGACATCCCACAGCGAAGCAGAAGAGCCTCGTCCCGGGACCAGCCTGTGACCTCCAGGGAGGAGACGGGGAAGCAGAGCCCCGGGCTCAGGGAGCTGTGCACGGGGGCCTCCCGCGGTAGCCCGCTGTGGCCTCTGGCAGGGCCTCCAGCTCGCGACCTCAGAGCACCAGCCCCTCCTCGTGTCCCATGAAGACCGTGCAGAGTGCCCCCTGCACACCCGTCAGGCCCCACTGGCGCGGTGCCTTGGCCCCAAGACTTCTAGGGCCACGAGAAGGCTTTCCTTCCTTTTAAAGTCAGAAGGAAAAAGCCAACATGATCCAACCTAGACTATATTAGTCTTTACGCCAATGCAGTCCCAAAACGTAGCGTCTTTCTTTTAAAAGAATTTTGCTGGTGTATAGTTGATTTACAATGTTGTGTTAGGTTCAGGTGTACAGCAAAGTGAGTCAGTTACACGTATATCCACTCTTTTTTGGATTCTTTTTCCATATAGGTCGTTACAGAGTATTGAGTTCCCTGTGCTACACAGTAGGTCCTTATTAGTCATCTGTTTTATATATAGTAGCGTGTATATGTCAATCCCAATCTCAGCCACGAATGTAGTTTTTAATGTTTCTGACGGAGGAAGGGACCCAGCAAGGCCCAGGTGCCCTGGAGTTCCCAAAAGTCATACTGTGGCCTGCCCCTCTCAGACTTCCTCTCATCCCTACATCTCTCAGGAACGGGGTGAGAAGGGCTGGGGTCTTCTCTGCGTTCCCTCTGAGGGCCCCTCGTACACTCCCTGCCTGGTCACCCCTGAGCTTTATACTGGCGTGAGGGGACACGCAGAGCAGCCGTGAAACAGAGCCGGCAACACCTCCAGCCCAGCTCTTGCTACTTTGTGGGTTTGCTCAGCCTAGAACTTTCTGCAGCCCCTAGGCTGCCCCTCTCCAGTCCTCAGGCGTCTCAGCACCTGCTCCTGGGGCCCCCAGCCAAGGCCACTCCCTGCCGGCTTCCCCCTCCTGGCTGTGTCCCCAGCCACCCCGGAACTGCAGCCAGACACTCCCTGGCCCATGCCCCACCGGCACCTCCCCCTCCGCCTGTCTTGGCCGGCCTCTCCCTGACCCTCCTGCCTGAGCTGAGGTCCTGTGGCAGCTCTCCCCGCCTTCCCTTCCCCATCGGAGCTGCTTTGGGTTTCCTCTTTGGTTTCTAGCAAGTCTGGGGCCTTGCCTTTGTCCTACATCCACTGTTCGGCCAGAAATTCCCCTAGTGCTTTGCTGCATTGCCCTCAACCCTGAGAGCTGTCCAGGCCACCTTCATGCCCCTCAACTGCCACGTCCCCCTGGGGTGCCCAGGCAGAGAATTCAGCCACGGCCGACCATACATGTCGTCAGCAGCCCCCCGCCCTTTGCTAGAGCCCCTTCGGCCTACAGACGTTATGAGGAGGTGTGGTACCCCAGCTGGTGAGGCCCTTCTTCTCCAGGCTTGGTGGCAGGGATGAGGGGACAGGGCCTGGGAATGGTGGCTGGGGGCCGTGAAGAGGTTGGGGCCGGGCCGGAGGGGGGTGCTTTTAGCGGGAGGTCCCAAGATGCCTGGGCACCATCTTGCCCCCATCGCCCCGCCTCTCTCCCTGGCTTCAGGCTGAGAGTCCAGCAGGAACAGGGCGGGGGCGAGTTTCCCAGTTTCACTCATGTCTCCACCCCATCTTCCTGGTTAGGGTTACGGAGGAAAGAACAGCCAGACGTCTCACCCAGGGTGACAGAGGAAACACATCACTCCCCGGACTGTTGGTCTCTTGTCCTTCTCCCAGGCCTCCCACCCTATGACTTTTTGGCCAGAAATGCCCAGGGACTGGAAACCAAGAGCCTAATCCCAGCTCTGCCTCTTGCTGGCTGTGTGACCTTGGGCAAGTCACTTTACTTTCTGAACCCGAATTTCCTTGTCTATAAATCCGAGGTAATGTCCCCTTCCCTGCAGTGCCGCACAGGCCCAGAAGTAATCAATGCAGCAAGTGTGCCTGTGTCTGTGGTTTGCAGGAGGACGGTTACTGATGGAGCCACTTAGCCCTCTGCTTCTCCAGTAGCTCAGCGCAGCCCCTCACCCCGGCTGCAGGCTCCAGCAGAAATGTGCCTCGCTGCTCCCCTGGCCAGGGCTGCCCGTTAATCTGGAGCCCCCGTCTCCCTTTTGCTGACTGGCACCTCCCTCCCCTCCCTCTTCCTCCTGCTACTGCCAAGGCCTGGCTGGGAGACCCCTCAGGGCAGCCCTGCTGCGGTGGCCTCTGCTGACCTCTGCCTGCCTGCCTGCATGGATTTTGCCAGCTCGTTCTTTCTTTGAACATCAGTCTCTTCTACCTGCTGTTATGTTCAGCCTGTGGCTCATGGTCCTTTGGTTGTGGTCCATATGCATTTCCTATTGCAGCTGTAACAAGTACCACAAACTAAGTGATTCAAACAAATAGAAATTTATTCTCATACCTCTGGAGGCGGAAGTCTGAAATGAGTCTTAAGGGGCTAGAATCAAGGTGTCAGCGGGACCGATCCTTCTGGAGGCTTCAGGGGAGAGTCTGTTCGTTGCTTCTTCCAGGCCTCTGCTGGTGGCCAGCATCCTTCAACTTGTGGCCACAACCCTCTGGTCTCTGCCTCTGTGGAAACCCCGCCTTCTCTTCTGCCTCCGTCTTATGAGGACACATGTGATTACATTTAGGGCCCACCAGGATAATTTCTTATCCTTAATAAGTTAAGGATAATTTATCCTTAACCTAATCTCAACTGCAAGCTCCCATATGTCATATAAGGTAACATTTACAGGTTCCAGCGATTAGTGCCTGATATCTTGGAGGCCATTCTTCAGCCTACTACAGTGGATAACGACCTTTCATTTTTAATTAGCCATGCTTTTCTTTTTATGTTTCCTCCCTGTATATAGTAAATGAGCTGGTTTTTATTTAGGAGAGGAGTATAAAGTTCCCTAAGTCAAAAAAATTTTTGAGCAAAAATGCAAATTGTTTTAAAGAAAAATATTAAACGTGTAATAGGGCAGGTGGCACTGCACAATGACCACAGTGGGGAAGGGGCGGTCTGGGACATCCTGGGGGCTCTTGCCATCCCTCCGCTCAGTCCAGAGCATTGTACGTCCGGGGCTGGGCCTTGTCCCCTCCATAGTTCCCGGTACTGCCTCACCCCCTCTCTTTGCCCCCTTGCCCCACAGCTCACCATCATCTTCAAGAACTTCCAGGAGTGCGTGGACCAGAAGGTGTACCAGGCCGAGATGGACGAGCTCCCTGCCGCCTTCGCCGACGGCTCCAAGAACGGCGGCGACAAGCACGGGGCCAACAGCCTGAAGATCACCGAGAAGGTGTCGGGCCAGCACGTGGAGATCCAGGCCAAGTACATCGGCACCACCATCGTGGTCCGCCAGGTGGGTGGCTACCTGACTTTCGCGGTCCGCATGCCCGAGGAGGTAGTCAACGCCGTGGAAGACCGGGACAGCCAGGGCCTCTACCTCTGCCTGAGGGGCTGCCCACTCAACCAGCAGATCGACTTCCAGGCCTTCCGAGCCGGCGCCGAGAGCCCCGGCGCCCACAGGCTACCAGCCGCCAGCCCCGCCCCCTCAGCCCCCGACACCTTCCCATACGAGACGGCCGTGGCCAAGTGCAAGGAGAAGCTGCCCGTGGAGGACCTCTACTACCAGGCCTGCGTCTTCGACCTGCTCACCACAGGAGACGTGAACTTCACGCTGGCCGCCTACTACGCCCTGGAGGACGTCAAGATGCTCCACTCCAACAAGGACAAGCTGCACCTGTACGAGAGGACTCGGGAGCCGCCGGGCCGGGCGGCCGCCGCAGGGCTGCCCCCGGCCCCCTGGCCCCTCCTCGGCAGCCTTCTACTCCTGCCCCTGCTTCCTGTGCTGCTGGAGGCCACCTAGGACCGAGAGCGAGGCGTCACCGAACTGGTCGGCGGCTGCACGAGGGCCGGTGGTGGCCTCCCGGTGGCCCCGCAGTCCCTGCAGGGGTCAGGAGCCCCGGCGGCCACGCACCTCCGCGCTGCCTTGGGCTGCCTGCTGGCAAGGGCTGGGGGCGTGGGACGTCCCCTCCCCTTCCCCGGGGCCCGGGACAAGGTTGTGGTGACCAGTGCTGTGACGTTTGTGACATAGAGCTGTGCAGAGGGAGAGCTGCCCCTCTCCGCCCGCCCCGCCGTGTGAACGTGCAAATCAGAGCCCCTCGGGCCTAAGCCCTCACCCCGACAGAGACACTGGGCGTGGGCAGAGTCGACCTGCCCTCACCCCTGCCATGCACTGAAACAGGCCCGGCTGACTGCTGCACGCGCATCCCGGGCCACCTGCGCCCACCCCACGCACACACACTCGCACACACTCGCACACACAAGGACGGGGGCGCGGAGGGAGCCTCGAGGCTGGACCCCTGGGCAGGGCATCCTTTCCTCTTGGGCTTTAGGACCCCCGGGGTGCTGCTTGGCATCTTGAGAAAACTAATGTAACCCTTTGGCCAAAAAGTTGTGTCCTCCTGGTGCCTTCCCGCCTGTGGCCTCCCTGCGAGCCCAGGAGAGACCACCGTGTGTGCCCCGGCTGGGCACAGGCTCAGGCCCCAGTTACCAGGCCCCTCAGGTGGGGGACACGACACGTGTCGTCGGTACGTGCTCTGAGCAATGCCTGCTCTGGCGCCTTCCCCCACTGCCCATCCTCCTGTCCCCCGGTCCCCACTGTTCTTTGGAAGTCGAGTCTTTGCTTCTAAATGTCTAAACAGAGAGCTCCCCCCTTGATTTCTGTTCCATCCTACCCAGCAGGTGGCAAGAGGCGGTGAGCAGGGGAACTGAGGCGGCAGGGTGCGGGCTGGAGACTCAGCGGATGGGGCCAGCTGGCCTGCCCTGATCCTCTGCTTTCTCCTCACCTGCCCCCCAGATCCTTGCTCCCTGCCCTGTCCACCCAGGTCTGCATTCTGGGGAAAGGAGCAGGGCCTGGAAGGTGTCTCAGCCTTTATCATCCCTGGCAGGATCTCCTCCTTCTAGGCCTTTCTCTTAAGCCCCATGGCCACACAGCCAGGAGACTTTCCCACCTCACGTCAGCCAAGCTGCCCATCCGAGGAGCCCCGAACCAGTCCCACCTCTGCTGCTGTTTCAGAGAACCCCGGGGACCAGCACCGAGCTGGGCTCCACTCCTAAAGGCGCGGCCGTGTCCCGGAGGGCGATCCTCCCAGAAGCCCCGCAGGCCCCACTGTCCCCGACCGCCCCTCTGCTGTTGCCCAGGGACCTCTCATACACTGGCCCGGGAGGCTGAGGACTGGTCCCTGCCTCCCCCTCCGAGAGGTTCCCTCTCTCTGCCAAGCCGTGGGCTAGGCGGGCAGGTGGGTGGGAGGCGCAGCCCCAGCCCCTCCCTGCTGGTTTTTAGATGGTCCCTATGTTGGAAGTAAAAAGTGAAGCACTTTATTTTGGTTGTGTTTGATCACGTTCTGCTTGGAAGTGGAGGCCCCTCACTGTGTCCCGTGTCTGCGACCTGTGTGGAGTGTCACCGCGTGTACATACTGTAAATTATTTATTAATGGCTAAATGCAAGTAAAGTTTGGGATTTTTGTTTTGTTACTTTCTTTTGGACTACGTGTTGGAGTTTTTTATCTGAACGGACTTTGTTTCCTTTCGGGGTGGAGGGTTGACTTTGGTGGTGGCTGACCCCTTACAGTGTATCTACCAGGGAAAGGGGAGCGGGCAGGAGCGCGTGTGCGCACGTGTGTGTGTGTGTGTGTGTGTGTGTGAGTTGAGTGTTGTGAGTGCCTGCAGAAGGAGAAGCAATTAAACAACCAAAGCCCCCTGCTTCTCTAAAATTACTTTTTCTCCTTGTGTTGAGCTGCCTTTGGGGCTTGAGGGGTCCAGGTTCCCTCGCAAAGCTGGAACCGTCTTGGAGACAGATGATCACATGGAGGGAGGGACATGAAGGGCCTTCTGGGGTGAGGTTGGGTGGGCTGGCCTGAGATCCAGGAGGAGTCCATCAGTCTAGGACCCCAGAGCTGGGACTGTGGCTGCCTCCCTCCCCAAAGGTCCCCCTCCTTGCCCGCAGCCCAGGGAAAGGGTGGTGGCACTGCAGGGGGTCCATCAGTGTGCACAGGACTGAAGCTTGCTTCAGGTCTTCACATTTCATCTTTTAAAGTTATCCAGGGTTTCCCTGGTGGCGCAGTGGTTGAGAGTCCGCCTGCCGATGCAGGGGACACAGGTTCGTGCCCCGGTCTGGGAAGATCCCACGTGCCGCGGAGCAGCTGGGCCCGTGAGCCATGGCCACTGAGCCTGCACGTCCGGAGCCTGTGCTCTGCAACGGGAGAGGCCACAACAGTGAGAGGCCCACGTACCACAAAAAATAAAAGCAAAAATAAAAGCAAAAATAAAAATAAATAATAAAAATAAAGTTATCCAGTGAGTCAGGAACAAATGCATGCCCGTTTTACGGATGGGAAAAGAGAGACTCGGGGAGATGGACTGACTGGCCTAGGGTTCCTTAGCAAGGGCAGGGCCAACATGTACACCTAGGCCTGTTCTGCCCCCAAAGTCCCTGCTGTTCATACTAAACGCCAGGCAGCAGAATAGCAGCCCAGTTAAGCCAGGCCACGTCCCAGCTTCTCCACTTTCCTAGCTCTGTGACCTTGGGCGAGTCAACCTCTCTGAGCCTGCATCCCCTCCTTTGTAAAGTGGGGAGTGTCCATCCCATAGGGTTGTTTGAAGATTCAGTGAGTTAATTCCTGTGAAATACGAAGGACAGGGCCTGGCGCACAGTGAGTGTCCAGTGTTGGTGTCACTATTATCCCAAAGCAAGAGGGGTTGAGTGAGACGGTGGGTGAAAGGAGAGGGGAGAGGGCCACGTGGACCCTGGAAGCTCGGCGGGGAGGTGAACCGAGAAAACCAGAGAAAGCATGTATCCCAAGCCGAGGAGGAAGTTAAAAATAGGAAGGGAGAACTTTCTAGAGCCCTGTTCTTAAGCAGGCTCCCAGAGAGAACACAGGAGTCCGGGCTTTGGGAGGAAGAACCATCCTGGAAGGGACAAAACAAGGCTGGGACATCCCCACGCATCTTACCCAGTCACCCAAATTGATAGGCCTCTCAGCCTCACTAGAAAGTGGGATGAAATGAATACTCATGCAGGGGGTGGGGAACCAACGAGGGCTGTTGGCACTTGGCCAACGCAGAAGAACTGATTATTGAGGAGCCAGGGCCAGGGCACACGGGAGAGAAAAAAAAAATCTCATTCACCATCAGATGAAAAAGCTGCGGCACTGGCCAGAAAAGAGTTTGGGTTTGGAATTTGTTCAGGACCCTAAACTTAACCAGCTGGAATTCTTTTCCAAGTACCATGCTACTAGTTGCCCTCAGTGAACATGGAAATTTGCATTTCATCATGAGTGTGGAACACAGAGTCGTGAGCTAAATGATTCCCAAGAAGCAGCTTCATCTTACTCCGCGGGCTGGGTTTGGAGCAGAGACGCTTCTGTACCAGCTCAGCCGAGGCCAGTCAGCCTGGAGGTAAACGCATTAGCAGATGGAGCTGTGGGCCCCTCTCCGCGCTCCACCACCCCCGCTTACCGAGAACCCACTTGAGCCAGGCCAGAATGGGGCTCATCAGAGCAATGCCGGCGCGCAGGGTGGAGCCGGAGGTTGCACGGACTGGGGCCGGGGGGCGGGGGCACTTGGTCTCAGACAGCAGGCTGACTTGGCATCCAAACTGGCTCTGCCCGTCGCTGTGTGGTCTCCCTTGGATATTTTGAACCTTGGATTCCTTCTTTGTAAAATGGAATTATGAGTACCTACCTCCCAAGGCCATTACAGAAATCCAATGAGCTAACGCTCATAAATTGCCTTGCACACGGAGCCCTGGCACCCTGGCAGAATGGAGAGGCCACCAGAAATGGCCATCTCCTCCCTTTGCAACTGCCCGTGTTCCTTGATTCATTGGATAGCTCTTTCGTGATTGCGGGTGCTGGGGGGATGCGACAGAGATCTGTACACACTCCCTTGCGTTCTTGTTGGCGAGACGGGTCCCTAACCAAGCAGTTACATCAGCGAATGTCCCATGTGACAGCAACATGAAGAAAAGGTTCATGGGTCAAAGGACCCGAGAGAGATGCACCCCGGATTGGGGGATGGTGGGGAGAGGCTTTCCTCTCTGGTGGGGTCAGCGGGGACCTCGGACTAGTTCACCTGCGTGAATCCGGAGAACGGGCCGTGCAAAGATCTGGGGAGAGCGTTCTCCACAGGGAACGGTGAGTGCAGCGGCCCTGGCACAGCAGCAGCCCAGAGAGTGTGGACCGCAGGAAGCCAGGTGCATGGATCAGGGTGCAGGGTGAGGTCACAGGCAGCTGGAGCAGGACAGGCCTTGTTATTCTAGTTGCCATAGGAAGCTGCTAGCAGGCTCTGAGCATGGGGAGACGGGCTGGACTCTGGTTTTAAAGGAATCATTCCAGCAAAGAGCGAGATCACTGCGGGGAAGAAAGGCCGTCAGGGGGTGCGGCACAAAGCCAGCCAGAAGTGGGAGGGCAGTGGCAGAGCCAGAGGTGGCACGAATGACGGGCTTTGGGGTTCACTGTGAAGGTGGAGCTTTGGGGCGCGAGAGGACTTGAGAGCGGACCAAGGTGTTGCCTCCAGGTGTGTGGGCTCAGCACCCGGGGAAGCTGTGGTGTCATTTACCGAGCCCGGGAGGACCACAGGAGGAGCAGGTCCGGGACCCCGACATCCAAATCTTACTTTAGGACACGTTAGAAAGCACACACAGCTGGGTTGTTCTTAATTTTTAAATTTAAATGACAAAACTTCCAAGAAAAACTTCTTAAGAAGTGCAACGCTCACAGAATAAACCTCCCAAAGGGAAATGTGTTACATTTGAACGAACCGATTGCAAAGCCGTGGTTGGTAAGAGGACTGGCAGGGGTCTCCCGGCTGTCACTCAGGGGATAAAGACACCTGAAGGCCACGACCCAACAGAATCTTGGGAACCTGGTGGTTGGGTGGCCCAGGACAGCTGGCTTCACTAAGATTGGGCTTTACGGCAAACACCCAATTACGCATGGACCAAAGTTCTGATCCTGATGAGGACAACAATGCTAAAATTTGAAAAAAAGGAAGTTAAAAGAATAGGAGGGAAGCCTGGGAGGCGCATACTTACTCCCCACAGCTACCAGAT
This sequence comes from Neophocaena asiaeorientalis asiaeorientalis, assembly GCF_003031525.2. Taxonomy (NCBI): domain Eukaryota; kingdom Metazoa; phylum Chordata; class Mammalia; order Artiodactyla; family Phocoenidae; genus Neophocaena; species Neophocaena asiaeorientalis. Next base: position 665,740 of record NW_020175435.1, on the reverse strand, counting down.
GATGTGCTGGAGCCCCTGTGGGCTGGAACAAGTCCCCTTCAAGTGGTGGCCCTGCCACTTGCTGGCCACGGGACCTGTGGCCTGTTTCCTCATCTGCCAAATGAAGCTGGTGGTCCTGCTGCAGAGGTTCTTGGGAAGACAGGCAAAAATGAGAGAGAACACAGAAGGAAGCACCAACGAAACCACAGACCCCAACTAGTGTCAGCCCCTCCCCATCTCATCCCCCCCAGCTCACACCACCTTCACGGACTCCTCCTCCAGTAAGCCTGCTTGGGGCAGCTCCCACACCAGGAGGGCCCCTGCGCCCGCCCACTCCCCGGCTGACCGATGAGATCTGGAGAGAGGGCGCCTTGAAGGAAAGGCCCACCCTTAGCCTCACATACCTGTCTCCCACCAGACACTCAGGGTGGGGACCCTGCTTGGTTCACGGTCCTTTACCATGTGCTCATCTCTTGAATATGGCCCAGGAATCACATCTCTTTGGTCTGATTGGCCTTAAAACAATTCAAGAGCTCTTCATCCAGCTCCCACACGGGCTGAAGAAGCTCGGTGTTCTGGCCAGTGGTCAGTGGGAACCCCCGGCACCAATCAGGAATCTAAGGACCCCTAATCCCAGGGAGGTGCCCGTTGACCCTGGGAAATCATCACCTCCTGAATCAGTGGGACCAAAGATTCTACCACCTGATTCAACAGCTCCCTCTTAGCTACCTTCCCCACCTTTCCAGGCTTTTCAGCACCTTTGACCATTTAATCCTTTCCTGCCTCTGACGTGGGTTTGGTGCGAGAACCCTGAAGGAGAGGAACAGAAATGAACACGCTCGGAAGGTCCCAGAAGGATGGACTTAATTAAGAAACTGCAACGGGCAGCAGGTGTGCAAGGCATGATGTGCTGGGGGCGAGGGTGTCTCTGGAACCGGGGGACGCAATCCCAGGCAGCCTGGATCCCCGAGGCCGAGGCAGGCATGTCGCCGGGCATCACTCCATCCTTGCCCAGAGCAGTGCGGGGAAGGCTCAGAGATTCTTCCGCATTTGAACTCCTCCTGCCGCTTCGTCCCTCCCTCCCGCAGGAAGCAGAGTCCTCCCCAGGCCGGCCCCTTTAGCCAGAGCAAACTGTCTGGCCAAGCAGATCTGCCAGTGGGGAGAACAAAGACATGCTCGGAAAGGTCTGCTGGAAATGGTCTAGGGCCTGGGTCTCAAGCTCACTCCAAGCTCCTTTTGTGCACAAGTCCAGCCACAGTATCTGCTGTCTCCGGGGCTGGGCACTTTATTAACGTGGATGAACTGGCTGGGGCTGAGGGGGACACCCCTGAAAGCAGGCCTCTAAAGGGATTGAGAGGGCTGGAAATGGGTGGAGAGGCCGTCCCCAAAGCATGCCCTCAAGGAAGCAGTGCAAGTGCTTGGTCTATTGGACCAGACCCACCCTGCCCAAGGCCAAGCCCTCACCTGGGGGCAGGGGGTGGTGCCTTGGGTTGGGTGGGCCTGAATGACCAGGGATGGGCAGTGGTGTGGCCAGGGGGACACCCGGGCAGAGGGAAGAGCCCAGGCTCCAGGACCAGACCTGGCCCAGGATCCCAGCCCTGTCACCCACCTACTGACTGTGTGACGTAAGGAAATGAGGGAGTGAGGATTTTAAATTCTTCAAACATTCTTCCAAGGAATTTTGAGAACTTTAAATGAAACAGTCAAATAATTTAAATGGAGGAGTCCTGTGTCGGGGGAATCATGTACCTGCCTCGTCTTCTCGGTTGGGGGTGACGTGTGATCATTCTCAGCCTCACGTCTCCCAGCCAGGAGGGACGATGACCGCGTGTCCTCACGTGGTCTTCCTGCAGACAAAATGCGTACGCCCGCACCTGCCCTGAACTTGCAGTTCCTTTAACCATTTTCACAGCAGCCCTCCCAGGCAGATGCCATCGACCTGGTTTCCAGGTGAACCCCATGCCACCCACCTGCTCCTCCCTTGAGGAGCCCCAAAACAGGGCTGGCATCAAGCCAAGGCTCTGGTCCTGGGGCAAGCAGGGAGTCAGACCCCCACCTGGAGGCTGGGCAGGTAGGGGGACCTCAACAGACCCTGAAGAGAAAGAGGATGGGAAAGAAGGACTGAAGCCTGAAGGCCTGAAGCCTGAGAGGCTTGGGGTCGAAGGAGGAGACGGCCCGGGCTGCCTGTGGGGTCTCAGCTGGGTCACCCCAGTCCAGGGGCGGCCATCAGCTTTCCCAGGTTGGGGTCGGCCTTGTTGGCAGTCCCAGACATGATCCAGCTGCTGGTGTGGACCCCACTCCCAAATGCATGGGGACTGGAGTCTCCAGCCAGTGCCATGACAGCTACCTGTTCTGGACACCTGCCGTGTGCCAGGCGCCCTGCCAAGTGTTTGATCCAAGGACTGATTTGTCACAGCGGAGCCCCCTTCCCGCCGCCTCCTTCCTGAAGCTCAGGGGACTGGAATCCTGGGCTCCATCAGAGGGGCTTGGTCAGCAGGGCTCCCAGGTGGCCCTCAAGTCAAGGCCGGGGGCCTGGACCACCAGGGACCAATGCCAAGGGGAGCCGGGCAGCGCAACTTCAGCATCTGCCTGGGTGAGTTGACACATCCTGCCCTTTGCTAATGGTCAGGGTGGGAGTGCGCGGTGAATCCCTCCAGGAAGTGCCCAGGCCCCTCCCTCTGGGTGCTGACCTTCCCTTCTCTCTCTCTTCGGTCCTTGCACAGACACCAGCTGGTGCTTCCCCTGTGGGTCCAGTCATGGTGTGGGTTTGGGGACATGTTCATTTAGTCCACACACATTCGCTGAGGCCCTGTGCCGTGTCTGGGGCTGTGCTTGGTGTTGAGGACACAGCAGTGCTCCCAGGAGATGAGTGTGGCCGCCCCCCGCCCGGATGACTTACAGAGGGTGTAATAGAGTAGGAAGGGGATGAGAACGGCGGCGGGAAATGGCCCTGCGCTGGTCCTCACGTCGCTCACCTTGTTCTCTGGCCTTGAGGCAGGCACACGCTGCCCCTGAGCCTCTCTCTCTAGTCCTGGGTCACAGGGCCGTCGGGAGAATAAGATAATACCAGTCAGAGGCACTTGGGTGACAGTCGGAGAAGCCATTGAACAAGGCAGGGACAAGCTCGGCCTTCAGAGGCAGGAGGAGCCGCGTTGGAATCTGAGCTCCACCATTTAGCTGTGTGATCTTGGGCAAGTTACTTCAAGTCTCTGGGCTTCAGGATCCCCACTTGGAAAATGGGGATAAATCCGACCTCATGGCAATTTTGTGAGGACTCAACGAGAAAACACAATAAACAACAGGCCCAGAGCCTGGCACCCAGGAACCGACCCTCTGTAGGTGGTGGCTTCTGCTCATGGGCCTCTCACTCAAGCTGCTTTACTCACTCACACCCAAGTCAAGGCCGTGACCAGCTCGGGGTTCCCAAAGTTACATAACATACGGATGCTTTCTAGGGGCCAATATTTCCCCAGGCCCTCCAGGGCTGGAGTTCATTGTGTAATTTATGAGTTTAGGGAGAGAATCTTTGTAATTATAGCTCCTTTCAACTATAAAATCAAGACATTTATTAATTAAGCCCATACAAAACTACAAAACCAATAAAACGCAAAGGGACAGCATTAATTTAAGAAATGAGTGATGTTTTGCAGACCCTAAGTGGGCCCTCTCCATGCGATGGAGGGGGGTGGAGGTGGGAGCGTCCGGGCCAGGCTCTCCCCAGCTCAGCTGCCTGTCATCTGTCCCCCTGCCTTTCAGTCTTCTGACCCTGGGAAGCCCGTCTCGGGTGTGAGTTCCCTTGTCCCCCCGGGGAAGTAGCACTGATTCCTTGGCTCCAATACGCCCCTCCAGTCCCAGCTTCCTTTCTCCCTCCTGCCCTTCCCAATGACCCAGGATTCGCTTCAGTTGATTGAAAAAGATGTCCATCAATATGAAAATATACAAAAATTTCAATTCTTCTAGAAATCTCAAAGGACTACCCTCCCCACCCTACATCTGTTGGCCCCAAGTTCAGGAAACACTGAACTAGGACCTAGTCGGGCGACAGTTAGCTAATCTGATTCCCAGCCACACCCACTGTCAGAGCAGAACTCAGGAGGTGAAGGGGGCTGTGAGGCTCTGTGCAGGGGACAGAGTGACGTGGCACGGGGTTCAGAGGGGTAGGCAGAGAGGCCCCGGGTGGGGGGTTGGGGACCACAGGAGCCCAGAGCAATGTGGGAAGAGGTGGCCCCAAAAGGAGGCAGGGAGGCCCGCAGAGCCTTAATCTCTAGCCTCTCCAGGGCAGGGAGTGGGCTGGGCCTCAGGACAGACCAGATCACCAGGCCCAGGCCAGGCTGGTCCATGCTGAGGACCAGCAGCCCCGAGGAGCTGGCCACAGCAGTTAAGGCTCCCCTGCATGGTGCTTAGCATGGCCGGGCACTGCTCCCCCATCAAGTGGGTGACACTTCCCACCCCGACCCCAAGAGGTTAACACCTGGCCCAGGTCACAGCAGTCGGGGTGCAGCCTGATCTGAAGTGAGACGTTCTCTCTGGTACCCATGCTGTCAGCCAGACTGCTGTGAGGGCCCTGGATCTCCTCCCCGGGCCTTGGGGCCCTCCTGTGTGAGTCCACTAGGCTCTCCACCCTGCTACTGCCACCGCAGACCTCACTGCCTCTTCACCCTCCTGCCTGGTACAGTGAGCTCCAGGCCGGGCCTGGGTACCTCCCTCCGCAGGTGAGGCAGCCGGAGACCAGGAACCCTCATGCCTGCCGCAGCACAGCCACCCTTCCAGGAGCTATGATGCTGAAATAATACCATCGTGGCTAGTAAATTGCCTCTACTTAATATTTGCCCCAGGCTTCTAAAGACTCATCATGCTTCCAGTCCGTTCCCTGGAGATTCTAAAAATCCGGCAAATGAAGGGTTAATGCCCGGCAGGCCAGGAAGCCTTGGGGAAGTTGTTCTACTGCCCAGAACTGGCTTCTAACTGCTTTAAATGTACCCCTGGTCCAGGAGGCCTGCCGACTGGGACCTGAACTCTGGCCTGAGCCCCCTGCATGTTCATCCTCCAGGGAAGGGAGCACCCCGGCCCTCCTCTCCCTGGGTCCCCTCTCTGGGCACCTCACAAGAGAAGGCTTCAAGCCCAGCACCCACAGGGCCCATGCAAAGTCAGGACTCAGAGCTGGAGGTGAAGGAAACCTGGTCCCCGCTGGGAGCCCCACTTTTCCAGGGGGGCATGGTGGCTATGAGAACATGGGGGCGACAGAGTATGCCAGGGGCTCTGATGGCATCTGTGGGCAGCGGGAAGGGACAGATAGCAACGGGACAGGGACAGCAGGGTCAGAGGAGGCCGCTCAGAGGAAACCAAGCTTGAATTGCATCTTGAGGTTGAACAGGATTCACAGGCACGCGGAGGTGAAGGAGGTGGAGAAAAGGGGGACAGTGGCCTAGAAGCAGACCCTCAAACATCTGAGGGCTGGCTGCAGCCAGGGGCTCAGGGAGACAGAGAAGATGAGAGTGGCAAGCAGGGCAGGTTGTTGCCCATGGCCTCGGACCCAAACCAGCGAGCTTAGAGCTAAGGGGAAGGTCACGGGGGAGCAGCAGTGATGCCTGGGCCTTGTGGCTCAGGGCGGACCCTCTTCCTGCCACGCAGAGGTGGGAGGGAGGAGAGGCTTGAGCTGGGAGGAGCCTGTGTATCCCTGAAGGATGGCTGGAGGTGACCGTGAAGCAGGGCTGCCCCGTCAACCCTGGGGGGCAGAGAGCCCACCCGGCTGCCTGAGGCCCCTCCTGAGGCTGGGTGGTGGTGGTCAGCACGGCCCCCGGGCCTCCTGCTGGTGTAGGCAGGTGAGGCCAGCCTCTCCCTGCAGCCTCTAGCCCTCTCCTGTGTCCCCGCCCCGTCGCACTTCCAGCAGGGACAAGGTGCCTCCAGGTCTCTGGCTCCAGTGTGGGCTCACAACCAAGGAGAACAGCCCCCCAGGGGGCAGGGGAGTGACGGCTGAGCCCTCCCAGGGTTGGGTTCAGGTGGTGGCGGAGACAGGCCGTTTGTAGTGGAAATCTGCTGCCCCCTGCAGGACAGTTCTAGAAGCATACTGGCTCAGGGCCTTCCATTGGAGAACAGGAGCTGATCCCAAAACACACAACGCAGACCCCAGCTGGGTGGCAAGAATCGTCTCCCAGGTGCAGTTCCCAGCACCGCAGGATGTCCCAACATCCCCCTTTGATAATATCGACAGGTGCCGAGCCCATCAGGGACCCCTCAGGGACCTCACTCAGGCCACCAGAGCCTGACCAAGGGCTCTCATGCGGACTTTGAATCTGAGGCTTGGAGAGGCAGCAAGGTCGCCCAAGAACACCATCTGGTTCAAAGCCAAGTCTGTGCAGCTCACAGACTCATGCCTCCCGTTGGTCCTCACACCTTCCCTGGACCCCTGCCCTCTACTCATCTTCTGGCTCTTTTCTCCCTGGTATTTGTCAGTCCTTGTGTCCTCTTATTGTTCGCTTGCCTAGGGTCTGCCTCCCCAATCACCCCAGCTAGGAAATCAACTCAAAGAGGGCAGGGCCCCGTCCTTCCTGTGCGTGTCCACACCTCCTAGAACAGGGCCCGGCCCACAGGGAGAACCTCTCTCTCATGACTGTCTAGTTCTAGCTGTGTCTCCCCCACCAGACTGGGAGCCTTGTCTCTCTCTGTGTTTAGATGGTTCCGGTCCCTGCTGGGCCTTCCTCCTTGGGTTTAATCGCCCAGAGCAGGCTTTGCAGAAGCCCCTTTCCCGGGATCCCAAGACAGGCAGCTCCAATTATTTGGCTGGCTCCAGGGTGAGGGCTGCTACATCCTAGGTACCCCTGACCTCCCCTCCTCTACCTGCACCCTCCCCAGCTGAGAACTGATGGATGCTGTCTCCTTTCGGGTGGTCCCCGGGGCTTGCAAACCTCTTCCTTTCCCACAGCTGGAGCTCTCACTTACAAACCACATTAACCCTAGGAGCTGCCTGCTTCGAGAGCAAATGAAGGTGAAAAATCCACCTGCCCTACTGCACACAGGGAAGGACCAAAGGAGACAAGGGACCGACTTCCCTGCCCACCTCCTAGACCATCCCTGCCCCCCAAGGCCAACCCAGTGCACGGGGTCAGTGGGGACCATGCTTTATGATGACAATTCCCTCTTGGATCATGAAAGACATTAAGAAAAAGCACGTATGAACCTCTGCGGGGCAGCTCTGGCCCCAGGAAGCGGCTGTCATTCTGCCCATCTTCGAGGTCGGAAGTCTGTAGGTCAGAGACTCGCCTGTGTTCCACATAAAGCCCGGTCACACGGCACAGAACTGACCAGGAATCCCCAAGACTCAGCCCAGGTTAGGACCCCACCACCAGCAGCAGAGGCAGACCCACCAGGGCCCTGGTTTCTACAGGATAAGAAGCATTTATTCCGATAAGCCATGTCTCTTCCCCACTTCACAAAGCAGAACAAATGCAGCTTGGGAGGTGACATGAGCCCAGTAGTTTTCCAGTCTCAAAACGTGATGGAAAGGCTGCCTCCAAGACAAACCTGGTCCTGCTCCTTTAAGAGCCACAGGTTGGAACCCAGAGCCACAGATCTGGCAAACTGCGGGGCCTTGTGTTTCAATAAGTGACCTTTCTGTTGGCGCTAATTGAGAAGGACTTGCCTTGATGCCAGATGTGTGAGGCCCTGCCAGGGAGCGGGGAGGGGCCTGGCCCTGCTCCTTCCAGTAAAAGGCAGGCGTTTTTTGGCAGCGGCCAGCTTAGAAGCCTGGTTGCTATTGTAAATCGTAAGCTGATTATTGCACTTGTTCTTAAAATTTCCCAAAGTTGTTCCAGCTGAGCTGTGAGTTGCAACACGATTGTGAGCTAAGTTTATAGGCAGGAAGACCCCTCAGCTCTTGAGTCTCTGACTCCCACTGCATGCACTAAAACCCCGGCACCACCAGGCGGGCAAGGTTCCCTGCAGCCACGTGTCCTGGGCTGACAGTCACAGGAGTTAAGCCCTCAGCCCTGAGCAGACACACGGGTTTATTTGGTTATTAGCAATTAAGACCTTCACAAAGACCGAAGTTCAGTTTCAGAGTCACCTAAGTATTAGCAAAACCCTTTGGGTCTGGCAAACTTCTCCGCCTCCTCTTCAGACGGCTCGCCAGCCACGGCTGTGCCACCCTTCCTCTGTCTGGGGCTCGCAGAAGCTGGGCCAGCCCCCGTGCCAAATGCTCAAGTTAACATTTGTGTCAGTGTTTCCATTATAAAGTGCTCTTTTCCCCCCTTCAAGAATATACAGCCCAACCGTAAAATTACCCTCAAGGCTGCAGGCTGGCAGACCCGGTGCTCTGATTTCCTCTTGATGGGGGGCTGCGGGACCCCTGCTGATGGGCACCTGACGGGCACGGGTCTCCCCGGGGTCCTCCCCGCCCGGCACGACCAACATGGGAAATTGAAGGCGGTCTGCTCAGCCACTGGCGGCAACTCATCAAGTGCAGTGACTCGGGCTAAGACGACTGCTGCTGGGCCGGGGGACTGTCGGCCTCAGCTACTCAGAGAAAATCTAGAACGTGTGGTGAAAGGGCCTGGACCCGACAACACAACTGGGCCTGGGTAGGGGGAAGAGACGCGACTTTAAAAGGCTCCATTTCGCAAGCTGTCAATCTTGATGACCCAGCAACCAAGGGAAGGGAGACGAGGAGGCACGCACAGTCGCGGGTCACGCCAATGCAATGCAACGTGTTCGCCCAATTCTAAAAATCCTTAGTAACACTTTTTAATATACAAGAATCAAAAGTACAGCAGTTTTACAATGTAGGAAAATTTAATACATACTATATAAACAACATTATTTACATCAGAAATCACTAGGACAGTGGCATTTTTCACAAATATAAATTAATTACTGTTTAGTCAACAGGTTTTAAAAGTCCACAATTTTACAATAAAGAAAAACCATCTGGCCCCAACCGAGTGGGATACAGATGGACTAAAGCAGCCTGGACCCTTGGCCTGGCTCTCCTCGCCCGACACGGCAGCCCTCGGATGAGCCAGAGGAGCGAGCGCTGGCGCTGGGCCCCGGGCCACCGCTCCTGCTGACGCACTGGTTTTGGTCTGTAGGATTTCAGTGTCACTGTGTGAATTCATAACTGAATCGTGTTTGCACCGCGCACCCTGATGCGGCTCTCAGACATCAGGCTAGAGTGTCTGCAGCAGGACGTGAGAAGTGTTCTGGGTTCCCATCAAAGAGCGTTAAGGAATGCCTAAAAGGAAGGGGAGCCCGGGGCCAGCGACAGATGGCGGGGACGAGTCTGGAGTTACCGTGTCCTCTGACAGGACTAGGACATACACGTGAATCCGGGTTTCTGTTCAACTTCCCTCTTCCTCAGCCCCTGCTCTTTCTACCTAATAACTAAATCTTTCAAAGCTAGGCTCCACGGAATACCATCCTCACAGATTCCAGGGGCAGCTTCTCCCATCCACAAGTGAGAGAATTCCTACCTGTGCAAATTTCTGGTTTTGATATAAGCATACAGTATTCATACTGATTTAGGACAATGAGGAAATGCCTCCTTTCTCCTAACCCACCCCTCAAACATACTCCGACACCTAAAATAGATGCTTTTATGGGGATACTGTACCTTTCATAATCAATTTAACACTGACCTGGCTGACACTGCCTTTTGCTACATCATATGGCACTAAAAATCCTGAATGTGAACAAAAGGAAGTTCCTTTTTCCTCATGATGAGACATCTTTGGGAGTAACTCACATCTCCTACCAACAACTTCAGGGAAAAAAAAAAAAAAAAAAAAAAAAAAAAAACCTTGATGAGCATTGAAATGCAGGCCCTCCAATTCCTCCTCCTGGCCTCCTCTAACTGAAAGGACACGACCCAACTGCCCACAGGGGAAGCCGTGCTGGGGCCCACCCTGCCCACCTCCAGTGCCCGCGGATGGCTCAAGGATCTGCAAGCCAGGCTGCCTGTCCCCTTTGGCCTGAGCAAGACAAACACAGGTAGTGTCAGTACTGTTGGCAAGGAGCCCAACCCGTGGCCAAAGCAGAGGCATGATTTCCTATCTTCCCCCACGGAGCAGTCTCACACGTCCTCACTGGGGTGACGGTGGCCGGGGGCTCCACTGTGGTCCCTTGGGACTGTGCTCCGGGCACGTGTCGTACAAGCCCAGGGTGAACGACACCACGTACCAGGAGGAGAACTAGATCAGGAGGTGGTGGGCCCACTGAGCTCCCCTCACGAGCTGTGCGGACCCAGACTCTCATGCGGACCTCAGCACAGGCGAGCCCAAGGACGCTCTGGGAAGCAGAGCGTGACGGCCCCCCAAAGCCACCTCTGCTTCACTGGTGAGGCAACAGTAAAGGCATTAATGGTGCTGCCCAGGATACCAGCATGTAAGTGATAATGATTCTATGAAGTCCCCTCGGGTTAGTGCGGAGAGTTCAACCCTGTATATGCCCAATGGAAGGGTTTCCAGCAGCTCTGAGCCTGGACACGTATAGGCACACTGTATGTTCAAGTCAGTTATTCTGTCTCCATCTAGAAAGGCCTTTGGATACTCTTAACAATTACTGGCAAGTTATATTTAAAGTGAACAGAACGGAAGGCCCCAGAACCAGTAAAATGAAAGAAGCCTCCTTAACGAATGTAACCAACTTGCCTCCCATCCTGACTCAATTCAACTCTAGTCTGACTCTCACTATCTACAGCTCAGCTACCCTGTCCTTGGATGTTTCCTGTTTTGGAAAAAAAAAAAAAAAATGAACTGAGGTTTACACTTAACTTGATTTCGTTCTAAAAGATACTGAGTTCAATTCTAATGATCTCCAACTAGCAGTGGAAACGTGTTCACCACAGGCAACTTGTGTCTGTCCACCCACCACATGAGCGGCAGGAGATGTATGACTCTGCGGAATCTTACCTCTTCAAGCTGGGCGAAGGCAACTCCCGACGCAGCTGCGGATGGGGACCAGCTGCCACGCTGGCCCTCCCCAACTTGCCGCACTACCAACCCCCAGGCTGGGAAACCCGTCCGCCCCTCCCCAGCAGCCCGCCCGGGTGCTGCCAGCAACCAGCTCGTCAGCAGGCCTGCTCCCTCGGCCCCCTCCTCGCCAGGCCCAGGACCGTTATCACTCATCCCAGGAATCAGAATCCACCAGGGATTCCCGTGCCCTGGCCACACACACCCAGCCCTCGCCCCGCCTGCCCTGCGTGCAGCCCACTCCCAACCAAACAGGACCCACGCCCACTTCAGTGCTGCCCGACTCACAGTCCTCAGAAGTCAGCTGCACAGGCCCTACGTTCCCTGGCACAGGGGGCAAGCGAGGCCCACCTGGGAGACCAAACCTTTGAAATGTACAGTGTGGGAAAACTTAGTGTTGGTGGGGAAGCGGCCGCTGTGGAAGTGTTTCCCCCTCAGTCCCCCACGCCCCAAGCACCACACAGGTGTCACATGATGAGGCCGAGTGTCACTTCTCCCAAGAACACGTTTGAGGGGGGTACCTGCTCCCCTTCAAGTCCTATGATGCGAGACCCCACCCACTCGCCCCCGCGCCCCGCTCCCCAACAGCAGCATCCGTCACGTCATGGTGAACCAAACCCCGTGCTGTCCAGCAGGTCCCAGCAGCCTTCGTGCACACGCGCCTTCCCCGACCACGCGCCGAGGTCCAGGGCGCGCCAGCCCTGGTGATGAAACATTCACGACTCTAAGATCCTTTCTTCCTTCACTGGGGAACAGCCCGTGAAGCTGGTAGACAAAACGTCACCTCTTCCTCCTAGCACCCATCAAAGTGGGAGGCCAGGACAAGGCTGGAATGGGATGGGGTGTCCAAGTGCGGGAGTGGTGACCCAAATCAAAGCTGGACCGAGCGAAAGGCCCCCCACTCCCTGAAGTGCTCCTTCAGCGGCGAGCTGACAGCAGCAGCGTGTCCAGAAACGCCATCACTGGTCTAGGTAACTGGCTCCTGCGGATCAGACCAAAAACATCCAGGTGCTTAGTGACTCTTGCACTCCCCTTCGTTCCAAGCTGTCCTTTATGTTTTTCTAACATTCCAGTTATAATCTGGGTTGTTTTTCTGTTCTAGTGATCTCTCCAAAGGAGACCGATGATCCAGGGGTGACTTGGAATCGTGAGGAGATTTCTGAGAAGGGGGCGAGCGAGGATCTGAGACTGCGGGGTGCAGCGGGGGAAGGGGCTGTTTATACTCCCCCAATTTGTCTGTGTGGAAAGAGCGGTGATGGTCCGAGGGTCCCTGGCCGTGGTAGCCCATAGGGGGGCGGTGATCAGACATTCGTCGGAAATCCTGCTGGTGGTAATTTTGAGGCCTGAATTCATCGGATCGCCTCCGTTTGGAGTCGTGATGGTGCCTGAAACAGAGATGCAAGGATCAGCTGGAGACCAAAGCCGGATTCCCATCCCTCCTCCGTCATCCACTGGCTCTTCCTCATGCACTCATATTTTAAGGACGCTTCCAGAAACTCAGATGCAAATACTTACATTACTAGGAATAGAAAAAAAACAAAACTAAAGTAGTAACAAAGGGCTATTTTATACTTATTGGCAAAACACAGCCTATGAAATGGCATAAGCCTCATCAGGTCTGCAGTGAAACAAGTACACACTTGAGTCACTGATGGCTTTGTAAACTCACATTCCCTTCAGGAAAACTGGCAAGATCTACAAACATCCTCATGTTCCTCGACCCAGCCCAGGAGAAAAAGAGCCACAGAAATTATTTTGTAAGTTATTAGTAACAACAAAAAGTATAACCTAATATGCAACAATAATAGGGTTAATTAAATTATTTTAACACGTACTCAATGTGAAGAATATTAAAATTTTTAGTCAGGACCATGGCAAACTGCTTGTTATACTATTAACAGAGAATCTGTGTAAGTCAACAACAAAAAGACAAACAATACAACTCAAAAATGGGCAAAGGAGCTGAAAAGACATCTCTCCAAAGGAGATACACAAATGGCTACTAAGCACATGAAAAGATGTTCAACATCTTTAATGGGCATTAATCACCAGGGAAATGCAAATCAAAACTACCATGAGATACCATGTCATACCCATTAGGATGGCTACATTGAAAACACTAAAGATAAATGTTGGTGAAAATGTGGGAAAATTGCAATTCTAACACATAGCTGGTTGGAATGTAAAACAGGTCAGCTGCAGCAGAAAACATTTTGGTGGTTCCTTAAAAGTTAAACATAGGACTGCCACTGACTAACAATTCCAATCCTAGGTATATACCCCAAAAGCACTGAAAACAGATATTCCAACCAACACTTATATACCATGTTCACAGTAGCACTATTCACAAGAGCCAAAAGGTGGGAAAACTCTAATGCCTGTCAATGGATGAATGGACAAACAAAATTTAGCATGTACACACAGTGGAACATTATTCACCCATGAAAAGAAATGAAGTACTGATACATGCTACAATGTGGATGAACCTCTAAAACATTATGGTAAATGTCAAAAATGCCAGTCACAAAAGGCCCATACTGTATGATTCCATTTATGCCAACTATCAAGACTAAGTAAGTCCACAGAAACAGAATGAAGAAGATTGGTGGTTGCCAGGGGCTAGGGAGAGAGAAGAGTGGAGAGTGACTACTTAGTGGTTACAGAGTTCTCTCTGGGGTGACGGAAGTGCTTTGGAACTTGACAGAGGTGGTGCTTGCACAACACAGTGAATGTACTAAATGCCTCTGAACTGTTCACTTTAAAATAATTTGTTATGTGAATTTCACCTGAATAAAAGAAAGGGAGGGAGAGGGAGAGGGGAAGGGAGGAAGGAAGGGAGGGAAAGAGAGAGACTGTCCATGTTCCAGCCAAGATGGAGTAACAGGGGCTACACTTACTCTCTTGCTGAAACAATCAGAAAGGGACAAAATGTATGGAACAATGGTCTTCAAGACACCAGATGTCACATAACAAAGAACCGCAATCCCTACGGGAAGAGAAACTAATGAGATAAGCCTTACAAGCACCGGCTCAGGAGAAGCCCAGACTTCCTGCGTTGGGGTGGGGGTGTTCAAAGTGTAGAGTGCAAGAGAAGCAAGTTCTACAAAGAGAAAGAAGTTCAAAGACCAGTAAAGGTTCCCCCTCGAGTGTTCAGCTGGATGCCGCTCAGGGTGTATATGTGAGGAAACCACCCAAAGGCCAGGAGAAAAAAAAACACTGAGAAGGATGAGATGCCAGTGCTCTGTGCTCACACAGAGTTGGAACAGTGCCTGTTCTCTTCTCACCAGCCAGATAGGGAAACCTCAAGATCCAAGGGGCACTGGTAGAGTACCAGGAGGGTCCTGGCCTCAGTGCTGGGAAATCATGAGCCTTTGCCTGAGCACTGCTCCAGTTCTGCCTAACAAATCCTAACGACAAGATCTGAAAGAATCGAACTGTTTCCAAGTAACCTAACTGTGTTTCATAACAAAGCTCCAGAACGTTTACAGGAATACAAAAATGTCCAACACTTAACTAGGTATCTAATCAAAAACTACCCGGCACAGAGAAATAATAGCAAAAATAAACAAATGGGACCTAATCAAACTTATAAGCTTTTGCATAGCAAAGGAAACCATAAACAAAACGAAAAGACAACCTATGGAATGGGAGAAAATATTAGCAAACAATGCAACTGACAAGGAGTTAATTTCCAAAATATACAAACAGCTCATACAACTCAATAACAAAAAAAAACGAACAACCCAATCAAAAAATGGGCAGAAAAACCAAACAGACATTCCTCCAAAGAAGACATACAGATGGCCAATAGGCACATGAAAAGATGCTCAACATCGCTAATTATCAGAGAAATGCAAATCGAAACTATAATAAGGTATCACCTTACTCCGGTCAGAATGGCCATCAATAAAAAGTCTACAAGTAACAAATGCTGGAGAGGAGTGGAGAAAAGGGAATCCTGCAACTGAATTTAAGTTGGTACAGCCACTATGGAAAACAGTACAGAGGAGGTTCCTTAAAAAACTAAATATAAGAGTTGCCATGTGATCCAGCAATCTCACTGCTGCGCATGTATCTGGACAAAACTATAATTCAGAAAGAAACATGCACCTCTATGTTCATAGCAGGACTAGTTACAATAGCCAGGACATGGAAACAACCTAAATGTCCGTTGACAGATGAATGGACAAAGAAGATGTGGTACATACACACAATGAAATACTACTCAGCCATTAAAAAGAATGAAATAATGTCATTTTGCTGCAACATGGAGGGACCTAGAGATCATACTACGTGAAGTTAAGTCAGAAAGAGAAAGACAAATACCATATATCATTCATATGTGGAATCTAAAAAAATGATTCAAAGGAACTCATTTACAAAGCAGACAGAGACTCACAGACACAGAGAACAAACTTATGGCTACCAAAGGGGAAAATATGTGGGGGAGGAATAAATTAGGAGTTTGGAATTAGCAGATACAAACTACAATATATAAAATAGATAAACAAGAAGGTCCTACTGTATAGCACAAGGAACTATATTCAACATCCTGTAATAAACTGTAATGGAAAAGAATATGAAAAAGAAGAGAACCAGGAAAATAAGACCCATAATGAGGCAATAAATCAGTCAACTGAAACTGACCCAAATCATAGAATTAGCAGACAAGGATAGAAATACCATGTTGAAACTGTATACCAGATTTCAAAAGGTCAAAGAGAGACATGGAGGATTAAAAAAAAGGACCCAAATGCCAACTTCTAGAGACAAAACTACAATTTAAGAAATACAAAATATACTATCAATAAATGGGCCTCGAGGCAGATTAGACATTGAAAAAGACAATATTAGTGAACCTGAAGACAAAGCAATAGAAACTTTCCAAATGAAACAGAGAAAACAGAATTAAAAAAAATAAACCTAGCATCAGTAAGCTGTGAGACAAATTCAAGCAGCCTACCACAGGTGTAACTGAAATCTTCAAAGGAGAGTGGGGGAACAGAAAAAAGTATTTGAATAAATAATGGTAAAAAATTTTTCAAATCTGATAAAATGATAAAGGTGCAGATCCAAGAATTCCCAAGCACAAGAAACATAAGGAAAAATATACCATGACATGTTATAATCAAATTGCTAAAAACCAGTGATGAAGAAAAAGACATATTATGTAAAGAGGAGTAAAGATAAAGATGACAGATTTTTCATCAGAAACAA
This sequence comes from Neophocaena asiaeorientalis asiaeorientalis, assembly GCF_003031525.2. Classification (NCBI taxonomy): domain Eukaryota; kingdom Metazoa; phylum Chordata; class Mammalia; order Artiodactyla; family Phocoenidae; genus Neophocaena; species Neophocaena asiaeorientalis. The sequence continues at coordinate 649,583 of NW_020175435.1, read as the reverse complement.
TACAAGTAGAGAATAGAGGAACATCTTTAAAGTACTGAAAGGAAGTGTCAATCTATAAATTTATACCCAAAAGAAAATATCTTTCATAAGTGAAGACAAAATAAAGATTTCCTCAGGCATACAAATGCTAAAAGAACTTATCACCAGCAGACCCACACTAAAACAAAAGTCCTCCAGGCAGAAGAGAAATGATACAAAGTGGAAATACAGATCTACACAAAAGAATGTAGGGCAAATGCCCACTGGAGTCAGACAAGATGGTACAGAAGGGTGGGGGGTGAGGGGTACAGACCCCTCCTAACAGAGGCTGCTGCTACTCGGCCACAGCTGCTGTGCTAAAGCAGCCTGGTATCACCAGATCCTCCAAAAGAAGGCAGGACACGGAGATGTTTATATGAAATTTTCCTATATTAATTTCAAGGTGCAGTCAAAGCATGTCTTTAGCCTAGGGGAAACCAAAGTTGCTAGGAAACTAAAATACAGCTAAGTCCTGAAATTAAGAAGAATAGATGAAACCTCTTCAGCCCTTCCTGTACTTAGTGCTAACTCTCACAACTACTCTCACAAAACCTTGGCCCATCATATCATGATATTATATAGTTGTAGAGAAGGGACAACTTCAAAAGACTGTGACCGCTAAACTGTGGGCTCCTAGCATGAAAGGACCACAGGCTAGTGCTCGGCCTAGTGTGGCCGACACCATAGCACAGAGCTTAATCATTTTGGTTGCAGACTCTGATACTTAATGGCTACCACTTCTCTAGATTTCCTCAGAGGATGGCAGAAAACTCCCCCTGCACAAGTGTGATGATGAAACCATAAATGGCTCCTTGGCCCAGAGAATAAAACTTAAAACCTGTAACTTGGCATTCAAGCCCCACCCCCACATCCAACCTGTTCATCTTCTGGGCATCCCTTCCTGGGGGCCTATCCTTGGCCTGGGCTTGTGACGCCTAGTCCACCTCTCTCTGCTTAGCTGACTCTCCAGGGCCCAAACCAAGAATCACCAGCCTCCCCTCTTCCTCAGCCCTCAGGAAAAACTCAAAAATCCATTCTTTCAACCGTCCACTCAGCACACAATGTCAGCTGCCTACATCATGATTTCTCCCCAACATTCTGAAGATGCCTTGATGGCAGAAACACAGCACCAGACTTGGGACCACGCCTGGCACATGGGAAGAACGAGCATCTGATGGATAAATGCATGAAGTTTCTGTGGCTTGTCTCTCCACCTATAAATAGGAAGCCCCTGGCAGAGGTCAGTGCCTGGTGTCTGAGGGCCCTCTGCATACCGGTCATAATAATCCCTGTGTCCCCGGTGGTCGCGGTCACTGCTGTACTGGTCATACGGTCTCTTTCTGGACAGGTTGTTGGGTCGGTAGTTCCCTGAACGGTGGGCGTCCATGTGTCGCCGGTCCCCATAATGGTGGTCCTTGTACCAGTGCTGCTCATACTGATGGTGCCTGTCACCACCCCAGGGTGGATTGTTATTGCCACCACCATAGTTGAACTTTCTTTCCCTCTGCCAGTCGCCTCGATCTGCAGAAAGAGAAATAATGATCTCATGATTCCAAGAACTGGCTGCATTTCACTTCCACTAAAGTTTAAACTGAAAAGGCCTGACACATGTTACAAACACTACACTTCTTCCTTCTTGACCTTTTTGCTGCTGGTTATCATACAAGTAATGAGTCCAAAATTCTTTCCCCAAAATTTTAAGGCAAAAGAAAATTCACCTTTCTCCTTCTGAAATTTAAGAACCACTGTTTTTCATTTTCTTTCTTTCTTTCTTTTTTTTACTGTTTTTCATTTTCTACACCTGCTTACCTTCCAACCTGGGGCTTACCCTTAAAATGAGATTTCACTGAAAGAAACAACAACAAGGGCTTCCCTGGTGGCGTAGTGGTTGAGAGTCTGCCTGCCGTTGCAGGGGACGCGGGTTCGTGCCCCGGTCCGGGAGGATCCCACATGTGGAGCGGCTGGGCCGCTGAGCCTGTGCGTCTGGAGCCTGTGCTCCGCAATGAGAGAGGCCACAACAGTGAGAGGCCCGCATAACGCAAAAAAAAAAAAAAAAAA
>NW_020175435.1:630396-647474 GCF_003031525.2 Neophocaena asiaeorientalis asiaeorientalis | reverse complement strand
AAGGACCAAAAAAGGGAGAGCCCCCAAAAAAAAAAAAAAAAAAAAAAAAAAAGAAACAACAACAACAAAAAAACCCCACACCAAACATTAATTTGGAAAAAGGCACTGCTGAGTTTCACAGTCACAAGGTAATACCCTCCATTTACACATCTAAGGTTTATTTACCTGTGGGTACCATCAGCTGTGCCTGGTTCCTGAAAATCTTTCCAGACTATACCTACTGATTCTACTCTTCTTCCTTAGCCCACACAAAAGAATGGCACTCCTCCTGTAAAGAGTGATTGCTCTAACTCTGGATTCTGTAACTCTCAAGGATAGAGCCAAACTGAAATTTGTTTTAGCTTCAGTAAGCCTCCCTTTTCCCCTGAGGAGAAGAATCACACGTATCTGAATCCAAAAAGGCACTGAAGACACAGAAGTAGAGGAAAGGAGGCTATGCTGTATTGAAGTGTGGTCTCCAAAATGTATGTCCACTTAGAACCTCTGACTGTGTCTTTACTTGAAAATAGGGTCTCTGAAGTTGTAATGATGGATCTTGAGTTGAGATCATCTTGGATTTACAGTGGGCCCTAAATCCAATGATAGATCCTGTTAAGAGAAAGGTGTAGGGAGATTTGGGAGAAAGAGACAGAGAGGAAGGCCATGGAGAGATGAAGACAGAGAATGGAGAGACATTCACAGTAAGACAGACAGGATGAAAAGGCAGAGGGCTATGTACCAGATGAAGGAACAAGATAAAACCCCAGAAAAACAACTAAATGAAGTGGAGATAGGCAAACTTCCAGAAAAAGAATTCAGAATAATGATAGTTATTATTATCCAGGACCTTGGAAAAAGAATGGAAGCAAAGATCGAGCAGATGCAAGAAATGTTTAAAAAAGACCTAGAAGAATTAAAGAACAAAGAAACAGAGATGAATAAAATAAGTGAAATGAAAACTACACTAGAAGAAATCAACAGCAGAATAACTGAGGCAGAAGAACAGATAAGTGACCTGGAAGACAGAATGGTGGAATTCACTGCTGCAGAACAGAACAAAGAAAAAAGAATGAAAAGAAATGAAGACAGCCTAAAAGACCACTGGGACAACATTAAATGCAACAACATTCACATTATAGGGGACCCAGAAGGAAAACAGAGAGAGAAACGACCCAAGAAAATATATGAAGAGATTACAGCCGAAAACTTCCCTAACATGGGAAAGGAAATAGCCACCCAAGTCCAGGAAGCGCAGAGAGTGCCATACAGGATAAACCTGAGGAGGAACAGCCAAGACACATAGTAATCAAATTGGCAAAAATTAAAGACAAAGAAAAATTATTGAAAGCAGCAAGGGAAAAATGACAACATACAAGGGAACTCCCATAAGGTTAACAGCTGATTTCTCAGTGGAAACTCAACAAGCTGGAAGGGAGTGGCAAGACATATTTTAAAGTGATGAAAGGGAAGAACCTACAACCAAGATTACTCTACTCAGCAAGGATTTCATTCAGTAGACACAGAAGACCCCGAATAGCTAAAGCAGTATTGAGGGAAAAAAACAGAGATGGAGGAATCAGACTCCCTGACTTCAGACTATACTACAAAGCTATAGTAATCAAGACAATATGGTACTGGCACAAAAACAGAAATATAGATCAATGGAACAGGACAGAAAGCCCAGAGATAAACCCACGCACATATGGTCGCCTTATCTTTGATAAGGAGGCAGGAATGTACAGTGGAGAAAGGACAGCCTCTTTAATAAGTGGTGCTGGGAAAACTGGACAGGTACATGTAAAAGTATGAGTATGGTGTTAGGGAGTGAGCTAATGTAAACTCATACATGTAAAAGTATGAGTATGGTGTTAGGGAGTGATCGAATACCATAACACCTTACACAAAAATAAGCTCAAAATGGATTAAAGACCTAAATGTAAGGCCAGAAACTATCAAACTAGATCAGAAAGAGAAATTAAGGAAACAATCCCATTCACCACTGCAACAAATAGAATAAAATACCTAGGAATAAACCTACATAAGGAGGTAAAAGACCTGTATGCCAAAAACTGTAAGACACTGATGAAAGAAATCAAAGATAACACAAACAGATGGAGAGATATACCATGTTCTTGGATTGGAAGAATCAATATTGTGAAAATGACTATGCTACCCAAAGCAATCTACAGATTCAATGCAATCCCTATCAAATTACCAGTGGCATTTTTTACAGAACTAGAACAAAAAATCTTAAAATCTGCATGGAGACACAGAAGACCCCGAATAGCTAAAGCAGTATTGAGGGAAAAAAACAGAGATGGAGGAATCAGACTCCCTGACTTCAGACTATACTACAAAGCTATAGTAATCAAGACAATATGGTACTGGCACAAAAACAGAAATATAGATCAATGGAACAGGATAGAAAGCCCAGAGATAAACCCATGCACCTATGGTCAACTAATCTTTGACAAAGAAGGCAAGGATATACAATGGAGAAAAGACAGTCTCTTCAATAAGTTGGTCCTGGGAAAACTGGACAGCTACACGTAAAAGAAGGAAATTAGAACACTCCTTAACACCATACACAAAAATAAACTCAAAATGGATTACAGACCTATGTAAGACAGGACACTATAAAACTCTTAGAGAAAAACACAGGAAGAGTACTCTTTGACATAAATCACAGCAAGATATTTTTTGATCCACCTCCTAGTGTAATTAGAGTGAAGTAAGTCAGGAAGAGAAAAACAAATATCGTATATTAACGCATATATGTGGAACCTAGAGAAATGGTACAAATGAACCGGTTTACAGGGCAGAAATTGAGACACAGATGTAGAGAACAAATGTATGGACACCAAGGGAGAAAAGCGGCGGGGTGGGGATGAATTGGGAGATTGGGATTGCCATATATACACGAATATGTATATAATGGATAACTAATAAGAACCTGCTGTATAAAAAAATAAATAAAATTAAATTAAAAAAAAAGAAAACAAACAGATTGGAGGAGTGCAGCCACAAGACCAAGGCTTGCTGGTAAGCAGTATAAGCCAGGCTACGGGCGTGCAACAGATTCACCCTCAGATCCTCCAAAAGGAACCAACTCTGCTGACACCTTGATTTCAGAGTTCTGCCTCCTCAACTACGACAGGACACATTTCTGTTCTTTTAAGCCACCCAGTTTGTAGTACACTTTGTTACAACAGTCTCAGGAAACTAATACAGAGGCTTAACTAGTAGGAACTATGTGGCCTCATGGGAAATCCATCTTCCAGCTACAATTTGTTAAGATCAAAGACGTGCCACTATCTCTACTCATTTTGTTGGCCTTCCAGCATTTTTTACAGAGCCAGAGAATAATACCATAAAGGAACCTGTGTAGCTTAGCAATTTATACCATTAAAACAATATATAGTCGACCAGTGGCTTAAATTCATTGCTGACCCAGGGTGGAGCAGGCCAGGGAACCAAGAAGTAAAACACTTTTGACTATTCAACCTAAAAATTAACAAACAACAAAAAGAGACACCTTCACAACATGAAAGGATCATCTAAAGATGGCTTCAAACTAAATAGAAAGGTAGGCTTCAAAAAGGGTGTCAAGGTCTGTGGTAATATGGAGATGGCCAAGTCATATATTTCCAGAGAAAGTAAAAGGCGCTTTTCTTTCTTCTTGAACCCTCCATGGGGTAGATAACTGGTTAGGAAGTACTGACTATTAAGGAGAGGGATGAGAAATCCAAAGTTTAAATAAAAGACTACAGTTAGCTTAATAAGAAGAGTCCTTTCAAAGGATCAGAATATAAAATCAGTGACACCATATGAATGACATAAAACCAGTCTAATCCCAGGAGAAAAATCAGTACAACCGATACAACTACATCTAAGAACATGGAAACATTTCCCAGCCATCTTTTTGTACAGTCATTACCTCCCCCCACTAATAAAATGGTGTTCAATTAATTGAACTAAGATTTTTAAGATTAAAAGACATGGAACCTCTGCTTCCAGGTAATTCAGAGTAGCTGCCACAGAATTACACTCTGCCAAGAACAATAAGAAAACACCAGATAAACAGAAAATAATCTGCTTAAAGACATCAAAGAGCAGCCAAAGCAATGAAAACTAGAAGCACTAAGATTCCGAAGAGCAAAAAACAAACCCTCAGAAGTAATAATAGTTGACTTGACTTCTGCAGCCACTGGGGAGATCTGTGACTCTGAGCCTGGGCAAGAAGCTGAATATCTGGGCTTTTCCCAGCCAAGAACCACTGCTGGAGAAACAGAGACACCGGCAGAGCTTTTGGTGGTCTTTCTAAGCTAGAGGGACACTGGACACTTGAGGGACTGCAAACACACAGCCAGTTTTCCCTTAGAACATTTGCTGAATCTGCAGGGAGCAGGAGGCTAAAAAGCTAAGCTAGATACCTTCTGAAAAGCAGAGCCGTTCAGGGCTGTCTCACGGTGCCGAGGAAACCAAGATCCTAGTTTAAGACCTGCCAATGGGGTGGGGCAGAGAGTGCAGCAGGCCCTCCGTCCAGTACCCTGGATAGCCAAACCCCAGGAACAGGGGGACCAAACGAGAACTAGATTAAGATGACTGTCTCCTACTCTATGTGCCTGGGGAGGAAAGAATAAATCCTCTCTGGGGTAGAGTGACATCATCTGGGGCTTCTACAATTTTTACAACACAGTGCCTACCATCTAATCAAAAATAACCAGACATGCTAAAAGATAGGGCTGTATGACGGAAAACCAAGGGGGAAAAAAAAAAAAGCATACAATACAAATGGTTCACAATAATTCAGATATTAGAAATAACAGTCAAGAATTTTTAAATACTTATAATTAATGTGTTCCAAAACAGAGGAAAAGATGGAGAAAATCAATTTTCCTAGAAGTTTGAGAATTTTACTGGAAGATTAGAATGTACTTAAAAAAAAAAAAGGAATCCTAACATTGAAGTTTAGAAAAAAATGTATACTTTATTTTGATTATGGAACACTTGACTCTCTGTAAAATTTTATACTATGCTTCTATATATATATACTATATTCTTTTAAGCTTTTGTTCTATATGTTTTCTTTTTATTACTTTTATCTTTAAAAGTAATTCACGCTCATTGTAACCAGTGAAGTAACAGACAATGGAGAAATTATTAATTTCCTCCAATCCGTCCACATTTTTACCAGCCTAAGATAACTGGTATGTGTATGTTTTCACATCCTTCTCTATGCTTATACAAATATATTATTCAAATATATACAACAGAAAACAGCTTGGTGTTTTCTTGGTGGTTCCTCAGAAAGTTAAACATAGAATTATCACATGACCAAGCAATTCCACACTCCTAGGTATACATCTAAAAGAATTGAAAATAGGCGCTCAAATAGTCACATACAAATGTACACAACAGTACGATTCACAACAGCCAAAAAGCAGAAACAACCCAAACATCCGTCAACTAATGAAAAGACAAATTCTAGTCTAACCATACAATGGGATATTATTCAGCCACAAAAAGGAATGAAATACTGATACATGCTACAACACGGATGGACCTTGAAAACCGGATGCCAAGTGAAAGCAGTCAGACACATATTGTACGATTCCATGGGATTCCTTTAATACAAAGAATCCAGAATACGTAAATCTATAGAGACACAAGACAGACTGGTGGTAGTCGGAAGCTGGGGAGAGGGGAGAATGGAAACTGTTTTCCTCTGGGGTGAGCAAAGTGTTCTGGCACTTGATTTAGGTGGTGGTTGCACAACATTGTGAATGTACTAAATTGCCACTGAACTGTTCACTTAAAATGGTTATGTTTATTCACGTTATGTGATTTTCACTTCAATAAAGTTAAACACACACACAACAGAGATTCTGTTTTTGCTGTTGCTCTTTTTTCCCTCCAATTTTTTTTTTTTACCTATAAAGCCAACTCATTTTTTTAACAACTGCTAATAGAGTACAAATGTCCTATTATTCATCTAACCATTTTTCTATTAATGGGCGATTTATTTCCAGCTTTCTGCCATTATAAGGCTGTAACAGCATCCTCATACATGTATGTGTTTGCACTACTACAGGACAGACTCCCAGAAAAAGGGCCTACGTATTTAGATATTTCAGATTATTTTCTGGAAAGACTGTAGCAATTCACACTCTTAGCAGCTTGTGTGCATTTCACCCTTTAATTTTTGCAGATCTGAATGGGTAAGAAATTGGTTTAATTTATTGTTACTTTAATGTACATTTCCCTAGCAGCAGTTGTTCATCTTGTCCTACTGGCCACTTGAATCTCCTCTTCCAAATGAATTCCCTATTCCTAACCTTTGTCCATTTTTCTATTTGGTTATCCTTCTGTTATCAATTCATAAGGAGTTTTTCAATATTAGCAGTTTTAATCATTTAACTGTCATATATAATGTAAATTGTTTCCCTGAGTCGTTCATTTGTCTTTTGCTTATTTATGTTGGTCATGTTCTTCTTAGATTTGAATTAACAGCCTTTTGGATCTTTGTCTCATGCTTCATCTCACTGAGAAAAAAGAGGGCAATAAAGTGATGGAAGAGAATAAAGCACAAAGGTCTAGCTACTGTCTTTGGAAAAAAAAAAAGATTCTTCTTTAGGCACTTTTTTTTTTTTTTAAACAACTGAGTTCTGTTTTGTTTTGTTTTTTGGTATATCTATTTATTTATTTTTATTTATTTATATTTGGCTGCGTCAGGTCTTAGTTGCGGTGTGTGGGCCCTTTGCTGAGTCACACACTCTATAGTTGTGGCATGCGGGTTTTCTCTCTCTAGTTGTGGCACGCGGGCTCCAGAGCGCGTGGGCTCTGCAGTTTGCGGCACGTAGGCTCTCTAGTTGAGGCGCCTGGGCTTAGCTGCTCCGTGGCATGTGGGATCTTAGTTCCCCGACCAGGGATCGAACCCACATCCCCTGTATTGGAAGGTGGATTCTTTACCACTGGACCACCAGGGAAGTCCCCTGGGCACCTGCTTTTAAAACTTCACTTAATGACTCACCTGCATTACTGAAGTGTCTCTTGTTGGGGTGACTATAGTTATCTCTTGGGTGTCCATGCATCTGTGGGCCATGAGAGGCAGGCAAATGAGGCTTCTGAGGGTGAGGGTTGTGCGGGGTGTGGGACTGAGACATCAGGGAATCCCGGCTTGAACCCGAGGCCTCTGGTCGAAATGGTTTTTTACCACCAATCGCATCATCTTTCTTCTTCTGCTCCTGTAGAGTAAAAGGAAACCAAAGACCCTCAGGATCCCAGGTGGAATTCCCAAGAACAGTATAAAGATCATCACCTTTAAATATTTCCCTCTTGACTTTTGACAAGTCCCTCTCGGCTTCCCTGCTGTTTACTACCTTCTTAGGAAAAATATTCTCATAAATTCCACTGAGCTCCCAGGGCATAGAAAGCCTCACGGAGCTCCATCTGCTGCTCAACCTGCTAGGCCACTACAAAGAAGCCAATCTCCAGTGACCTGCAGCTGTCAGAAAAAGGGCCCAGGCCAGTGGATGTCACTGCACGGGGCGAGGAACAGGGGTCAGGCTGTCAGCACTCTTGGAAATTGCTCTCAGGCCATGTAAAACTGGGACTACCAACTTCTTCAGGCTAACTCGAACAAACAACCCCTGACTAGCCCAGTGGGAACTAGTTCCCATGCCAAAGTCATCAAGCTAAACATCTAAATGTTTAAGTAACACCATACCTTTACCACACAAGTGAAATATTTGACATAAAAACATCAGAAAATACAGTAAGGAAAAAATAAGAACTGTGAAGTGACCTAAAATTTTACCACCAAGGAAACTACTGCTAATAATTTGGTCTATGTCTTCCTGAGCCATTTTGCGTGTTTACACATAATACAGTAGACCCCCCTAATCCATGGGAGACACACTTCAAGACCTCCAGTGGACGCCTGAAATTGCAGATAGTACTGAACCCTATACGTACTATGTTTTTTCCAATACATACATGCCTATGAGAGTTTAATTTATGAATCAGGCACAGTAAGAGAATATCCGAATTGCCAGCATCACTACTCTTGTGCTTTGGGGCTACTATTTAGTAAAATAAGGATTACCTGAAGTCAAGCACTGCAATACCCCAACAGTCGATCTGACAGCCAAGAGAGCTACCAAGTTACTAATGGGCAGGGAGCGTATAGTGTGGATACGCTGGACAAAGGGGTGATTCAGGTCCCACGTGGGAGAGGGCAGGACGGCACGAGATTTCATCACGCTACCAGACCAGTGCGCAATTTAACACTTATGAATTGTTTATTTCTGGAATTTTCCATTTAATATTTCCAGACCATGACTGACTGCAGGTAACTGAAACTGTGGAAAGCAAACCACAGTGGGGGGAACCGCTGTGTGTGTGCACATGCGTGCGTGCGTGTGTGCGTATTTTTTTAAACAAAAATATTATTTGATATTCTTTTTTACTTAATGTATTGTAAAAATCTTATGTGAATACTTACTTCCACAATATTATATTTATGGTTGAAAATTCCCTGATATGGATATATCGAGTCATTTCCATATAATCATGTTTAAACCCTTAATTATCTCCTTCGACTAAATTCTTAGAAGGAGAACTGCATGTTTCAGTCTTTTGGTAAATCTTACTGAACTGTCCTCCAGAAAGGCTGTGAATGTATACTATAACCCCAACTCGTGGGACCACTACTTTGATTATTCACCTTATCCTAACTTCTGATACCTAGACTAATGAAGCCCTTTACATCATTTGTCCAACTTCACTCATCCTAACTTTCTCTCTTTCCTAGAGGGCCTTTCCCCAACCATTTCATTCCCTCCTGGGGCGTTTCCTGACTATTCTTTCAGAGACTTTTTACAATGTATAAAATTCACAGTAACGTTCAGCAGTATTACTATATTATTCCTGTGTATGACTGTGCTACCATACTCTTCCATGTAAAATTAAATTATAAACCACCTGAGGCTGCTACTCCACAGCTCAGCACAGTGCTAGGCACAGGATATGCTCCTGCAACAAATACTTCTGAGCACCTGCCCTGCGCCTGGCACCATTCCAGGTGCTGAGGATACAGGAGGGGATGAGCGACATAAGACCTCAGCCTTGACATGGTAGTAAAGGAGGTATTAAATGTTCCTAGACTGGCGCTACATGGCTAATTGGGGTAGGGCCCACGTGGCAAGTCACCAGATCTGCAAACGGACATGCCTGAACAAGGAACGCTGCCCCTGCAGCATTGGCCAAATCACTTCATGCCCATGCCCCTCCACCAAAGAATGGGAGGCAGCTTCTGGGCACCTTCTCATGTTTGCTCCTTTACATGAGCGGCTGGGACCCTACGTACAAAAGCTGGAAGGACACCAAGTACATGTGGCCCAGAAAAGAACAGAAAAATTATGTGCTGCCCCTAACTGTTATCTTTCAGGAGCCACATTTATAAGCTACCATAAGACACGTGTATATGGAAGAAAAGCCCTGGTGAATAAATGATTCCAGGATGTAAGAACACAGAGGAACAACTCCTTGTCAGAATTTCCACACTGTCTGGTTCCAATACATTGGCTATTTTACCCATCGGGTCTTAAGTGTTAGTTTGACTACTCGTGGAACACGTGGAGAAACTGCACAGCTAACACAGTGAAAGAGCCCACCATCCAAGACAGGCTGGGCTGTGGTGGGCTCCTGCACCCCCTCTTGGACACAGACCTCCATCTGCAAAGTAAGGGCAGAGAACCCATGCCCTTTCTAGCACCAACAACCTATGAGTCTATGATCATCTCCTTAGGAAAAAAAAACGGTAATTAAGGAATTTTTCTGTGGAAATGGTTTTTATCTGTTTGTATGAATTAGGATTAAGTTTGTATTTTACCTCTTCTTCTTGAGACCTTTTCTTGTGAGCCATCTTGTATAACTTATGCAATTTTCGAGCATCAAATTCTGTAAACTTGGAAACAAAAATCCATAGGTTCCTTAAAAAAGAAAAAATTTGTTCTGGTGAATTACAGGATTTTAAAAATAACTATTCTCTTTATAGATGGCAAGTTATTGAATTTTGCTGTGGAATACTCTCCAAGTATAGAAAATAAGTTACAGAAATAATCTTTCAGGTCTTGGCAACAATAATATATACACCTTTAAATGCTACTGTCAATAGAATTTGACCTAGGGGTCTGGAGACGAGGGTCTGTCTCACAGCTAAAACCCCTCTAATTTATTTCACTGGCACCTAGGGCTCCGGACCTAACGTCTTCCCCCACCTTCTGCACTCCCTGGACTCTGCCAGGCAATCTGTCATTACCGCCATATCACAGGTGGGGATCTATGTACGGTTGGGCATCTCTGCATTGCTGCCCCTTCTTTCCTCCCAGTCGTCACCACCAAGGCCTGTCATTTCTACCTTAAAACTCCAAGGGATTCTTCTCCTCCAAGTCCATTGCACTCACTCTAGCATGGCATTACTGTCAACAAGGGAGTGACTGGTAAAACGGGTGTGTAGGACAAGGAGTCACAGGTAACCTCCGTGAGCTGGAACAGAAGGCTCACATCCTCCCACACTTCCTGGAGAGCAGTCACACCACACCGTGCCATGCCACTCAGAGGACGCTGCCCTGGCTCCGGGCAAGTAAACCTGCTGCACAGTGTGGAAAACCACTGCCTGCCTTTCTAAAGCCTTCTGTAATAGGGCTTCAGTCATCTTAACGAACTGCCTTTAAACCCTAAGACCCTCCCAGTCCCTTCACTGTCCCACTTTCAAGGCTTTGCTGAAGCCTGAGACCTCTCCTCATCTAAGCAGGTCCACTCTGCTCTTCCATGCCGGCTCGAGTGTACCTGCCCAGCCCTCAGTAGACTTCCCTCCCTCACTACTCCTCTGCGTGTGCTTATTCCTTCTTGGAATTCCTACTGTACTTGATCTTCCAATCACCACTTCATCGTGGACAGTTCCTCACAAGTGGGCAAGGAACTGCTTATGAACCACAGAGCAGTCCAGGACCACAGTACCTGGCACATCTAAACACAGACTAGCCCCAGTGCACAGTATCCAGCCCAGCTTCGTGGATCTATCCATTAGGATGACGCATTTTCGTTACAGAAAGCCAGATGGCTAGATACAGGGATCTGGTTTGGGAACAGTGTAAAAGGAAAGTCAAGCCACATTTCAAAACTTAGATCTTCTTTTTTTAATGGGTATGAAGCATGCTATGGATAGCATCATGACAGAAGGTTTTCTTAAATCTCTTTTTCACTCAAAAGCCAATCCACTGATATTAGGTATATTATACAAAGATAATTACGTTAACCATGAAGTATCAATATATGAGTTCAACGTAACTGTGGAGTATGGAAAGAGACTTAATGTTACAATTGTCTTTGAGAAATTCCAGTCATGTTTTCTTAAAACATCAAAAGTGAGTATATAAATGAATATATGTAAGTCATAATGCCTTACAAACTGAAGTTCTGGATTAACTGCATTAATCCAAATTACTACTAGAGCTTTTCAATTATTAAAGAGAAGAGAACTCATAGCTCTAGTGGTTTTAGTCTTTGCTTCCTCTCATGAGGTTAGCAGAGAACTAACCAATTAGTTATTATATTATCTCTGAATATTAACCTGAGATGGGTAAAGTAGTGAAATTATAGATGGTGTCTATCCCTTCCAGGTCTAAAGACTGGGTCTTTAATCTGAGGACAGGCCAGCAAATCCAGCATCACGGTATTTCTCTCATAAAGTAATGACATCATCCTACCCATTCAAAAGATTGGTCTCAGAGGAATGGCCTATTTCAGGAAAAGAAAACTGAAGCCTGCAGGTATGCTGCTAAGAGACTGCTTTTGCTGGGAAAAAATATTTCATTAGGTGGCTGTGTCATGTTGCACAAAACAAAACAGAACCCCTAACACACACTTTGTCATAAAATCAAACCAGGCAATTTGAGGCTGTGGCTGCTTACCTCCTCCACAGTTTGATGTGCTCCTGGTCTGAGTAAGCTTTAAGGCACTCGGCTATCCGGTCCCCGATTTTCAGCAGGCAGTTCCGGGTGTGCTCCAGCTGTTCCTGTACACTGAGCCCCTTGTCAGGTTTATCCAACTGTTTCAGTGCCTTTTTCACAGGCCTCATCCTCTCCTTACACTGGAACAGACCAAGAGTAGAGACATAAAACATCTGCATCAAAGACAGCTTCAGCTGTGCTTACTGGACCCTAAATTCCCAGACAACACACAGCATCCCCCAGGCCACATAATCACTAGATTATGAAGAAGAGAAGCAGGTAATGGCAGGGGAACAAGTATAAATGTTAGAGTCGGAAAAACCTGAGGTTCAAGTCCCAGCTCCATCGCTCAGAGCGATGACTTTTACAGCTTACTTGGCCTCTCAAAATGCTGCTCTGTTTCCTCATCTGCAAGAGGGGCATGATAATCTCCCAAGGCCATTATGAAGATAAATGAGAAGCAAAATTATAGACCTAACCTGAAAACCTCCCATCACAAACTATCTAAAACTACAGGATAAAATATTTACAAGTCCTTGAGACTTGTAAGAAACTGAGGGAAAGGCTTCCAGACAAAGATAGTAGACTGAACACAAAAATCTTTTTCTCCCTCTCCCCATCCACTAAAACAACAGTAAAGAAATCGCCGTAAGAAGAGATAAGCCCACAAAGACATGGAAAACGAGAGGAAGCAACAGCAACAAAATATTGGCAGCAAGCGAAATGACTCAATAGACCTGAGACAATGAAATCCTAACCCAGCAGTGGAGAGAACTGAGAACCAACCTGATTTATACTGCAATTCCTGCAGAGGCTAGCTAAGTATCTCTGGAAGTAGGGATGAGGGCTAAAAATAAGGATTTTGTTTTGTTTTGTTTTGTTTTTTTAAGACTGCCTAAGAGGAACAGATTTATAATAGACGCCCAGACTTCCAACTCTGCCCGACAAAAGATATGGAGGTTTATTCCTTGGAGAGGATAAAAGAAAAGTCTCTGAACTGGGCTACACAGGCATAGTTGAGAGGCAAGGCTACTACACTGAGAATAGCACTGTATGAATATATGCATATTAGATAAGCCACCGCCCAGTCTTTCTATTTATTTATTTTTTGCTTCTCAGATTCTAGAACGAAGAAAGCCAGGCCTTAACCCTCCAGTCAGGAGACTGGAGGATTCTTGCCCCCAAAATCCGACCACCCAAGAGGAAGAACCAAATGATGCTGACTCCCCACTGGAAGTTTTCCAAGGAAGCAGCCCAGCCAGATCACCCTACAGAGAACACTCTCAAAGTCGATCAAGCCCAACCCACATGTTCAGAGCTTCCAATCAGATGTTTAGTCCCTACTCTTAGATACGAGCAGACAACCAAGGATTACCAAGCCATTTGAAAAATATCTAACATGAGCAACGGAAAACAAATCTAAGAGAAATATAAAAACATTCAGAGAACCATATGGGGAAAAATGATCTTGGAAATAACACGTGACAAGAGAAATGAAAACCTCAAAAGAAATAACGGCAGATAAAGCTGAGGAGATCTCCAAGAAAGTAGAGTTAGAAAAGAAGAAATGGAAGAAAGTTTAAGATAATATTAGGGACCACTCCCAAAGTCCAACATCCGAAAAGTAGGATAAAATTAAGAACTGAGGAGGAAATTATCACAAAATAATTTAAGAAAATTTCTCTGACCTGTAGGGCATGGTTGTCAGCCACTAAGTATCTAATATAAGGAACTATTAAGGCACATGTCCATGTAACTTCAGAAGAGTGAAAATCTGACAAACTTCCATCACTTTGTGATAATTTCCATAGCTATATACTTACAATTTATTTTTCAGTATTGTACTTAAATTTTTTAAAAGTACACAAAATAAACTGGAAGATACATGACTGTAACAGATAAAAGATTAGTATTGCGAATGGATACAGGATTCCTATAGAAAAGGTAAGAAGAGAAAAATTACCTGGAACAGGCAAAGGATGTGAAAAGGCAATTCACCAGAAACACGAATGCCCAATAAATGTGAAAGTAAATGTTCAACAGCACCACTGGTCAATAGATCATACCTCTTAGATTGGCAAAAATTAAGAAGTTAGAAATTACCAAGTGTTTCCGAGACTGGGAAGCAGCTGGAACTCATATTCGTTGCTGGAAAGAGTGCAAATCTCTACAATCACTTTGAAGACTAATTCCACAACATCTAAAAGCAGTAGATGTGCAGACCCAAAGAAACACCCAGCTTTTCTGCTCAAGCTACACACGAGCGAAGCTCTTACACACGTGTGTAAGAAAATATTTACAATTTCACTGCAGCCAATTTGTAGTAGTAAACATTTGGAAAACCCCAATGTCCATCAATAGGAGAAAGAATGAATCGTGGAAGTCATAAAACAGAATAATATGAAACACTGAAATCAGAGACATAATTATCAACATGGATAAATCTCAAAAGTGTACATGCTGAGGGAGGAAACTCAAGTTACAGGATACACACAGTGTGGCATTTACTGATAGGCTCAAATTTTTGCTCTACATCTTGGACAAGTTACTTAACTCTCCTCACCTTATTTTTTAAGGGGTAAAATAGAGATAATTACCTACCTCATAGGTTGTTGTGGAGAAAAAACACAAAAAGCACACTAATAACGCCTGGCTGTTTATATGAGCTATTACTTACTGTCTTTAGAGACATTAAGTAGTAAAACTCTAGAACCACGCATGAGAATTACGATTTGATCTACAATGAAATTAGAATTGTGGTCACTTCTAGGGAGGTAACAAACCACGATCAGAAGCTTCAACTTTATAGCCTGAGCCTTAAAAAATTCAGACCTGACAAAACTTGATGGTACCTCTATCAATGCCTATTACACTCTTGAAATTTTTCTGTATTTTTAGAAGATATCACAATATAAAAACAAGAGTAAATGAGCCAGTATGTAAATGCAATTTCTTTTCTTTTTTTTTTTTTAATTCAAGTATAGTTGATTTACAATGTTGTATAAGAGCAATTTTTTAAATAGTATGGTACCACAGAAGCGTTAGTTATGATTTTCTCTTTTAAACACTGGGCTAAGGAAGAAGCAGGAAACAGATCAGAGAGCTGGTTGTGTAATGAATTTATTCATTTACTCATTTATTGAGCTACTTCTAGCATCTACACGTACTTTATATAAGCCACAGTACTTGCCCTCAGAGAGCTCACAGGAAGAAGAGTAAAGAGATTTAAGAAAAATGAGATAAGTGCGAAGAGAAAAAAATATACACGTATGCATACAGGTTTCTGGGAACACGGGAAAAAAAGGGTAAAAAGAGAGAAGACTGCCTTACAGGATGAGGTCAAAATTCTATGCTTTGCTTCCCCAGAGCAGGAATATTTTGAGATTTGGAAGATCACTTTCTCTCTGAAACTAAATTAACTATTCAAGTGAACAGTGATGTGTGGAAGTTGGGGGAAAGGAAAAGACCTCAAGAGAGGAGGGGAAGGGAAGCGAGTGCAACACAATGAAATATACACGTGCAGCTCCGGTAAGGGCCTAAGTCCCTGAGGACGGCACTGGCCTGTTTCCACCCCATACAAGGCTTGGTCCATGACTCCTCCCCTCACCTGCCCTGTCTCCTATGAGGAGATGGACCACATCCTAGGCCACGTCTTGGCTCCTAGCCCCACAACACGGGAACACATAAGACAGGGCCT
This sequence comes from Neophocaena asiaeorientalis asiaeorientalis, assembly GCF_003031525.2. Taxonomy (NCBI): domain Eukaryota; kingdom Metazoa; phylum Chordata; class Mammalia; order Artiodactyla; family Phocoenidae; genus Neophocaena; species Neophocaena asiaeorientalis. The sequence continues at coordinate 631,781 of NW_020175435.1, read as the reverse complement.
GCTCGCCACCGCTCCAGCTCACGCAGCCAGGACCCCAGCCTCATCTCAGGTCATGCTGCTTAGACCGACTGAGGCTGTGTGGCGGGAACTATGAAAGGCAAAGCCGCAGCAAGCACTGTGGCTGCAGACCCCAGAATTCCTCAACTTCAGGACTTACTATGCTGAATGTCTCCTGGTCCAGATCATCATCCTCATCCTCTCCAATGGGGACAGGTTCGCTTCCTGCTGTAATATGGACAGGACCCTGAGATCGCTTTGATTTACTTGAAGATTTGGCATCACCACCTTTAGGCTTTTAAAAAAGAGTTACAAGGAATCATTGTCATTTGTGTACTCCTGGCTTGCAATTTGGACTTCTCAGCTATGTCACATCACTACAAGTGGGTACACAGGATGGCCTCAGTTTTGAGATATCATGAAGCCAAACCTATTTGATTAACAGTTTAATCATATGTCATTCCCACTTCTGTCTCTGAACAGAGCCAATTATAATTTTAGCTTCACCAATGCTATTCTGGCTTCTATTCCCTAATCCATAAAATGCATAAAAATGTCATCAAGAGGTTAAGATTGTGAATTGGCAGAGCCCTCACAGAGTAGCTTGTAGCAACTTCAAAATGAAAGTACACTTTGATCTTGGAAACTGTATTAACTAAAATATTTCAAGTGACTGAAATTTACATAAATCCACATGGGTAAAGTTCATTTATCCATGAAAGGGTGCAGAAGGATGGAGACAGAGATACATATAAAAAATAACTTTATGTATGAACATTTAAAAACATGAAACAATACTACGCTTTGATTACGATTATGTAATATGTAGTAAAAGTATAAAAACATGGGCAGGAAGGTTTCACATGAACTTCAGGGCAGTGTTACGGAGGAGAGAAGAGGGAGGAGAGCAATGAAATTGGGAGAAGAAACAGAGGGGAGTCCCAGTAATGAGTGCATGGATGCCAAATACAGTAGCCCAAAAAAAAACCCACTTGAAGTAAACATGAAAAATGTTAACAACAGCTGCAATATCTGGGTAGTGGACACATGGATGCTGGCTAAATCATTCTTTGTGCTTTTATTTTTTAAATATTTCACCTTAAAAGAAGAATACCTTTCTGCAGAAGCACAGATGCAAAGAAAGGTATCCGTTACAATACAGTTTACAACATTAGAAATTTGAAAGCAATTTCAATATGGGAAACTTAAAATTGTTTCCAAAATGTTATAATCAAACAAAATCTTCCTTATCTATTAAAAATGATTTTAACTTTTATTTATTCACTTGGAAAGCTGTTTGTGATATATTGCTAAGTGGGGAGAAAAGGTTATCCAAACAGTCTGGTCTGATTTTTATTTTATATTTGTTCTTTTTTTTTTTTTTTTTT
>NW_020175435.1:596766-630372 GCF_003031525.2 Neophocaena asiaeorientalis asiaeorientalis | reverse complement strand
TGGTTTGATTTTTTTTTTTTTTTTTTTTTTTTTTTTTTTTTTTTTTTTGTGGTACGGAGGCGTCTCACCCTGTTGCGGAGCACAGGCTCCGGATGCACAGGCTCAGCGGCCATGGCTCACGGGCCTAGCTGCTCTGCGGCATGTGGGATCTTCCCGGACCGGGGCATGAACCCGTGTCCCTTGCATCGGCAGGCGGACTCTCAACCACTGCGCCACCAGGGAAGCCCCTATATTTGTTCTTATATGCATAATAAAAAAGTTCCAAAGGTGCTCATCAAGAAATCTGTTAGAGCTATGACTGGATGGTGGAATTAAGGCAGTTATTTGTTTGTATGTTTTAACAATGATTAAAGATTAATTGCAAAATAGTTTCATCAGAAGTCAGCAAGATGCAACATTGTACCAGAATTCTGTGGTTTGGAATGAACTTCATAAAACCCCAACATGAAGATTATATAATAACAGTAGGGCTTTCACCCATTTCTACTCCAAAAGCTTAACTCTTGACAGTATTTGATAGTATTTCACATATTCAGATTCATCTCTGGACTGTGCTTTTCTACCATGAGTCTGAGAACATGTATCAAGTAGTTACCTGTCCTGTCTCATTCCAACACCCCCTCTGAAGTGTGTAATAAAAGAGCAAATAAAGGCTTCTATATTAAAGAACACCACAACTCACACACTCCCCTCTCTCTGCAGGAAGAGGTGCAGGCATCCCCCTGACAGTCCCATCCTTCCTTCTGGGATATACTCATAAAATGACAATTATTTCAGGGCCCTCAAACCCCCTTCTACTTCTAAATCCTAGAAGGGAATTACAAAGGCTGCAGGCATCTCAGTAAGCAGAATGACATCGATACCTTCTCTTTCTTATCTTTTGATTTCTTCCTTTCCTTGTCCCCTTCCTTGTCTTTCCTAGAACTCATTTGTTTCTCCTTGTTCTCCTTGTTCTCTTTCTTCTTCTGTTTCTTTTTCATTGGACTTTTTTCTAAGCCATCATCCTAGAAAACAAACAAGGTTATGAGCTTTTGCCACAAACTTTACATTTCCTTGTTTACTTTCTAGAAAAAAAAGCACTGCCTCCAATGGTTCATCACTGTGTCCACAGAAGCATGTTCTCAAGCATACAGCCTTAAAGCTATCTGCTTGAAGTGAAGCCTGTAGAGGCAGATGCTCTTCACTTACATCTTCTCTTTATTTCTCATAGCAACCCTTCAACACAGGCATTATCATTCCCATTTCACAGATGGAAAAAACTGAGGAACAAAGAGATTATATACCTGCCAGGTAGTAATTGGTAAGGTTGCTAGTATTTGAATTCATGCATGCTTGACTCAAATCCATGCTAGTTCACATACCCACTGCTGATCTTCCTGGAAATAACCTCAAAGGGCAATTACAATTGAAGAGTAACAAAATAAAATCCCATAAAGTTTTCAGTCACGGAAACAACAGACTGAATGCTAGCAAGTTACTTTTCCTTTTGCTTAGACCAGAGGTTACAAGTTGACAGGCCTTGGGCCAAACCTGATCCACAGATGAGTTTTGTTTGGCCCAAGAATGAACTGCATAACAGCTGCCCCTATATATTAGGCATGAGCTCCCTGGTTAACCACAGTCTCCACCACTCCCTATCGCTCCCAGCAATGAGGCTGAGTGTCAATTGCCATTTATCACTGAAATTTGCATGGTTCCCTTCATTTCCTTCCATTACGAATTTACTTCTATTATGAATTTTCAATTGCTGATTTTAAATGAACAACTATATTCCTCTCTCACAGGTTAAGCAAAGACATAACATAGTTTCTATTTTTATTTTATTTACTCTGGAATGTAAACCAAACACATTTCAGATAATTTTATACCAGTTGGCACAATAAATGTAACTTAAAAATAATCTCAACTGAAATCCAGCCTCATACCTTTACTTCTCCCTCTTCTGATGGATTATCTGAGTGTCTAGGAGATGAAAACTCAATTCCATGCTCATCTTTCAGCCTCGGTGCTTTGTTTTCCTTCTTTACTCGAGGCTTCCGCTTCTTTAATTTGGCCTGGAAAGGGTAAGAAAATGATGATAAATCAAGTCCCTCAAAAGCATGACCAAATAACATCATGATTCTTTGGAACAGCAGCAGCCATATAATTCAAACAAGGAAACTCAGAGAAAATTCAAAGGAGTGCAACCAATTTTACCTGAAGTAGAAAAAAAGAAACTATAGGCCTTATAAATCTCCTACGCCACACAAAAACATCCATATCCTTGAACCTACTGATTCCATTTTCTGGAATTCAATCTAAAGATAAAATTCAAAAGAAGAAAAAAAACCCTTATCTACAAAGATACAAATAAAGATAATATATAAAATAAGAGTAACATTAAAAAAACTAGAAGCATGTTATATCTAAAAATAATGAAAAGGTGTTCTTCTACTCAAACAGATACAGTAATTTAAGCAAGTAAAAACATGATGCAGGGGCTTCCCTGGTGGCGCAGCGGTTGGGAGTCCCCCCTGCCGATGCAGGGGGCACGGGTTCGTGCCCCGGTCCGGGAGGATCCCATGCGCCGGGGAGCGGCTGGGCCCGTGAGCCGTGGCCGCTGGGCCTGTGCGTCCGGAGCCTGTGCTCCGCGACGGGAGAGGCCACAGCAGTGAGAGGCCCGCGTACCGCAAAAAACAAAAAAAAACATGATGCAATCTATCTCCCCAGAGCCTAACTTACAGAATATCCTCAACATACTATGTGAAGAATGACATTAATTATGACACTACTACGCAAAAAAGGACAAGGTATGGGATTGGATTTTTTTCTAAAATTTGCTTTCTTTATAATATAGGGAAATTAATACAAACGGCATAGCTCTAAGAGCACTTAAGGAACATGCACACACAAAGGTTGCTACTACTGGCTGTAACTTACAGTATCTCCTAACTGTGATTCTCATCTTTTTTAAGCCTGAATTGAAATGAAAAGTTGGGGAAATAAAAGCTAAGGCTCAGATGAGTCCATTAGTAACTCGGTTGAAATTTTTCACTGAGCAAGTAAGGCAACTGTAACTGAAGTCCAGTTTCTGAATTAACTGTGTATCCTAATTACCCATTTTATCCCTGGGACCCATGATTACAAGTAGCCAAGTATTAGCTGTAACAACAGGCAAACCCAGTGATATTCACGCAGTACTGAGAACTATATTCCAAAATTGAGGAAGGAGCATAAAGATACAGCAACAGTATGTCTAGACCAGTGGCACTGGGAGAAATGAGGACTATTTTGAGGCAATATTTGAGGAGAATGCCAAGATGTTTAGGTCAATTACTAAATGAACGTTACTATCCTTACCCAACCAAACCATCATTACTGGAACCTCAATACCAACACCTGACAAGGAGAGGGTTAGCATTCTGTGGAGATGCCTGGAGAGGGCATCTCTTCCCCTACCTAACCCTGCAGGGCTGGAGCCTCAGACCCCTGGACGGTGCCCGGCTGGCGGCTGCACTCACCTCTTCCCCGCCCGTCACGGCCCCCTCCTTCTCCAGACTCTTCCTGAGCAGCTTCAGCAAGTAGTCCGCTCGGGTCTGCAGCTGCTTTCCCTGGGGCTTCTTATCTGTCTCCACTGGCAGGATCTTCAACAGGAAAGGAAGAGAAGTACCCGCCATGGCCCACGGCCCGGTTAGTGGATCAGGATAAACAGAGATGACAAACAACTGAGCAGTCCTTTCCCTCCCCACCACCCAAAATACAGATAAAGCCTCAGATCCTATCTCATGTCCATGGCTCCCAGTCACTGAAAATCCCTTATGAGCCGTTCTCGTTTTACAAAATGGGATGGAGAAATCCAGCTCTCCCACTGGCTCCTACCTGTGCTGTTAACAGGGTAGAACAACTCAGGTAGGAGGGGCTTGTTGGCTTCATCTGCTAGAGCATCCCAGCCGTCGTGGATTTCCTCCTTCCAGGAGCAGGGAATCCCTGGAGCTAGGTTAAAGCTTCGTTTTAGATTGAAAATGCTTCTTAGAGCATTGCTGGAAAGCACTGAGCTATGCCAGGACACAGCTGGACCTCTCAGGCCAGACTGGATTTGGTCTCAGTGCTTATGGCAGGGTGCTGTCACCCTCTGAGAACATTGCACCTGGGATGAGCATTGTTTGACGTGCCAGGAAAAGCCCTGCCAGGAGCACAACATGGAGCGCATCCTACTAAAATTTGAGCCAGCTTTCCCTGCTTACAGCTCTGAGCACGGCCTTACTATACTTGGTAGCCTGATGTGCAACGGATAGGGTGGGAGGCTCGATTTTGTGGGAGAAGTACAGCCACAGTTTAATGCCATTACAAAAAATACCAAGGTATGGCTCATTCTTTCTTCATGCGTAGAACTGAAATATGGCTGTTTCAAATATCGTTAAAGAAAGTGCCAACAACTAAGGCCAAGGAATGCTCTTATTATTAATAATCTTACCCTGGTATTTGTTGCAATGAGATTTGACCTACAATAAAAATCAGAATTTGAAGGCTTCTCCTATAATTTCCCAAAAATTTCACCTGGCTATAATTGTCATCTCTGAAAATAGTGCCACAGTCCACTAAAGATGGTAATGTTTCCAAGGATAGAGAAATCCCAGGAATTTACTATTGTTCTAATTTCCAATTTGATCCCCACCCCCCAGAAAATAGTTAAAAGTAAGTAATCAATATAAAAATATTATACAACAAATCTAGACATCTCCAGCATCACAGAAATACTTACTTTGTCAGTTAACTTAAGCTCTGGATCCGTTTTAATTAGCTCCCAGTTTCCATAGCCGTGTTCATAAATTCCCAGCAATAGGCGAGAATCATCCTCTACTCCCCACTCGACATCAAAATGTGCAGCTTTGACACGACAGGTTAAGCAGTATCTGAAAAGATTTCCAAAGCAGGAGGACATTAGAGGAGGGGTCTTTCTGATTTGGGAATAAACACCAATGAGCAAAGCACTCTGGTATGTTAGAGAAAAAATAATGAAAATACTACATAACTAACTACACATAACTGTAACTTCAAATCTGTTTTCTAATGGCACAACCACCCATGCATGGGCATGTATTATACTCACTTTTTTTTTTCTTCAGGGTCTACAGGGATAGATTTATGCAGCATCTCAAACTCTTCTTCATGTTGGATAATAGATTTCACATTAACCTGAACCCCAGATATCTTGATAGTTGGGCCTCTCTTTTTCCCTGGTCCTTTCCCTAAAGAACACCAATTTCATATTCGTTAAGTGAGAATTCGCTGAAGTTTCACAAAAAACATAGGTCAACAAATCCTGAACTCTTATTCCCTCAGCGTATATCTCTGGTTTATCGTTAATTCAAAGATATAATCAAGTAAGGCAAAAAATTTTCTCAATTAATATTTGTAAAATAATCTCTAAACAATTCAGATTTTTAAGATTTAGAATTTTTTAATCCAGTAGTGTTTATAATTGTATTTTAATCTTCCTATTCCTGTTTTATACTTTGGCTCTAAAATTAATAAAATTTATGAAAGAAGATTTTAAAGGAGTAATATTAATGCTGAAGTTTTTTTCTTTTCTAACCCATCAACAGATTTTTAAGTGCTTTAAAAGATGATCTTCTCTACTAAAAAAGTATGAGATCAAGTTAATACCTAACACGTTTGAAATGATGAACAAAAGAAGTCATGGAAAGGTTACCCTAGCCCGAGTTTCCAATTAAAGTAATCCTAGAAGTAAAAACAAAGCAGTCAATTCTAACCAGAGTCCAAATCGAAATGCATGATAATGACACTTGTCTGTGAGGGAAAAGATGGCTCAGAGCCTGAGAAAAGATTTCTTTTTTTAACATTCAAGTCGATGAAATGGCACTACAATTATAAACAATTATTTAGGGATTCTCATATAATCCACAAGAATTTCACTTGCAAATGCTATTCCCAACAATACTGATGAGTTCTGGAACGGAATGTGGCAAAACGGGAAAGGCACCTCCTCCGAAGATCAGAAATCTGGGATTTATTCCCGGATCTGCACAAACTACCCCCTGTCCCCTTTCCCCTCTCGCTTCTAGTTATTAACCTCTCTGGGTCTATGTTTCCTCATCTGTAAAATAAAAAGACTGCAACAGAAAAATGGGCAAAGGATAAAGAGACAATTCACAGAAAAGGAAATACAAATGGTTCCATGTGAAAAATACTCAACCTCATTCATGGTAAGAGAAATGCAAATTAAATATATAGACATAGCCTTTTTAACCTCAGGTTGGGAAAATGCAAAGATTTGAAAATATGTCGGTGAGACTAAGAGGAAACAGACACTGCCATTCTAGTCAATGCTGGTGGGAGGATATGGCGCAAATGGCATACACACAAGATTATTTACCACAACACCGTAAAGCAAAAGATTGGAAAGCTAAACGTCCATTAACAGGATACTAATATTGTAAATCCATAACAGATTATGTAGCTCTTCAAACAAACAAAAAAAATCAGGTAGTGGAGAAAAGATCAACCATCTTTAATGAATGGTGTTGAGACATATAGTAGCCATATAGGAAAAATCCAAAATCCAAAAAACCTGGATGCAATACCAGGAAAAACTCCAAGTGAATCAGAGATATAAAAGTAAATGAAATCACATAGGTATTGGTGGTGGTGGGGGGTGATCTTAATGACTTCCTTTATATCCTCAGAGTAGAAAAAAAAATTTTTTTTAGTTTGTTACAATATATTGAATATAACAGGTTCCTTGTGCTCTGTTAAATACCCTGTGGTTTACCTCTTTTATATATGGTGGTGTGCATCCGCTAATCTCATACTCCCAATTTACCCCTTTCCCCTCTGGTAACCATAAATTTGCTTTCTATGTCTGTGAGTCTGTTTCTGTTCTGTAGAGAAAATGTTTTTAACTAATCAAAATCCAAAACAACAATAGGGTAAAAGATTGATAAATCTGACTATATAAAATTTTTTTAAGTTTTCTGTACAAAATACCATAGCAAAGTGAGAGGACAAATCACAAACTGGAGGAGAACACTGGCAACTTTTATCAGAAAAAGAGATCCTGGGACTTCCCTGGTGGTGCAGCGGTTAGGAATCCACCTGCCAATGCAGGGGACACAGGTTCGATCCCTGGTCCGGGAAGATCTCACATGCCGCGGAACAACTAAGCCCGTGAGCCACAACTACTGAGCCCGTGTGCCACAACTACTGAAGCCCGCATGCCTAGAGCCCGTGCTCCGCAACAAGAGAAGCCACTGCAGTGAGAAGCCCACACACTGCAAAAGAGAGTAGCTCCCGCTCGCCACAACTAGGGAAAGCCCATGCGCAGCAACGAAGACCCAACACAGCCAAAAATAAAATAAAATAAATAAAATTTTTTTTAATTCATTTAATTAATGAATTTAATTAATAATACATTTAAAGATTTAAATGTATTAAATCTTCTTAAAAAAAGACAAGAAAAAGAGATCCCAAAAATTAAGACCAACAGCTCAATAGAAAATGGGCATAATATATGTACAGACAGTTCACAAGTGGCCCTCAGAAAAGATGCACAGCATTGCTCATTAAAAGAAAAGTGAGATGCCATTTCCCAACTGTCAGTTTGGCAAAAATCCAAACATTTGACAATACATTCTGTTGTGTATGAATATACACTGTAGGTGGCAATGTAAATGGTATCAGATTTATGAAGAATTTGGCAGTATCTAACCAAATTACATATGCATTTTTCCCAGGACTCAACAATCCCACTTCCAGAAATTTATCCCAAAGATATGCTGGCAGAGATATGAAACAGCATATTCATTAAACTATTTATTCATTGTGGCTTTATTTGTAGTGGCAGAAGACTGAAAACAACCCAAATATTTATTACTAGGGGACAATAAAGTTTGAATTAACATCTATCTACACAGTGGAATACTGTGCAATTGTAAAAGGAAGAAAGTATGAACTCTACACAGTAAGATGGAGTGAACGCCATATGTAAAAATAAGTAGATGCAGAACAGAATATAATGTATGATATCTCCTGTATAATAGAGGAAATACACACACACAGACTTAAAATTTTAAAAAGAAACAATGGAAAGATAAGCCCAAAACTAATAGAAATGATTACCTACAGGGGAGGAAGAGAACAGTACTGGGGGGACAGGAATGAAGGCAAGATTCTCTCATTGTGTTCCTGGTTTTGTTCGACTTTGGGCCATGCAAATGTTTTACATAATTAAAGAAACAAAGTTTCATCAAAAGGAGAAAAGTAGTCCCTAGAAACTGAAAGGAAAAGAAAACAAAAGATACTAAACTATATATTAAGTTGGTGGCATAACCACACAGAGAAAAGAACAATTTCAAATAATTTTAAAACATAGTACTTTGTGTACTGCTAATGAGGTGTATTTTAAGGACAAAAAGAAACACAAAGAAATCAAATTCTGCATTAAGAAGTCTTATAGTTAACAGTAAAATTAGGGGGATTCCCTGGCAGTCTAGTGGTTAGGACTTGGCGCTTTCACTGCCATGGCCCAGGTTCAATCCCTGGGCAGGGAACTAAGATCACACAAGCCTCATAGCACAGCCAAAGAAAGAAAGAAGAAAACAAACAAATAAAAACAGTAAAATTGGTATTAATATTTGGAAACGTGTATAATGTATAAGACAAATACATGAGTACGTTAACATTTTTAGGAACAAAATTTTCAACTTAAGCAAAGAGATATCAATAATCTTACATTAGAATTGGAAATGTTAACCTGGACTCAGGAATATGCTAAATGCCAATTTATAGAAAATACAGGTATATGGAAACAAGTTAAGCAATGCCAGAAGGAAGCAATCAACCAGATGCAGAATGTGAACATACAGAGAAAAGAAACATGTGGAAAGGAAGGGACTGTTACAAGGAAATATCTCCAAATACGCTGTGAGATGGACAAAGCAAGGTACAGAACAGTGTGCATGCTACAGCACCAATTGTGTTAAAACAGTATCTATTCATTTTTTGAACATATGTATTTTTATATTTCTAGAAGGAGACAAAATAGGGATACCTGTTTTTCATTTTTGAGCCATGTGAATATAATACTTATTCAAAATAGTTACACGGAAAAAAAAAACACTATAAAGTTAAGATTTACTTTTGGATGTATTCTTGGCGCTATAAAAGCACATATTTGGATCACTGTCCGAACCACTCAAGTTATTTAAGTTTTTTCATGGAAAAAAAAAATCTAAAAATGTTTTTGACTATATTCTATTACTTTTAGTAACAGCCTTAAGAAGAAAATTTCAAAGCACAAATACTTCTTTACTTAATGAAATAGCTAATACTGCAAGCCAGATGTGATGACAAGCACTTCACATGTATGGAATTATTCAAGCAACCATCCAAACCCTTTGAGGCACAGACTACTACTCTATTTTGCACATGAGACTGTTAAGAGGCTATCATTGTCTCAGGTCTTGCAGCTAAGAAATGGCAGGACCAAGATTCCAGGTAAACTGGCTGCCTCCAGGGCCTGAAAACTTAACCACAGATGACAGAGCCTCCTGTAACGTCAGTGAAGGGTGACAAAAGAATGGGGGCAATGGCACAGACAAACCACAGTCCAGTGAACTGTGGAATGATCACACCCTCATCTTTTTGTTTGATGTTCAACTATAAGGGTGTCCTTTAACAAGGACCTCAGCTCTCTCCTGACACCTCCTGCTTTTAAAGGACAGGCAAAAGCACTCTTGGTGTATAAGACAAAACACACTACACGTCGAATCGAATTACAGCAAATTCTAGTGCCAAAGAGAGTCTCATTGCAACAAAAAGGTTTACAATATTCATCTACTATTTTTATTCTAACTAATTCTCTAAATCCTTTAAGTTCATCACAACAAAACAATACATGTATGTATATCCAAGATAATTACTGATGTCTGTGGTCTGTAATGTCCTCACTTACAGCCAAAATGCAAATGTGTCCACTCAGCTTTACCCACTCAGGTCTCTACATCATTCAAACCAATCTAAACTTTCTACAGTAACATTAAAAGAAATCATTCCTTTTGTTCATTACTTTGCACCTTCTGCAAATCAACTTCATTTGTGAGTAAATCCTTGGAATCTTAAAACTGACCTCATGTAAAGGCAGGTGAGAATACACACCTCAAAAAATTAGGGATGCATAGGATATAAGTGTGTTCATCTTAAAAAAAAAAAAAAGATCCTTAGCAGCAGAGATCCCAATCCACAAGTGCCAGGTCTTTGAGAATCACTGAGGGAGACATGCTGACTTACCCTCGCTGGCATTTTCTTTCAGCTGCTCTTCGTATTCTTGCATTGCTGACACACAGCTGTTGTGAATCAATTCCCCTAGGCGCTTCAGATCTGCTACAGACTTATCTACCAACTCAGCATCACGTGCTATGCACTCCAGCCTGAGGAAAGACAAATACGGGGATACCTCAAGGCCCTGTGCCCACGTTTCTAATGTCACGTGAGCTACCACTTGGTTTCACATAAGCTTGCTCCTGCAAAGACACTTTCTCTACATGCCTTAATTGATCCTTCCAACAAGAACCCTCAGACAGTGACTGACGACTTACTTTCCATCATAAAGAATTTGACTTGGAATAGTCCACAAAAACAGACTAATTTCAAAAAACAGAGGAGAAAGGGTTCAGCTTTCTTTATTAACTAAATGCGCTGTCTGGTAACAGTAGCAGGTGAAGTGCCCCAAAGCTATTTGCACTAGGTTTGTTTCTTTGAGCTCACTTTCCTTTCTCTAGCCTACTTTCATTCACTGCAATGTTCCTAGAAGCGAAGTACAGTTACATGTACAATATGTTTCGTTGATCTCCAAGTCATCTGGAGCAGGTGAGTAAATTAATGTCTAAAAGCCAGGCTGTCAAAAGGTGCCAGACCTTAAAAATGGAAAGTAGAACCAAAAAAAGAAACCTCTACAATACGGAAGTGAAAAAGAGGCGGATAAGGAACTATTATATTACTAAGCTTACCGTTCAAGAGGGAGACCAAACTTCTTATACGCCTTGATGAACCTAAGAAAATAATCAATAAATCACATTAAAAAAACAGACTTCAGCTATATTAATGCAAACACATCCTGTGATGAATATGAGCCATAAAAACTGTCAAAAAGAGACTGGGCCCAATCCTTGCAACTGCCACTCAATGAACTAAGGTGGCCTTTGAAAATGGCCAGCTTAAAATAATGAGTGCTAAAAATCTATTCAAACCAAAGATTAACTTTATTCTCAGTGACTGGTCATGAAACTGCTTAGCGACATAATTGAGAATGGTGACTTAACTCTAGTACTATCATTTTTAGAAGGTACAAGTTTATGGAGTTTAATACATAATGAATGATTTAAAAACCACAACCTCTTATAATAAAATCCAGTACAGTTAAGTGGTCTTTTCAGTCCACTATTGTTACTTTCAATTCCACACTGCAATATTTTCCGTTACTTTCTGGTCAATAATACAAATATAAGGTTTTTAGGACTGCCTCAAATACTTTTTGTAATGAGGCAAAGTAAAATAAACATATGATTTTAAACTTTTTAGGCAAAACTCTTTTGGAAACTGACTCCTTCTGCCAAACATTGTCTCCAGCCAAAACTCTAATCTATCCTTCCACAAGTCTCTAGCCTAAACCATGCTATATGCCAATCCATGTTTAATCCACTCCCCTCCCTACAGCCAACCACTAGACTATCACTAAAAAAGCAAGATGCCATGATATATCAAGGGCATCACTGTAACATGCCGAACTACCCGGTTAGATAAAAATGAAGGGAGAGATACTATGGAGAAAAAAAAGCCAAGAGAGGGCACAGCAGTTAAAGAAAATGGGGGTGAATATAACAATAGCTAAGAAATAATATTAAAGGAATAGCATGGATTAGGAAAGTACTATATGTGAAAGCAAACATGAGAATTATTCCTCCACTCTACATTTCTTCTTCTTGATATATACTGAAGTATTTTACATCTGAAATAATATGCCATTTGTGATTACTTCAAAATAATATTGAGACAGAGAAGCATTCCAGGAATGGTGGAGTAAGGACCTCTGAAAATCCGCTCCTCCGTAAAAGCAACAAGAACACTGGCAAAACTGTCAAAATCAACTTTGTTAGAATGCTGGAAATTAACCAAAGGCTTGCAGCCATCTTATGAGCATTTATTCAAGAAAATGGCTGAATCTCAGTATGAATAGTGAGCTCTCTGGCATTTTGACTTGCTCTGCTTCCCATGCCCTCTCCCCAGCTCCATAACTGCCTTGAAAACGACACCTTCCCAACTACTGCAGCTGTGCAAAGAAGCAACACAGCAGCCACTAGAGGGAGCAGAACAGGCCTAGAGCTCCCCAAAAGCTCTTTCCCCAGAGAACAGTGCTGTTTTGACCTGACAGCACCCTGAGAAGCTCCATTCTCAGACTTGTCTTCATTTGACCTGACTCTGTATGAAAAACAGTCTGTAGTTCATTGGTCAAAAAACAATTAGAGGCAAAGTTTAACACCACAGCTGCCTGAGACAGCATTGTAAGTTGGCAATATGAACAGGCTGACCAAAAACTGCAATGGAAAAACCTGGGGGAAAAGATGTGCACAGGGGTCTTTGAAAAGCTCAGGCATATTCCTGGGTATCTAGAAGGCTGCATATATGCAGGGCTATGTGCAGGCACAGAGAAAACCTGAGGAGCTGTGAATCTCTCACCTCTGGCTGGCATTGAGGCTCTGCACAAACAGGAACTGAAGGCTAAGGCAGAGCTGTAAACTGCCTACCAGAACATTGAAGACATCCCCAAAATACACAAGTAGCCCTTCAGCAAAGGCTGGTAGATTTACTGGTTGGTAGACTTAAGGTGTTTAAGGAAGTCTCTGTCCAATCATTAGCTGACCACTAAGCTAAATGAGCAGAGACTTCAAAAGACAGAGAAGACAGACTTTGCAGAACTAGTCCAGAAAAGTTACTAGCAACAACAACGAACAGCAAACACAAAAAACTCATGCTGGCAGGGGGAATCTGATTTCCAGACTTGCCACATTGTATTACTTAAAATGTCTAGTTTTCAACAAAAAATTACAGAAAACAAGAAAGTATGGTCCCTATACAGGGAAGGAAGATGGTTTTCAATGGAAATAGACCCTGAGGAAGTCCAGAAGTTGAACTTATTAGACAAAGGTTTTAATCAACTATTATAAATATATACAAGAACTAAAGGAATCCATGTCTGATGAATTAAAAGAAAATTTGAGAATAATATATCACCAAATGGAGAATATCAACAGAGACAGAAATTATATAAAGGAGTCAAATATAAATTCTGGAGTTGAAAAGTACAATAAGATGAAAAAAATCACTAGAGAGGCTCAGGATTAGATGTGAATTAACAGAAGAAAAAAAATCAGTTAAAAGATAGGTCAACTGAGGGACTTACTTCTCTGGTGGCACAGTGGTTAAGAATCCGCCTGCCAATAGAGGGGACACAGGTTTGATCCCTGGTCTGGGAAGATCCCACATGCTGAGGAACAGCTAAGCTCATGCGCCGCAACTACTGAAGCCCATGTGCTCTAGGGTCCGCGTGCCACAACCACTGAGCCCACATGCTGCAACTACTGAAACTCGCGCACCTAGAGCCCATGCTCTGCAACAAGCCACCACAATGAGAAGTCCACGCACCGCAATGAAGAGTAGCCCTCCTTCCCTGGTGGCGCAGTGGTTGAGAACCTGCCTGCCAATGCAGGGGTCATGGGTTTGAGCCCTGGTCTGGGAAGATCCTACATGCCGCGGAGCAACTGGGCCCATGAGCCACAGCTACTGAGCCTGCGCATCTGGAGCCTCTGCTCCAAAACAAGAGAGGCCGCGACAGTGAGAGGCCTGTGCACCGCCATGAAGAGTGGCCCCTGCTTGCTGCAACTAAAGAAAGCCCTCGCACAGAAACGAAGACCCAACCAACACAGCCAAAGATAAATAAATAAATTAATTAAAAAAAAAAAAAGAGTAGCCCTTGCTTGCTGCAACGAAGACGCAACACAGCCAAAAATAAACTTAAAACAACAACAACAAGAGATGCATTTAAAAAAAAAAAAAAAGGTCAACTGAGATTATCCAATGTGAAACACAGAAAAAGAATAAAGACTAGCCTTCAAAAACACAGGAGAAATTAAGACATTCCTAGATAAATAAAAAGACAGAATTTGTTGCTAGCAGACCTGCCCTGAAAGAAATACTAAGCAGAGTTACTCTGGGCAGAAATGAAAAGACATGAAACAATAACTCAAATCCACATGAATAAAAAAGAGCCTCAGGAGGATACCTGAGTAAGTAGATAAAAAGACAGTGTATATGTATTTTTGTCAGTAACTCTTTTCTTCTCCTAAATGATTTTAACTATCAACTGCATAAGGCGATAATTATAAAACTGTGTTGGTGGGCTTATAAAGTATAAAGATATAATCTGTGTGACAATAAAAGCACAAAAGAGGCGGAAGAAATGTACCTAAACTGGAGTAAAGTTTTAGAATACCGCTGAAATTAAGGTGGTATTAGTCCAAACTAAACTGTTCTAAGTTAAAACATTAAATTATAATCTCCAGGGGGCTTCCCTGGTGGCACAGTGGTTGAGAATCTGCCTGCTAATGCAGGGGACATGGGTTCAAGCCTTGGTCTGGGAAGATCCCACACGCTGCGGAGCAACTAGGCCCGTGAGCCACAACTACTGAGCCTGTGCGTCTGGTGCCTGTGCGCCTCACCAAGAGAGGCCACGACAGTGAGAGGCCCGTGCACTGCGATGAAGAGTGACCCCCGCTCACTGCAACTGGAGAAAGCCCTCGCACAGAAACCAAGACCCAACACAGCCAAAAATAAATTCATTAAAAAAAAAATTATAATCTCCAGGGAAACCACTAAGAAAATAACTTTTAAAATATAAAAGAAACAAGAGAATTAAAATAGTATACTAAAAAATATGTAATACAAAAGAAGGCAGTAATGGGGGAATAAAGGAACAAAAAGAGACCCAAGACATAAAAAATGCAGACATAAATTCTATCTTATAAGTAACTGCATTAAATGTAAATGGTTTAAAGACTTCAATCAAAAGGAAGAGATCAACAGAATGGATTTTTAAAAAACACCTAACTATATACTACCTACAAGAGTTGCAAGCTAGATTCAAAGACACAAATAGATTGAAATAAAAAAGGAAAAAGATACGGCACATACAATACCAAAAGAGAGTTGGAGTGTCTACACTAATATCTAACCAAGTTATAAACTTTAAGACATAAATTGTTACTAGAGACAAAGAAGGACATTTTATAATGAGAAAACGGTCAATTCATCAAGACAACAGATTATAAAGCATACACACCTAACAGCAGAGGCCCAAAACACATGAAGCAGAAACTGATAGAACAGAAGGGAGAAATAAACAATACAGCAATAATAGAGCCTTCAATACCCCATTTCCAATAATGGATAGATCAGGCAGAAGATCAATAAGGAAATGGAAGATCTGAACAACAGTAAACCAAACAGACTTAAAAAACATCTATAGGACACTCCACTCAACTGCAGCAGAATATACATTCTTCTCAAAATAACACTGAGGGTAGGGGAAAATAGAAATATGGCACACACACAAGATTGACTACAAACTCATAATGGTTAAAATAATACCCGGGGAGGGGGTGTGCTAATATTCTATCAATGTTTGTATACATTTACATTTCTCCATAATAAATTAAACAAAGAAAGAATAAAAGAACAGGTATAACATTTAGTGGGAAACAAAGACCTTGTGATTTCAAATACTGACCTAAAAGGACTATCTGATAATAGTTAAAATTTGGGTTAGACCATAAAGTTAATCATTTTCATATTTTCTACTTTCTTCAGCTTTTTAAAAAAATAACATGGCAGCTAGGGGAAAAGTGGTTTGGAAGCAATAATTTTAGATTTTTCTGGAGGGAAAAGGGGTGTGAATCAGACACCAACAAATGTGTAGTAGTACTGACATAGAAAGACACCTAAAATTGGTTATAAGTGACAAGAAGCTGCAGAACGGTATGTTGTATATACCAATAAACCAAACTGATATCAGCACTAACACTGATGGAAAGTAAACTGGGGTTATCTGTACTACTTTAATTTTTTATATGTATACCATTTCTTTTATACACATTGATACATATGTATGTATGTATTTATTCATATTCTTCAATAAAAACAAAAAAGAAAGTTTCAGCCCAAGTTTACCTCCAACAGCCTCTTTCCTCTTGGCTGGACTTTCTTTGTGAAATGTTCAGAACCCAGAACAAGAAGTAAACAAAAAGGAAGAGCTCAACTGAGGAAAACCTTGGAGAAGGGAGAATCATCCTGGGGCCTTGGAGCATGACTCAGTCCCCCTTGCCTTCCTCTGACCTCCCTGTCATCAATGTCAGGGATCCATCAACCTGAGGCTTACAGCATGTCCTTCCAAATGTGAGGGGGAAGGAGAGCAGAGCCCCCACTAACCTCCGGATCTCGGCATCAGTGAATCCCTCCACGAGGTCCTTCCGCACACTTCGGGGGCGCCCTCTGCGCTTGGGCTTCTTGTCGTCATCAGAGTCATCTGTCTCACTCTCAGAGGCAGAGGATCTCTGCGCCTGCCTCTTAGACTCAGTATCAGAGTCACTGTCATTTGTCTGAGCCTGAAAAGGCAAAGTCACTTTGTAGCAAGTGCCAGGTCCAAGAGATCTAAGGACTAAGACCAGCCCATCTTAACTCCTTAATATTCAGAACTTCCCATCGTATCAGGCAAGTCAATTTCCCTTTAAGAAAGAAGGAGGCAGATGGCATGTGATGAAAGAAGACCTGCTTGGGATAGTCACTCTGCCAGAGACATACTGTAACGTCATTAAGTAAACTGGAATAAAAATATTTGGATTGTGGCTTCATGCTTACTTCCTTGGGCAAATTACTTTACTTCTTCATGCCTTTGTTTTCCATTTTTGTAAAATGGGGACAGTAGTACCTACAATACAGGGTTTTCATACGAATTAAATGAGTCAGTAAGTGGAAAAGCACGAACTTATGCCTGACATACAGGGAATACTCAGTGATAGCTACTATTAGCTAATACTGATTTACTAGGATCTCAGACAAGCCTGAGTCTGTTATCTCCAACTGGGTAATAAAACAGTCTATCTACT
Organism: Neophocaena asiaeorientalis asiaeorientalis; assembly: GCF_003031525.2. Taxonomy (NCBI): domain Eukaryota; kingdom Metazoa; phylum Chordata; class Mammalia; order Artiodactyla; family Phocoenidae; genus Neophocaena; species Neophocaena asiaeorientalis. The sequence goes on along the minus strand of NW_020175435.1, from coordinate 613,159 downwards.
TAAATGTTGTTGCAAAAATCAAATTAGATAGTGCCTATGATAGAGCTTTGTAAACTGAAGCACCTTTATATAATCTCTTACTAAGTATTTATGCCAAGTGCTATAAACAAACACTTAAAGGTGAAAAGAGGTTTGACTCTGAAAGTCAAAGGCCTTGCCAATTAGAACCAAACTCTTAGACTTACTGGTTCTAATCTCAAGGGCAAAATGTAAACTTCTGTCAAGCTCAAATCCTGTCCAGCCATCTCACAAAGAGCCAATCTGCAAAGATCAAATGGCTCACAGGTATACGCGTGAGCCTTGTGCATTTTTCCATTTCCCTCTGCTAGGTTTCCTATAACTCTACCCTGGAACCCTCCACACAACCGGACAACAACATAAGGTGAACAAAATAAGAAGTATCAATACTTCCATATCTTTCATGTTACTTGATCACCTTTTTAGTGGAACTCCGAATTCGAGGCAACATATAAATTTCTTCCAGCTCTTTCTGCCTCTCTTCCTCCTCTACTTTCTTCCTTTGCTCCTCTGGAATGATCTCATCCCAGTCCTTGTGAGGACGCTCTTCTAGTTCTTCTTCATCCTCCATTGTTGCGAAGTTGGCAACCTTAAAACAAATGGACAACCCATTGTCTGACATTTCCCTATTTCCCAAACACCATCTACTAACACACCAACTCAAGCACTGTTTTTAATCTAACATGCTATGAATGATAATAGGACTCCTGTGATATTACATAATCAAATAATCAATTTTCTACTTAACGCCCCCCCAACAAAATCTACTTGCCAAATCCTAAAGTTCATCAGAAATTTTACTGAAAAACAGGGAAAGATATAAAGCTACAAACTGCCTTATTATAAGTTTTATTGAAAGATTTGCTGTTAAATCATACACACTTGCTAATGTACTAATTAGAATTTTAGATTTATTTAGATTATAACATTTGAAAACCTAATACTAATCCATTACAAACTTACAGTCCTATATATTATAAATCGCTACTGAATAGAGCTCATTTGAAACAACCCGTAACTCAAAGCAGTAGCTATTGGTTACCTTATTCATTTTTATCAAAAGTATAGAAGCTAAAGGTCTGTAACAATTTCATATGCTCCAAACTGCATGTTAGTCTTAGGAATAAAAACAAGAACACAAAATGCAAAAAACTGAAACAAACCTGGAAGAATATTCCATTTATTTAATATCAAATATTTAATATATTTAGACCAGGACACCATCATGAAGATTACTTCTGTTTAAGAAGGGAGCAGTAGCCATAGAAGTGAAATCCAGTTGAAACACTAACAATTCACCTCCATCCTCTGCATCCACAGACACATTAACTCTGATCCTAGAGCTCTGTAATCCACTCAACTCCTTCCTTTTTCTTCCACTAAGACAACTTCTACCTGTGGCCAACCTTGGACTTCATCACAAAATAATGCTTCCTTTCAAACACTTCTTCCTCAGCCCTTATGGGTCTACCACACATAACCATCAATGTAAACTCCAGGTCTCCCCTGCTTCTCTAACATGCATGGAACCAAACCATGATGAATCCATTCAACCAAGTTCTCACTGGAATCTGGGAAACTTTTGCCACTTTGATGACTCTTCGATGCCTCCCAAGCCAATTCTCCCACCTTGGGATGGCCAACTGATTCAACTTCTCTGACCTCAAGTATTTCTGGAGCAAGTCATATGATCCTGCTGACTGGCTCTAATGTGAAGCCCCCATCTTCTAAATTCAGCTCTATACCCTAAACCAAGTTCCTCCTGGCAACTCCTGGCCCCTGGATGGGACTATCCCAAATCTTTTCCACTTCTCAGCAAACACCTCACTTAATTTACTGGTAATTAAGGTCACCAGTTGGAACTCCTACATCTTCTCTCCCCTCTATTCCCTGAAGTGTATACTTTCCTTTTTCTTTCAAAGGCAAGTTCCTCCATCTGTGCTTTTGATTATATCTGTTCCAGTCTCCTCCTGGGCAATGTGCAACCAAATTTTCCTTCTTTCCTTAGAACCTTCAGTATTTCCCTATTCTCAATTTCTTTCCTCAACCTAGAAACGTGGTAACACCTTTAAAAACCTTTGCCTTCCTTGATCCTTCTATCCTCATAAATTACTTTCACTGTTCTCTTCACTAAGCTTTTTAATAATGTCTATACTCAATGCTGTCATCTCCTACTCATCAGGTACCCAGCTTCTGCATTTAGTCCTGATCTCATTTAATTTTCTATCAAATACCACTAACTACCCCATAACTGTCCTTAAAAAAAAATCCCACAAAGTCAAGAGCTTCCCAACTGTCACCTTCGATTTTCATACCTTTGACCTCTCTTTCTTATGATTCTATTAATGTCTCTCCCACAACCTCTCCACCCCTCCCAGAGCTCCACACTACCAAGTTCTCCACCTACCCCACTGACGGCTTATTCTCAGCCCTTGTCACAGCGACTTCTTTTCCTCTGCCCACTGAATCTGGGCAGGATGGACCACTTCAGTGGTGACCCTCATGGGGAGGACTATATGGTCTATACCCACATCATACTTGGAACTCTAGAGAATGATTTTGAGGGGTATGAGTCAACTTCGGTAAATAGAAAAGCAGAGTCCCTTGCACCCAGAAAGTACTGACAGGCATTACTTATTATTGGTTCATGAATCAATGCCAAAGACTTTCTCAGACAATGATTTTCATACCTTAAATTGTGACAGAAGCTCATCTGTTGCACTTGTTGAGACTTCATTCTCTCTGGTTTCAGCCAAGCGCAAAATTTCATCTATATCCATTTCCTAAAAGAACAAGAGCAACACAAACATGGTAAAAAGGCAAGCAGTGGTAAGCATTTACTGAAAATGGTGCAAATAAGCCAACTCTCTTCTCTGATATTCCATTTTCTTTTACACTCTCAGTTTCATGTCCTTTACATCTAATGTTTCAAACTACTATTTATACAAATGATAAGATGAAACTTTAGAAATTACGAGAAATAAAATTGGAATTAAAAAAACCAAAGACAAAATCCTCAAATGCTTTTCTCATTCTTTCCTAGTCAATTTAGTAAGAGCTTTTAGCCCTGTAAGAAAAAAAGAGAAACTATGTTCTGCAAGTAACTACTATTTCCTTATAAAAGCCTCAGACTCAGAATCGCTTCCAGACAATTTCAGACTCTCACAGATGATACTTATCAAGAAATTTTTTTCCCTTATTGTTGACTACCTGAGGCTCTGATTCCTCCCCTTCGAGTTCTTTGAAGAGATCCTCTGCTCCAAATTTCAAAATCGCTGTCAGCTCTTCTTTATTAAAAGGATTTGAACTGCAGAAATAAAATGTAGTTGTAATCTTTTAGGAATGTCAGATAACCTCTATGGAGTTCTAAATATCTATTCTTCATAAAGAGGTCAAATTACTGGTGAAGATATAAATTCTTCCACAAGAAAAATGATCTCACAAATATTTCATGTTTTTTAATCCACAGGATGAGTCTGCAGTGGTAAACCTAACGTAACAAAAGACTAAGAAATCAAGTATTTTCCTGTTGATTCATCTGTTACATGGTTAAGCAAGAAAGATAATTAGCAACATGAGAGAAGGGAGTTCTCTCTTTGTCCTTTGACTCAGAAAGCTATCATTCACCATGAATTTTCAAACTCTTCATCTCTGGTCCAAAATAAAAGAACAAGCTTTTTCTGCCTAGTTTCCTCTTTAATGGAAAATTATTATCATCTAATTAGGAAGGGCTCATTTGATCTCACCTGTAACACAAGTTCTAGGACTGCCTCAGAAGATACTCAACAATTTGGTCAAAATGTAAACTCTCTAAGAGAAATAGTTGTGTTTCCAAATAAAGCCAACTAAAACTACTTTCCTTTTATAGCCTTCTGTTTTCAATAGGAAAGATAATCTCCACACAAACATTTTTACCAAGAAATAGATACCAATTCAATCTGGTGCATTCTCACTGCTGAAAAGTCCAAGGCAACATTGTGCCAGGATGAAAGCCCAATGGGGAGCACACAGCTGCCACTGCTGCTGCTGTGTCATATGTCACAGGCAGAGCCAAAAGCAAAAGGCAAGAGAGGAGGGCAGGAAAGAAAGAGAGAGGGCACATAAGAAAAGAGCTGATATGGAAAAAAAAAGAACCCGAAGAAGAAGGAGAAACAGGGAGAGCAAAATAAAATGAAAATGCCATCTTCTTGCAGTTTTGGCTTGGCCTTTCCCAGGTAATTAATGGATTAATGTCTGTTGTAAAACATCCTATTAGAAAAATGAATTATACCAAATGTCAACATAAAATTGACTCTGCTACCTCTCCCATCTTTCTGGCACTTACTTGGACCTTCCAGAGTTGTTTTCCAGAACTGTCCGGCCAGTGGTATCCATGCGCTGAATCACCAGATGGTCCAATACCATCTTCTTTTTGGCCCGTTCTATGATCTCTTCCTCCACGGTCCCCTTTGTAACCAAGCGGTAAATATTTACCTGTGGGAAAAGGAAATGTTATGCTTATGCCTGATCACACATACAAAAAAGTTACCTCTGCCTAAAACCAAGGGGGAAAATAAAAAAATATTTGTTCTCTGCTATGGCATACCACTTGTAAGCCATCCATCCAAGCAGACAGCTTAAGTATTGTACATGCAATATTTTTACTATTTGCAGCACGTTACATTCTTAAATAGCCTCTAAGGAATTATTATAGCCTTGTTCTAACAATAAAAATGCTGCTAAAGAATGATCTGTCTCATTGAAACTGAATCGTTGGCCACATATGAAACTTAAAGAGGTACCCAGTACTAGAGCAGACTTTGAAATTCATCTACGAAGGAAACAAGTGTGTACGTTTCCAACATACCACAGAGCTAATACTGGTCGTGTGTAATAAAAGTAGACCATCTTGAACAATGTTAGAATATTTAAACAACTTTTCCATAATAAAATAGATAGAAAATTTCAATTCTAAGTCTATTCATCATATACCTTTGAGTAAGCCAGAAAGTTACTGGTGATATACTTTTCAAACAGCAAAAGAGAATAGTTTCATATCTATAAGCTCATCTCAGCCCCAAAGACAGCTTCTCTGTACTAATTAACAATCAGACATCTACCCTTGGGGAAATGAAGACAAAACAGGAAAAAAAAAAAAAAAGCATTTTACAAACATCCTGAAAGGGCTGAATAACCTCCCCTGCCCCCTCCCCTCCAAGCCATATCTAGAGGCACCTCTCCACTGACCTGCTTCTTCTGACCAATTCTGTGGGCTCGGGCTTGTGCCTGCAAGTCGTTCTGGGGGTTCCAGTCAGAATCAAAGATGACAACTGTGTCCGCTGAAGCCAAATTGATTCCCAGGCCACCAGCCCTTGTCGAGAGCAGGAAACAGAAGTCCTGTACACAATGCAATATACTACTTTATGCAGTGGCCTTCTCAGAAACAGTTTCACAGTCCAATAAGCCCTTATACCTGGAAACCCCTGCAGGTGTGAAGAAAAGTGAGATATGATGGACAAACTTTATGGAGGCTACAAGAATGTCAGGGACTTGATGGCAGAGTGAATTTTCATTTGATTAAGAGAGAGTCAGTGCAATGAACTAAGGAGTAAAGTAGAATCTGATAAGGCAACAGGAGCAAAAGAATTGGTGTTCTCTCCTGGCTAAAACTAGTATACAAGCAGTTAACAGAAACCAGACAAACTTAATTATCATGAGGATCGTTTCAGCAAGTTGCTTAGATACTTATTTCCTGGGTAAAGGTGGATTATGCCATGTAAGGCAGTCAGTATGAGCAAGGAGACTTTATTGGGTAAATGTCCGTTCATTTGTTAGGCTGGTGAGGAATACAGAAACATGGTACTAAGAGATTGCATGACTGAACCACTGGACAGCACAGGATCCTCAATCACCACGGAACATGCACAAAGAAAACCAGAGCAGGTGTGGCCAAACAGCAGTGTGTGGGAAAGACCCAGGCACTGACATATTCCAGTTTCCACAGCAACGATGATAGAGACCGGGCAGGAACAGTACACCAGCCTGCATCTGAGTGCTCAGAAAAAAAATGGGCAGGAGGCAGAGAATAAACTCTGAGCCAGAGAAAACCAAAGCCAGACAGATTTCTATTTCCAGGGAATTTGGTCATGTATCAAAGACTGACACCTTTCTGGCATGGAAATGGCACTCAGAAACTGGTAGTTCTGAGTTACACTTTGATAAATGGGTGTATTTAACACATATACACAGATGCAATGAAAAGGTCTCCACATTCTAAATAACAGTCACATTCACCAACATTATGCCACAGAAATAAAAATGGAGAGAGCTGTCTCACAAGAGCTTTAAACAATTCCAGTAAAGAACTGATTAACAGGGGGGCTGAAGCATAGTCTGTGAGCCTTGGCGGAGATACCAAGCAACACCACACTCTGAAGAGAAGCCTGCAGGTAAACACTTGAGAATAAGACACCTAAAACTTAAATGAAATCTGGGGTCTGAATGATCATAACAAATATTTTCAATGTCACTCTTTATCAAAGACAATATGAATTATATTAAGATATTTGTGCCTATTATCAAATGATAAAATGGAAATATTCATACATAAATATTATGAATATAAATTGTTTGGAAAGAGTGATTTAGCAAAATGTATCAAAAATCTTTTTTATATGCTCATATCCTAGCTTAACATCTGAGAACAATAAAATGGTCAAATAAATGATGGAACAGGCATGAGAAAATATTAGAAATTAGTTTTTTTAAATATTTAATGACACAGGAAAATGCTCAGAGTAGAATTTTGAATGAAAGGCAAGCACAAAACTATATGCAGCATGATCCCAACTGGGCAAACATAGAAAGAAACAAAGGGTTTCTTCCAGGATGAATGGAAACGCACCCAAATAATGTGAATAGCAAGCTTTCTCTGGGATGGAAGTTTTCTTCTTTGTATAGTATTTCTTCTTTGTACTCTTCACCATCTTCCAAATTTTCTAAATGTGTTTATAATACTTTCCCCCAGTAATAAAGTAATTTTTTAAATTAATTAAAAAAAAAACTCAGAGTTGCAGAAAATGGTGAAGAATCTCTACTCTATATCTAGCCATCGGACAGGGGAATCAACAGAACTACGAAGAAAGCCACTTTAGCTTTTTCTTGAGAAAGGGCGATATGAAACATTCAACTCACACTGTGTTTTAAACTAATAGTAGGGACCACAAAACCAATCTCAACAAATACTGAAGAAGAGAAACAGGTAACACTGATGGGGTGCTTGCTATGTACCAGGCCCTGCGCTCAGTGCTATGTGTGGAGCATTGCACTTAGTCGTCACAGCAGGATTATGAAGTAGGGCATCATGGTGCTTTTACAGTTGAGAAAATAGGAAGGAGAGAGAGGGGGATGGAATTAGATGGTTATCAATGTTTTTAGTAATTACATTCCTCTTCTCCTTGACCATTCAGAGCCTTGGTCCTGAAGAGATTAGTGCCCAAAATTCCTCAAGGAGAACTAAAATTTTAGGCTGGAGAAATAGGCAGAATACCATAGTCTAACTAGGCTTATGTGCTATTCAAGGGGCAGGAGTCATACCATTCTGGAGTGACAGACAGACATTAAGAGTATTCAAAGCTCTTGAGAAAGCAGAAAGTTAAGCCTGGTCTATCTATACAGAATAGTGGCCCAGACTTCAGAAGCTCTAACGTTCTCTCCAAAACACTTCTAGTTCTACCTCTGGCCCTCACTACGGCTTTCTTAACTCCTCACACCACTATAGCCTTACTTACACTAAACTTCTTTTCGCCTCTTCTCTCACATCCCATGGTATTTAATAGTTTGATATGCACAAATTACAAGGTTACCACGGTTTCTAACTTGTCCTAAGTGCTCTTCCACATGTACCTTAAAAACAAAATACTTTATAATGCCAAATTCAAGTTGAATACTTAACAGATTAACCAATGTTGCTATTAGCCCAAGCAAGGGAATTAAGTCACATCCTACCGGGGTCCAACAAATCTGAGACATAGCAAATATACTTTTTAAGACTCAAGTCACCAAAAAAAGTATAGATCAGAACCTTCTGATGTAACATACATGTCAAAATTAATCCTACCAGCCAGCCTTCCCCAACCCTCGCCTTGCGGTTCTTCTAGGCCCAGAAATTTGGCATCTGAAAGCCACCAGAGAACCCTCAGTTGATACCGGGACTACTCTGTCATTAATCCAGACCAGGGGAGATAAACAAGCATGCATATGCTTTTCTGGATTGACAAACAACAAAATTAAGAGGCATCTTTAGTGATTTCTCCTTCCCTTATCAGGTAGGAGAGTTGCACTGTGAAATGTTTCTGAAACAGAATACATTAAGCTAGAAAGGCTTTCCCCTTGATACAGAGCCCAAGCTGCCCAAATAACAAAGCCATGCATGCTATACCTCAGACCCATCTGCATTGAAGTGGTCCAGTGCCTGTTTTCGGATTTCTCCCTTGATGGAACCATCCAGACGCTGTAAAAATAAACCATAAGAAAATCATAAGGTAGGAAGATCAGCTACACTCAAAATAGAACACCAGACTTGTAACCTTCATCACTCCAACACCCACTGAGTAAAAATAACCAGAACACACTGGCAAAGTGCTGTCCAGGGGCTGTGCTTCAGCAGCACACCCAAGTTTGCCCCAAGCTCTCCGGTTACAAACTCAAGGTCAGAAGCTTCTGATTCTAAGGGCCATCTAGGTTTATCCAAGGATCAGAATGGCCACCAGGACATAAGGAGAAAGGTGGCAACCCAAGCTGTGCTTAGAGGCTTTGTCTGCTTCTACATCTGTGGGTACCAAAGAGATTAGGAAATAGTACCACTGGTCACCTCATAATTAGCTCCTGCAGGAAAATGGTGCTCCTTAGCTACATGGCTAAAAGTTGCCCTGTTATTAAGTGCTCCATAAACCAAAAAATTATTTACATAATTTTGTTTGGAAAACATTTTCCCATAATATTGAAAACGTTAAAATTAAGTGAGTCATATATCCCAGCTTTTCTGAAAATTACACTCTAAAATCAGAGCAAAGTGTTCAAACAGCCAAAATGTATCTTCAAGAGAGCCTCTGGCATTTACTAGCACATACAATTCTTACATTATTAGACTATATGTCAGTTCTACATCCAAAACCATGTCACCACAGAGAAACCATATAATATGTAAATCCTGAAGAATTACTACTTGTACGCTGTATATAAAGCATTTCTCACTCTTTAAAATCCATTTCACATTACTTCCCCTTAATCACCACTTGAGATAAACTACATCATTTTACCGAAGGCAAAACTGATCAGGCAGATGTCAGCTGACCAGTGATCAGTGACAGGGGAGGGGTGGAGTCTGTGGAAGGACCTACAGCTCGGCGCTCTGTCCACCAAACCCAGGGCCACCTGATCACAGGTAGAATCACACACGGGAACCCCCTTTCTTCTTTCTGACTACCAACTCTACTGAGAGCCTTGACCCAAAGATAAGTCTAAACGGCAGGTTCACAACCAGTATTTGAAATGAGAAAACGCAAATGCCCTCTTTTCAATATTCTAAAAGAAGACATTAGGCATGATAACCTGAGTGGACACCAGACTACTCATTCCCTAGAGAGAAAAGTAATGTATTCTTATTTTACTTGATACCCAAATGAGCTAGACCTGAAAGCTCCCAGGGGTCAGATGTACTGAGAGATCACTGACTCTCTGTACTGTGCTATTTTTGGTAACAACCACAGTATTTAACTATATTCTAAGACAACTGCTGAAAGACCACACAAAGTATTGTGGATATAACAACACCTTTCAGGGTATGCTGAAAGAAAACCTGTTACTGAGTTTTAAAGCTTGGCCTTCTTAGAGAGAATCACTGCCTTCAAGTATCTTCAGTATCAGCATAACTGCATGAGTCCATCCAAAATTAAAGAAAATATTTATTTAATGCAAGGCAGGGCTTCCCTGGTGGCACAGTGGTTAAGAATCCACCTGCCAACGCAGGGGACACGGGTTCGAGCCCAGGTCCAGGAAGATCCCACATGCTACAGAGCAACTAAGCCCGTGCACCACAACTACTGAGCCTGTACTCTAGAGCCTGCAGGGCACAACTACTAAGCCCATGTGCCACAACTACTGAAGCCTGTGCACCTAGAGCCTGCGCTCCGCAACAAGAGAAGCCACTGCAATGAGAGGCCTACGCACCGCAACAAAGAGTAGCCCCCGCTCGCCGCAACTAGAGAAAGCCCGCATGCAGCAACAAAGACCCAACACAGCCAAAAATAAAATTAATTAATTTTTAAAAAGAATCAAGGCATTATAAAAATATTAGGCCAGAAGTCAAGGTAAATTGCACACGTCTATAAATAAATCAGAGATAAGTTTCCCATTGTCTAACACGTAGAAAAATATTATGCTGAAGAAACTTTTTCCCCCTTATTTTTCTCATCTTACAAGAGATTAATGAATGAAGACAAAAACCCAAAATTATAATTCTGTAAAGTATATTCAGGGACGAGCAAGGTTTCAAGTATACTGTTCTCCTGAGTTCCCCAGCCTCACGGCCAGGGTCAGCTTCCTTTGGGGTGAAATATAAAACACTGTCACCTCTCTTTTTCTTTCTTTCTTAGGATTTGGGCTTCTGTCATCAGGTTCACACTTCCCTCCTCGCTACTTTTACCACAGGCTCAGAGATGTAACATACCATCTAACAACACTTCTCTTGCCCAATTTTCCTTTCTCTAATCCCCATCCCTCGCCCACCAAAAAAGAATAACCTCCCATGATCTTGTTCATTACAGGGTAGCCTAAAGGCATGGAAGTAAAAATTAAGACCCGCCTGGAACCTTAATCTCAATTTGTTTCAAACAAGAAAACTCTTGTTTTCTCCTTTAGGATAATTTAGCAAGCAAAGCATACAACCTAGAGGGAGGGAGTGAGGAAAGGAGGAAGGGAGAGACCCCAAGTACCAAGCATCCTCACCTGGAAAGGATAGTGCTTAATGGTCAGGTACTCAGCCAGGATATCCAACATTCTCACCATCTGAGAGAAGATAAGGACTCTGTTCCCCCTTTCTCGAAGTCTTGTCAACAGTTTGTCTAATAGAATCAGCTTCCCACTGCTCCTGATCAAGGACTGAAGATTGAAAAGACATTCTAATCATCATGTTCAAAAGCGTACTTCAATCTGCCCTTCCTCTCTAATAAGAGTTCATATTTTTAAAATCATCTTTAAGCTTTTGGAAGACTTCTGCAATCTAGCTGACAAGCAATTCCTAAAATGCTCTTTACCTAGTATCTGTGACAATATACTTTCCAGATTTTTCCTAGCTATTTGACTTTTCTCACCTGTTTTTAAAGCTTTTGATGCTTCTTGAAATTACCAAGGAGGAAAAGGAGCATTTTGATAAAAAGCATCTATAGAAACTAAAGTGTCTTTAAGAAAGCAATTACAAACAAGGTAAGCACACACCAGAAGAATCTCCTGTCCATTTTCCCTTTCGTTTTCTTCGGGAGGTTTAATGAGATAACAGTGGTTGCAGCACTTTTTCAGTTCCATCACAATATTAAGGAAACCAGATGTGCTGCCTCTTGTTCCTTTGGCAAGAGCCTTGTAATTTCTAGTCAGAATCCATCTGCAAATTAAGATAATAATGATATTATTAGATTCAAAGAAAGAGAGTTGGGGATACCAGCAGATTATAAAAGGAAATAGTGTTACTGAGGGTGGGAGATGGCGGTGGGGGTTAAAATGGCAGGGAGGGATGCTTTATTTTATATCTCCTGCCACCTAACCAGGAACCCTCACACATCTCCAGTCAGATTCATACCATTAATCATTCTATTGGCTATTTCAACCTGGATGAACACAGGAATATTAAAAGAAAATAATAGCAACAAAATATATATATTCATAGAACATATATTACATATATGTATTTTATATAAACAATGACTGTCACTGAAGCAGTCTTTATTGTAGTATAAAAGTGGAAATTAAGCTGTCTCAAATTAGAAAGTCAGTTAAATAAATTAGATATACCAAAGATAGAAGCTACAGGGACTTCCCTGGTGGTCCAGCAGTTAAGACTCCACGCTCCCAATGCAGGCGGGCTGGGTTCCATCCCTGGTGAGGGAACTAGATCTTACATGCCTCAACTAAGAGCCTGCGTGCCACATCTAAAAGATCCCACATGCTGCAACTAAAAGATCCCTCATGCCGCAACTAAGACCCGGCACAGCCAAATAAATACATAAATAAATGTTAAAAAAAAAAAAAGAAGCTACATATCCATTTAAACTGTTGTAAAAGGGTATTTTACATAATACAGTGTTCATAATGAGTGTGTTTTATATCCCAGTTTGAAAATATTAGAACTGCTTTTTCTCTGAGTAGTGAAATGTCTTTACACTTTTAGCAATCACACTTTTAGGAATCCATCTCAAAGAGGAATTCTCAAGGATTCTCACCGTAGCACTATTTATAAAAGTATTTGAAACTATCCAAATGTATTTGAAACTATCCAAACGTCCATCACTAGGAGACTAGTTGAATAAACTATGCTACAGATCCACTATTTAGTTGTAAAAAGGACTGTCTCTATAAACTACTATGGAGAGCTCTCCAGCACAGCCGATTCCCATCACTAAGTGAAAAAAGTAAGGTATAGAAAAATGCATACAGCATGCTACCACTTGCACAAGGAGGCAATAAAAAAAGTTAACATCTGCTTATATTTTAAAAATGAAAAAATAAAGGAAAGATAAACATTAAGATTTTTAAATATAAAAGCAATTATTACCTAAGGAAAAGAGGGACTAGAATGGGGGAGACAAGGATGGAAGCCAGATATCTCTGAACATGCCAGGCATGGCAGTTTTGCCTTCGGAACTCTATAAATATTATAAATAATCATGAACAAAATTAAACAAAGCAATCTCTTAAAAAAAAAAAAACACTAAAATGAAGTACATAAACTACTGTATCCAGTCAGTACCTAACCAAAGAGAAGAAAAACCATCTCAAGTGCTTTAAGCCTCTTACCATTTCTAGTGGGATATACCTTTAAAAACAAACAAAAAAATACTATTTTAAAAAACCTTAACCTGTTTTTGTTCTTCATCTTGCTAGTGGTAATCCTGGCACCATTATTTTAAGACTGTGTGTGTAGTGTGAATCAGGCCGGTGCACTTGAGAAGTCGAATTTTTGGCATGGGTATAAGTTCATTAAGGTCAAATAAAATTTCTGTGGTACTATTTAACTGGACAAAATTTATGATGTATTTTTAACTTTAAAAACAAACATATTTCCTAACTCTGTCCACTTTAAAGACCAGTGAATAATGTCCACTGCAGTTGCAAAGAGAACCCCCAGTGCCGTCTGTGACCTCCAAATATCATTTTCCAATGAAACAGATGTGAAGCTTTTTGGCTGACTCTAGTTCTGGGGCAGGAAATGAACCAGACGAATCTGAGCATTTTATCATTCCAGAAAGCAAAGAAGCTATCAACTACAACTTGGATTTTGTCAAAAGAACTTGAACAAGCTCCCACTGGCTAAAACTGGGACCATTAGACCATGAGTATAGATAATAACTGCAACAGAATAAAACACAAATAAATATGTTTACTGATGAATCACACAAAAATATTCATAATCATACCAATAAGTCTCATTGGTCAAACCTTTGAAGGAAGATAGATAATCCATTTTTTCTTTTGAAAACGTCAAAAATTCAACATGGATGAACCTTGAACACATTATGTTGAGTGAGATAAGTCAGACAGAGATAGACAAGTAACGTATGATATCATGTATATGTGGAATCTAAAAAAGCCAAACTTGTAACAACAGAAAGTAAAATAGTGGTTACCAGGGGGTGGGGAGTGGGGGATAGGACAGATGTTGTTTAAGGGTACAAACCTGGAATGGGTAGTAAATAATCCCTAATGCACAGTATAGTGAATACAGACAACAGCAATGTATTATATAATCATCAACCTTGCTAAGAGACTAGATTTAACAATCCCAACCACTAAAAAAGGATCATCATGTAATATGATAGAGGGGCTAATTATCACTACAATGGCCATCAGATTAAAATATATAAATGCATCAGATTAACATGCTACACACCTTGAACTGTACAACATTATATGTCAAATGTACAGTCAGCCATCCGCATCCACAGGTTCCACACCTGCAAATACAGAGAGCCAACTATACTTTGCCATTTTATGTAAGGAACTTAAGGATCCATAGATTTTGGTATCCGAGCGGAGGGCCAGGGGGGTCCCTGGAACCAAACCCCTGTAGTTACCAAGGGACAACTGTATTTCAATTTAAAAAAACAGTAAATAGATGAAAAATTTTAAATTCGAAAACCAGAAAGAACCATGCATTTATTCTGTCTTTCCTATATGAACTGTTCCTCATTGATGTGGGGAAGTTTCTTTTTACAGAAGTATTCCACCTAATAAACAAAGGAGTAACAAAAGTTGAATATTACCACTTTGTAATCCCTAGTGAATTAATGATCTAGGCAATGCTCATCAACATTTGCTAATATCACAAGAAGACAACCTCCTATGATAGACTGCATTCTGTGAAATACACTGATTCTTGGTCTAACCAACCTTCTACACTTATCTGTGAATGTAAAGGAAACAATGTGTTCTCAGGAAAATACTAAATGATGCCACGGAGCTGGAATGAGCAAAATCCAGGCTGTGAAAAAAATTTATGGAACACAAACCCAGATTCTTCACTCAAAAATTTACAAGGACGGAGGGAAAAATGACTTAAAATAAACTTAAGAGATCTATCAACCAATCATAATGTATGGAGCTTACTTAGATCCCAATGCAAACAAGCAAAATATGTGTGTGTGTGTGTGTGTGTGTGTCTAGGACAACCAGGAAAACGTAAACACTCACTGTACATTATACAAAGAAAACATATTAAAAGCAGCAAGGGAAAAACAACAAATAACACACAAGGGAATCCCCATAAGGTTAACAGCTGATCTTTCAGCAGGGACTCTGCAAGCCAGAAGGGTGTGGCAGGACATTGAAATAAAAAAATACCTAGAAACAAATGACAATGGAGACACGACGACCAAAAACCTATGGGATGCAGCAAAAGCAGTTCGAAGAGGGAAGTTTATAGCACCACAAACCCACCTTAAGAAACAGGAAAAATTTCGAATAAACAACATAACCTTGCACCTAAAGCAATTAGAGAAAGAAGAACAAAAAAACCCCCAAAGTTAGCAGAAGGAAAGAAATCATAAAAATCAGATCAGAAATAAATGAAAAAGAAATGAAGGAAATGAGGGCGTGTGCTTTGTGACTGCCTGGAGAGTTAAGATAGGGAGGGTGGGAGGGAGGGAGACGCAAGAAGGAAGAGATATGGGATCATATGTATATGTATAACTAATTCACTTTGTTATAAAGCAGAAACTAACACAGCATTGTAAAGCAATTATACTCCAATAAAGATGTAAAAAAATTTTTTTTTAATTTTAAAAAGAATCAAGGCAGTGTTAAGCAAAAAAGTTGGATAGTAATTTTTGAAAATTAAATTCTTGTTTTATTCAGTTGTATTAATTAAGAACAAGCAGGGAGTAAATTGGTACAGCCACTATGGAGAACAGTATGGAGCTTCCTTAAAAAACTAAAATTAGAACTACCATACGACCCAGCAATCCCACTACTGGGCATGTACCCTGAGAAAACCGTAATTCAAAAAGAGTCATGTACCACAACATTCATTGCAGCACTATTTATAGTAGCCAGGACATGGAAGCAACCTAAGTGTCCATCGACAGAGGAATAGAAGACGTGGCACATATATACAATCGAATATTACTCGGCCATAAAAAGAAATGAAATTGAGTTATTTGTAGTGAGGTGGATGGACCTAGAGACTGTCATACAGAGTGAAGTAAGTCAGAAAGAGAAAAACAAATACCGTATGCTAACACATATATATGGAATCTAAAAAGAAAGGGTGGGGGGGGTTCTGAAGAACCTAGGGGCAGGACAGGACTAAAGACACAGACATAGAGAATGGACTTGAGGGCACGGGAAGGGGGAAGGGTAAGCTGGGACGAAGTGAGAGTGGCATGGACATATATACACTACCAAAGGTAAAATAGATAACTAGGGGGAAGCAGCCGCATAGCACAGGGAGATCCGCTCAGTGCTTTGTGACCACCTAGAGGGGTGGGATAGGGAGGGTGGGAGGGAGACGCAAGAGGGAGGGGATACGAGGATGTATGTATACATACAGCTGATTCACTTTGTTATACAGCAGCAATTAACACAACATTATAAAGCAATTATACCCCAGTAACGATGTTAAAAAAAA
>NW_020175435.1:539275-596689 GCF_003031525.2 Neophocaena asiaeorientalis asiaeorientalis | reverse complement strand
CCAATAAAAAAGTTAAAAAAAAAAAAAAAAAAAAAAAAAGCAAAGAATATCATTAGAAAGATTACCAGACCTCTAACTTTAAAAGACTGTAATTTTCATGACAACACAATTATTTCCAATCATTCCAGATCCAACTTTAAATCATCAAAACTGAAAGCTCATGACAAGTACCTTATATACCACCCTCTGTCTCAAACCCACCATTTTACCTTTAACATATTATAACCTGAACCAAGTCCATAACCTGCCCATGCCACTTGGAGTGCTAGAAAAAAAGAGTCTTCACCCTTTGGTACAGAGGTGAGTGCTTTTCCTTCCGAACTTCCACACTCCCCTGCATATGCCTCAGTTATAAACAACACTTTGTATTATTTGTCTCTAGTCTGTCTTCTCTACTAAACAACAGGCTTCTGACAGGAACACATTCCATTCACGTTCATATTTCCAGTATCTAGCAAAATGCCTCGCATGTTGCAGAACTTGAAGCAAATGACTGAATGAATGGCAGAGAAGAGAATGAGTAAAACACGCCTGTTTATTAGTAGGGGGATAAGCCTAAGAACATATATTTCAGACCACTAAGATAATGAAAAGTACTGTGCAAATTCTCACCTAAAAAAGAAAGAACAGTAAATCTTCCTCTTTCTGACCATAAATAAATTGCTACTAAGTCTGTCTTGAGGCTTCATTGGAAAAGGCAGTTTATTTGTCGGTTATATATCTCATGGCTTCCTGGTACTGATCTTTTTTTTTTTTAATTAATTTATTTATTTCTTATTTATTTTTGGCTGCGTTGGGTCTTTGTTGCTGCACGCAGGCTTTCTCTAGTTGCGGCGAGCGAGCGGGGGATACTCGTTGCAGTAAATGGGCTTCTCATTGCAGTGGCTTCTCTTGCTGCAGAGCACAGGCTCTAGGCGTGCGGGCTTCAGTAGTTGTGGCACGTGGGCTGAGTAGTTGTGGCTTGCAGGCTCTAGAGCACAGGCTTAGTAGTTGTGGCGCACGGGCTTAGTTGCTCCGTGGCATGTGGGATCTTCCCAGACCAGGGCTTGAACCCATGTTCCCTGCACTGGCAGGCAGATTTTTAACCACTGCGCCACCAGGGGAGCCCCCCGGTACTGATCTTTTTTTAAAACAAAAAATTTATTTATTTATTTATTTATGGCTGCGCTGGGTCTTCACTGCTGCATTTGGTCTTTCTCTAGTTGTGGCGAGCAGGGGCTACTCCTCACTGTGGTGCATGGGTTTCTCATTGCGGTGGCTTCTCTTGTTGTGGAGCACGGGCTCTAGGGTGCACAGGCTTCAGTAGTTGTGGCTCGCAGGGTTAGTTGCTTCACAGCATGTGGGATCTTCCCGGACCAGGGATCGAACCCATGTCCTCTGCATTGGCTGGCAGATTCTTAACCATTGCACCACCAGGGAAGTACCCCTGGTACTGATCCTAATCCCACTCAGGCTTAACCCAGCCAGTAACTTACTTGTAATACTGTTTCTGTAGGGCTGACATCTCCACCCTGAGAATCTGTTCCACTTTGGCAGGAAGGGATTTCTCCACATCTTTTTTCACTCTCCGGAGAAGGAAAGGCTCTAGCACCTTATGAAGACTCTGATAGCCATTCTCTCTCCCTTTCCCATGGTCTTCCTCAAAATCTTCCCAGAACTCAAACCTAGAGATGACATAGTATAGTGTTACTTAATTACAAAGAAGAAAAAAAGCATTTTTCCAACTAAAATTTATTTTTTAAGGAACCAAATAGGAAAAAAAATCTGTTAAAAAAAAATGAGTCTTCCCTATAAGGAAAAATAAATTTTATCAGTCACTAGCTCTTGAATACAAGAGAGGGGAAAACAAAGAGGCAAGGGAAAACCAACTGAATCAATTCCATCAGTCTACACTAGATAACAGCAGGTTTCCAATTCTGAGACTGGATCTAGAGTTCACAAAATATTTCAGTATATCATGCAAGTAGTATGTAAGTAACATAATAAGTTACTGTGATAAAATGTTAGGCAGAAAAATTAATCATAAGGTATCTTTTAATAAGCTGCAATTGGGGACTTCCCTGGTGGCCCAGTGGTTGGGAGTCCGCCTGCCAGTGCAGGGGACACGGGTTCGAGCCCTGGGCCGGGAACTTCCCACATGCCACGGAACAACTAGGCCTGTGCACCACAACTACTGAGCCCGTGCTCTAGAGCCCACGTGCCACAACTACTGGAGCCCGTGCTCTGCAGCAAGGAAGATCCAATGCAGCCAAAAATAAATAAATAAATAATAAGCTGCAATTTACTGGGAAAACAAAATTCAGAGGTCAAAGAATAATTAGTGGTGATATTACAGCTATCACTAGTCAGAGGTACAAGTTATACAGCTTCCATCAGTAATCCTCACTGCTCATAGATTAAAAAGTTAATGGATTATAATGACAGTAAACAAGTGACAGCCCCCAGACAAGAAGAGCAATATAAGTGATACAACTTAATACTAATAGAACTTGGGGACACAAAATTTATTAATGAATTTTAAAATGTTATCACCCGTAATAATTTTGCCTGAACTCTACAGATAAAAGTTTCTCCTGTTTAAATCTTAATTTAACCATCTTTGGTTCACTAAAGGATTTGTGGCAGAAATCCAGTACAGGACATTATGATCAAATTTCTTTCAAAAATAAAAATTGAAAGAAATTTATTTCATGAGGCTTAGGAAAATATGCTCTGACTTGCTACTAGAAAGCCAGCAAAGCACTGGGAAGAAGTTGTTTAGTTTTGTGTGCAGACTGGAGTCCAGTAGGTGAGGTGCTGCCCCATGGTCTGCTTTCTGACACCAGGAGGCCCAGCTCTGCTGAGGCCAGTGAAGTCCCAGAATAATAAACTCAGTGACTCGACATTACCAAGAGCTATGTCATACGCTCTCTGATAAGACAGAAAGTCAAAGACAGCAAATGCCAACACTGTCACCGGGCTAAAGGATGTCAAGAGAGTCTGCTGCCATTGTCATTTCTGAACTCATGAATGGCCAAGCATTTCATCAGGCACTAGGGGCATCAGTATCAGCCCTAGTGACAGCTGGTAATGCCTGAAACAACCGTGTTCGGAGAAGCAGACAAAATGATCTTTTGGGGTAGAGATCTAAAAACATAATTAATGCTTCTAGCTCAACAAAACTAAAGTAAACTGTATTTTGTCACACTGCTATGAAGATACTCTAAGAACATAAAATAAAATGAGTTAAAACTGATAAGAGGATTAAAAGGAACAATGTAAACTAAGCTATCTTAATACCATCTCACACACAAAATGTATGAGGCAACTGGAAATGAGGGACCATCACTATATATCAGGCCATTTTCTGAAGAACTGGGAGATAATTTCAAGAGAATGTTTTAATTTATGTAACATATATTATAATTAATTAAAACTTTACTAGTCTCAAAACTTAAATAATGAACTTTTTTTTTACAAGACTTACTTCCCCTACTGTTGTAGGGAACAAATATTTTCACCCACCTAGTGTACTCTTACTACATTAAAGGAGTTAATATGAGATACTATTTCTTTATATACACATTGAATTGTTTATGAACTACCTGTGGTTGCTTTCTGTCTATACAGCAGATAAGTAGCTGTGACAGAGACCATAATGCCTACAAGTTGAAAATGTTTACTACCAGGTTCTTTAAGAAAGAGTTTGCTGTTCCCTGCAATAGACAACCATCAATTTATAACACCACATATATAAAAGGTATATGGTCATCGTGGTGAACTTATAATGATACCACACCACAGCCTAGAGAGTCATTATTTTAGTTATTTCCCTGTTAATCAACTTCTGTATTTAACATGTCTCTCACCAAAGTAGAAACAATTTTGATTATTTAAATTTTCCAGACCTTGGGATTTTAGAAAAATAGAAGCTCACTCTACTGAGGAATAGCAAAGAAAAGAATTAAATCAAAGCAGTGAGAATGTTATACTAGAAGTCATGAGATAAATATGTGAAAGGAAAAGTGCAAAAAAATTCACAGACTGGCCTAGACAGCAGAAGCAAAAGTAAAAAAAGATTTCAACACTAAGAGGTAAGATCTCTGAAAATTATCAAACTGAGTTATTTTGTAGGGTGGGCATGAAGTACATATTTGCACATGATTATCTTTATAAGCTGAACTCTCTGATGTAGTCATAGCTCTATCTTTAATACCAAGCTCCATGCTTTGCAAAATACTACATACAAAACAAAGTGGCTCACTGATATATACCTATAATAAGGGTACTAATAACATACAGTAAGGGTAGGCTCCTGGCCAAGGCCGCCATGCAGGAAAGGTGCTCAGACTGACTCTGCACAAAGGAAACAGCATTTTAGTTGGTTAAAAAGACGACTAACTTTTGGATGTTGAGAACAACGGCCTATCACAGTTGAGGAGGGGAGAGTCCAGAAGTTACCTGAGCAAACCTAATTCTCTTCTGTACAATAACAATTCTTCAGTGGATCATTTCCTTAAAAAGAACAAATGGTTGTATAGAGCCATAATGAACCTCAGAAACTACCGCTAAGGGTGGGGAAAATACTTCACAGGATTTGTCATCCACACAGTAAGCTCAGGCAGAAATAAAGGAAAATCTCCACTCCTTAACTAATGGGGTTCCTTCTTATACACGCAACTTTGTGAAAAATAATGTTTTTTTAAAAATGTTTGAAAATAATAATGTTTTAAAAACAAAGTTTGCAAAGAGAAAAGCCTCTCTTACACACACACACAGTGCATCTCTAACCCCAATCCATCCTTCAATAAGTAATCCAACTGGCCATATGGAAAACTTTGGCAGACACTACCTGAAGGATCATCTCTAATAGAAAAAGTAATTCAAAGTTCCTCTCTTTCCAAAACGTAGCCCATGCTGGGTGGAATGCCATAGGTGCTTAACAGCAACAAAAAATGAATTATGGCCATTTAGGAGCCAAAATCCCTACCATCCACTTCAGTAGCCAAGTACAGAAGAGCAAATCTTAGCTAATCATTCATTGGAGGAAACTAGGCATCACATTTCTTTTTCTAAATATCAAGCACATATGTTCCCACAGTGCCTCAAGATCCCTACTATGTAGAATGCTTTTACTTCATCTCAATGGTGCTATAAAGGATGCACTATTTCTCTTAGAATTTGAAGTTTAAAGGACATTGGCCTCGGTCACAGAAGACCAGAAACTCAACTCAGTCCACCCACTTATTAACCGTGTGATATGAGACACATTTTCATCATCTCTCTACGATAGCATATTCTTATTACAATCTGAGGCTAAACGTATAGAGTGTATCAAAAATTAGATATAAGAAAACAATATAAAAACTATAAAGTAATATACATGAAAATTCTCTTATCCATTTCAGAAAACAAAGATTAATAACTAATAATTGATACCCCCACTGTCTCCAAACTTTTATACATTATCTGTTTTACAGCACATATAACCTTTGAAAAGCACACTTTATAAAAACATGGGCTTCTGCTAATATATGATGGACAGGGTATTCATTACAGAATGGATACAATGTTCAAAAAGAGAAGGGGGCAACTGCCTCCCTCCTCAGAAAGGTGACTACTGTTGACTTAACAGAGCTCTATGGAAGGAACAGAGGATCCAGGTGAGCAGGAAACAGGACAGGCAAAAGATTAGCAGTGAGACGGGGTGGGGAGGGTGGAGGATGACAGAATGAGCAATGTGGGAAGACCTGAGGAACCCGCTCACGTAGTGCTTCTCAACTGGTGGTAATTTTGCCCCTCTGGGGTACACTTGGCAATGCTGCAAGACATTTTTGGTTGTCCCAACTGAGTCATTTCTGGCATGTAGTGGGTAGTGGACAAGGATGCTGTCAAACATCATATAATGCAAAGGAGAGCCCCCACTGTAAAAAAGAATTATCCAGCCCAAAATGTCAATAGTGCTAAGGTTGAGAAACCCTGTTCTAAGGGAAGGCATAGGGAGCAGGGGTGCAGAGGGGCCTCCTCTCTCAGAAGCATACTATAGTGAGGATACCTGCAAAAAAGGAAACAGTCTAGGCCTGTTCTACTAACAGCTATAGTGAGCGTATGCATAATCAGAGTAGTCAAGTTTCTCTATCCATCTTCTGAAGAGTCTTAAACTACTCTTCAAAAATAAAGGTGAAGGAACTTCCCTGGTGGTACAGTGGTTAAGAATCCGCCTTCCAAGGCAGGGGACATGGATTCGATCCCTGGTCCAGGAAGATCCCACGTGCCTCAGAGCCACTAAGCCCATGTGCCACAACTACTGAGCCTGCATTCTAGAGCCTGCAAGCCACAACTACTGAAGCTCGGATGCCCTAGGTTTACAACACAAGGAAGGAGGTGAAAATGGAACTATGATGCAGAAAAGTTCCTATATTTTACCAAAATTAAATCAGTATTAATTTTAAGAAAATTGTGATAAGATGTATATACTAAAAACCTTAGAGCAACCACTACAAAATAAAACTTAAAAAAATCAATTAACAGAAGAATCTAAATGGAAAACTAAAAACTACTTGTTGAAACAAAAGGCGGCGGTAAGAAAGAAACAAACAAAAAAGAAATATGACATACAGAGGGAAAAAGCAAAATAGCAGACATAAATCCAACCATATCCATAATTACATTAAATGTGAATGAACTAAATACTCCAACCAAAAGGCAGAGATTGTCTAACTAGAGAAAAAAGGAAGATCCAACTGTATGCTGTCTATAAGAGACACATTTTAGACCCAAATAAACAGGTTCAAAGTAAAACAATGGAAAATAGTATTCCATGCAAACAGATACCAGAAGAGAGCTGAGGAGCTATAAGAAAATCAAAATAGACCTAAGGAACAGGAAATATTACTAAAGATAAAGAGGGACATTTAATAATGATTAAAAGGTCAATAAATCTGGAATATGTAACAAATACAAATGTGCACATACCTAACAACAGAACCCCCAAACTGACAGAACTGAAAGTAGGTCATTCAACAACTGTAGTTAAATATTAAAATACTTCACTCTCAATTACTGATAGAACAACTAGACATGAAGTCAGCAAAGATACAGAAGGAAGACTATTAACCAAGTTGACTTAATGGACACTTACAGAATTCTACCCAACAAAAGCAGAATAAACATTCTTCTTTTCAAGTACACATGGAATATATTCTCCAAGATAGAAAACATACTAGACCATATAACAAGTAACAATTCATTTAAAGCATGTTCTCTAAGATAAAAGTAAACTACAGATCATTTGGGAAATAATTAAATATTTGGAAATTAAATAACACACTTCTCAAAAAAAAAAAAACCGCCATGCATGAAAGAAAAAATCAAAAGAGATATTCAAAAATAGGTGAAACTGAATGAAAACAAAAACACAAGATATCAACATTTATGGGATGCAGCTAAAGCAGGACATGGGGGGAACCTATACCTTTAAGTACCTATATTGAGAAAAGGAAGAAAGAGACTTAACTCAATAATCCAAGCTTCCATCTTAAGAAAACAGAAAACAAGAAAATTAAATGAAAAACAAAGCAAGGCAATAATAAAAATGAGAGTAGAATGAAATTCTAAAATAGAGAAAAAAAAAAACCAAAATAACGTCCAAAGCTGATTTCTTTGAAAACATCCCCAAAATTGTTAAAAGCTTTACCTAAAAAGACCAAAGACGAGACACAAAATTGCCATCATCAAAAAATTATTTAGATCAGTATTGATCCTTCAAAAATTAAAAGGATTATGAGGAAATACTGCTTTATGCCAACAAATTAGACAACTTAGATGAAATAAACAAATTGTCAGAAAAACACAAATTAACAAAACTAAGTCAAGATGCAATAGAAAACCTGAATAGACCTATAACTAGAAACAGAAATAGTCATTAAAAATTTTCACACAAACAGAAGCTAACGCTCACAAGGCAACACTGGTGAATCCTAATCAAATATTTTAAAAACAAGTAACATAAATCTTAAACATTCTGACCAACTCGGATTTATCCCAGGAATAAAAGGTTGGCTTAATCTAAAAAGGAACTAATGTTACATACCATACTGGTAGAATAAACAGCAAAAACCACATGGTCACCTCAACAGGTAAAGAACAGCACATGACAAAATCCAACACTCAATCCACCACTCACTAGGAATTACAAGAAAACTTCCTCAACCTTATAAAGGGTACCTAACAAAAAGTCTGTAACATCCTACTCCCACCAATTCTACTCAACATGGAGGTTCTAGCCAGTACAATAAGGCAAAAGATAAAAGGCATCCACCTGCATTGGAGAAATGAAGTATTACAGCCTTTACTTAGAGAAGATCTGAGTCTAATATAAAGCACTTCAATATAGACTACTTAAAAAATAAAAATAAAAACCTCTTCAACTCAGAAGGCAAAATTTCCAATTGAAAAATGGGTAAAAGATTTGAACAGATATTTCACCAAAGATATACAAATGGCTAATGAACACAGGAAAAGATGTGCAACATTATTAGTCATTATACAAATGCAAGTCAGAACACAATGAGATACCACTACACATCCACCGGAAGAGCTAGAATCCAAAAGACTGACAAATACACCAAGTACTGGTGATGATACAGACAAACTAGAAAAGTCAAACATTTCTGCTGAGGATATAAAATGGTACAGTCTCTTTGGAAAACAGCCGGTAGTTTCTTAAGTTAAATATATACTTTCTGAACAACCTGGCAATTTCACTCCTATAGATCTAGTCATACGTCCACACAAAGACAAAATAACCCAAAACTGAAGCAATCCAAACATCCATCAACTGGTGACTGGACGTGCATACAATGGAACATCACTCCATAATAAGAAAATAACTCCTAATAAACTCTATAACATGGGAGAATCTCAAAATTATGCTAAATAAAAGCAGCCAAAATCAAAAGACTACTTATTAGGATTCAATTTAGATGAAATTTCTAGAAAAGGTAAATCTCTAGAGATTAAAGCTGATTCGTGATTGCCTACGGCTAGAAGTTGAGGCAGAGATTAACTACAAACAGACGAGAGGGAACTTTTTTCAGTGAGGAAAATATTCTAAAAGTAGATAATGGTGATGGTTGCACAATTCTATAAATTTACTAAAAAAATATTAATTTGTATATTTACAATGGTACATTTTATGGTAAGTAAATTATATCCCAATAGGCTATTTAAAAAAAAAGGTAACACGTGGGGAAAGGGACCATTTCTCTATTGTTCCTTAGGCCATCCAAAACGCCTTGTTCAGTTTATGGCATACAGTAGGCACTCAAGTCTTTTCTAAATTAAAAAAAAAACAAAACTGTGGAGCATTTACCTGTCAATTCGACAACTCTCAATTTAACTGTTTACTGCATGCCAGTTACCATTCTAGGCAATGTGGACCACGGATGAATAAAGTAAATAAGATCTCTGCTACTTCTGAGTGCATAATTTAATTAATGACATGGTATGAATGAGGAAATAAATGAAAAAGAGAGAGGTGCCATATAGAAAATAAAACAGGGTATAGATGATAAGCATGTCTGATAAGGAACTTGAGGTTCAGTGGTCTGAGGAGACCTCTAAAAGGAGGTGGTCATATAAGCTGAGGCAAAGATGTTAGTAAGTGACTGGCCATATGAAGATAAGGAGAAAAAACATTCCAGACAAAAAGAATAGCAATGCTTGGCATGTTAAAGGAACAGAAAGATGGCCAGAATGGCTGGAGCACAATTAGTAATGGAGAAAGTGCTATGAGATGGGTCAGACTAAGTAGGGTATTCCAAATCAGGGTAAAGAATTTAGATTTCATTTTAAGTATCATTGAACACCAATGGATAATTTTAAGTTTTATGAAACGTGCATACCATCTTTCCCACAAAAATCTTTTCAGTAAAGACATTCCACAATTCTTTACTAAGTTAGATTTTAATGAGACCTAAACCCAGTGCTATTGTTATCAAAAGGTTAGATTTAAGATATTTTTAATACTTGTCAGATTGTATAGCTTGTATACTTTTTTTCAATTATATTGATCACCTTATAACAACAGGGAGAAGGTGTGACGTTTCCTATTTATCAATTATTTCCCCCAAAGCATTAAATGATTCAAATGTTTGGTAGACAGTATGCTTTCTTTCTTAACAGACTGATTTCTGAGCTTTCTATCATTTGTTATGAAACATTTTACTACTTTTGTTGCTGCTTCAATGCTTTGCTTTCCCCAAACCATGCCATCTGTTTTCCCTAAGGTTTACTAAAAAAGTTAAAGAGCATTGGCATTTCAGACATTCTAGCATCTTTTGAAACACATAGGAAGGAGCTTACTTCTCCGGCATAATAAAGTGCAGCAAGGACCAGAGCTCTTTGAGGGAATTCTGAAGAGGGGTCCCCGTAATCAGGAGCCTATGGTTGGACTTGAAATCAATCAGAGTTTTATACAATAAAGAGTCATCATTCTTCAACCGATGGGCTTCATCCACTCCCAGAAAGGCCCAGTTAATACTGCCCAGCACAGTCTAAAGTAAAAACAAAACAGAACGAGCCACCAGGTCAGAAGGGAACCCAAAAGTACTTTCAAGTGTTAATTATCTCTGTACAAATACCACCACGAAGGTATACATAGAAACATTTATTCTTCACTGACTTAAAGTATATCAGGACTCTTCTATTTATTCCATTAGTTAACAGATTGGTGTCTACTCAAAAGAGCAGGTCATCCTCTAAAAGCTATAGGGGAGTCTTTTAGGCCAGGTTTTGCTGCATGCCTCAAAGTGAAAACACAAAAACTGGTATGCTGGGCAAAAACAACACAAAAACAAAAATACATGATTTTGCAGTCTCTCCTTAATCAAGATTCTTCTCTGCCTATTCTCCACCCCAACCTTGAAGCACAGAAACACCAAGAGCCACCAAATTGCACTTGTTTATGCTTATTATCACCCCTGGGATCACCTGGCACATACATTTCTTAGTAACTGTGGGAAGGAGATAATTTTAAGAGATTCATTTTTCTGTCCTCCTCCTCAGAGACCCTTACACAACATCTGTTCTGGAGAAATGCTTAATAATAAGATGGGAAGTACCTGAGAGGGCACTCAAGACCAGCTTCCAATGACTCACTAGAATCTCCAGTAAGTTACTGGCCTCAATACCCTTTCTTTCACCTATTTAATTCAATTGGCTTAGGTGACCCAAGGTCCCCTTCAACTGTAAGGTTCTGTTTATTTTTTAATAACCTTAATATTCTTCATGGATTTTTTTATTTGTTTGCTTTTTTTAAATACGAAAAGAAAAGTAACATGGCAAGGGGGAGGCAAAGACCCCATCATTTGGACAAGTCACACTCCAAAATTTAGCCTTTTGGTTACCAATTACACACCTTATCTTTTAAGAGGATCTCGTATGTTGTTATAAGTGCATTGAACTTCAGCCTTTTGGTCTGACAGTGAATCCATTCATATTCTCGTATCTGTAAGAGAAAACAATCATTAAGATATAATTTCTACCTTTACCTTTCTATATCACCAGCAAGTCTTATGACAGACGCAATCAATATACCAAATAAAAATTAAATCTGATTAGAATTTAATGAATACCTTATACATTCTAAACTGACCTAAGCAACCAAAGTATAGAGCAATATGAGTTAGAATTAAAAGATCTATCGTGGAGCAGCAAAAACTTTATTGCCAGAATTCAAATAAATTGTCACCTCCCTCTGCCCCCCTCCACCCCCAATATATTTGACCACAAAAATGCATTTCATCAGCAATTAAAACCCTGGTAACTTGAACTTATCTAGGGAATCTCCCAGAATGAGAACTTTCTTAAGGAAATACAATTTGATCATTCTTTCGGTAGGGCATACTTTTATTAGTAAATAAAACAAATTCCAACCTCTGGATTGGTCAGAAATTTCATTAATCATACAGCAGAAAGATGTGGCCCCCAAGAAAAAGGAAAGGGAGGCTTACAGGATGAAAATACAGTTTAATATGAATGAAAATCACGTCAACGCAAAGGAACACAAAAACTTAACATTCGTACTGAAGTATAATATAATGTATTTAACTGGACACCCAGCAAGCACAATGGCCTATGATAGAGCTCCTACAGCTTGGTTGTCAAGTTAAGAACTAGAGGACAAGTCAAGGAGAGCTGCAGGGACTCACCACAAAGTGGGAAGAAGAACAAAGAAAAGGAGTACTGGAAAGAAAAGAAAATGTCCCTGATTTCACAGTTTTTTAGAGTTCACTTTCTTTGTCTTCACCTTTCAATGCAGTAGTGCTTGAAGCAATTCTGCACAATCTAGAACTTTTTTAATGGTTAACGAATGGATTCACAAACTTAAGAACTCCTATAGACTTAGAAACTCAAAATTAGAGCAATGAAGTCTGCCAGAGTTTAGGTTAGAAAATTTTAATGAAAATGTTTAATAAAAATGAATTTGCATTAGCATGGTAATATATGGTTATAACATCTCTCTCAAACGTTGAGGACTCCTGATGGCTTGCTCTTATTATAAGCAATCCCCTAGAAACAGTTTATTCCAACATACACACAGTGGTAAAAAAGCAAAGGTCTGGGACCAGACGTGTCTTTGTCCCAATCCCAGCTCTGCCACATTCCAGGTGGCCTGGGGACAAGTGTTAAACTCTCTGAGTCAATTTCTTCAACAGGAGATTGGAAAGAATATCATCTACTTTGAAGATTATCATAAGGATTATAGGTAATATACATAAAGCACCCAGCACAGGGCCTGGCACATAATAAGTACCTTAAAAAAAGTTGTTATCAAGAAAAAGATTTGCCAGACAAAGACAAACTTAAGCCCATGTGTTCTAAGTTCCTGATGCTCAAGTTAACTTTGATATCAGACAGATAATTCTCTTTTCTGCAGCTCTGAAATGGCTCACTGTCCTTTTATTTCTTTCTTGTAAGTTATGCCACCTCACTATTTTAAAAGGTTAGGAAACAAACTCTAAGAACTCAATTATCTTCAGTAATATCTCTCTGCTCAAATAGCAAAAATAATATTAACATTCCACAAGGCATTAACTCTATCTTATAATCCTTTATAAATAAAGTGGTCTTGAAAGTACAGGGGAAAGAAAAACTTAATACTGCAATCCAACTAAGAGAGATTCCCATTCATGTACTGCTGTTGCGGCTCTTTACAAAGTAAGCATATGTTTTTAAGACTAACTGAATTGTATTTTTGGGATACATCAATCTCCCAATATCAGGGGCATAGCACCGTGTCAGAATCACAATTTTACTAAAGGCTATAATGGCTTTAGGTCAATTTCCAAAAATACATTTATAACACAGATTCTATCCCAATTCTTTTTGTTTACACACCGTATTTCTGCTCATCAGGTCACCTATGTAAACCACTACGTTAATCTCTGGTGCCCAGATTTCAAACTCCCTCTGCCATGAGGTGAGGGTGGATAAAGGGACGACTATAAGAAAGGGGCCATACAGCTGGTGTTGGTGGAACAGGTAGGAGAGGAATGATATGGTCTGGATGGTCTTTCCTAGGCCCATTTCATCAGCAAGGATTACACTGTTACTTCTGCAGAAAGAAAAAGATAAAAACAAAAAGATCATTAGTTCACAAAAAAACAGTACGTGCACAAACAGCAAAGGCATCAACGCCTCACAATGTCACCAAGCAAGACATGGGTTGTGAGCCTCTAATGTCTTTCCTCTCCTCTGCAACTAACTCTCCTACATAAGACAGTCGAGTAACAAGTAATCTAAGTATTATCAAGGTTTGGATTACTACAAGAGCCTATTCAGACTAGATGTTCTTTATGTTGCATTTTGGTCTTTTACATCTATCCCCTGTAACAGAGAAGGCAGGTTTTGGTATATTGGTGTATGCAAGCACATGACCTTGGGTTCCATCAGTACAGAAAGCAAGGGCAGATGGGCTATCCCCACTGCTGATGAACCCTACAGGCTGACAGTCATGTGCCTTTGTTCAAAGTACCCACCCATTCCACTGCAGGCCACTGGGTTGTTTAATGCTACATACACTACTCCCTAGACCTAAATGCTGCAGGTACACAGAGCTTGTTTTAAATACACTACTCTACAGCAGGGGTAGGCTGCAGATCAGATCTCTGAATCCCACCCCAGACCTACTGAATCAGAGTATCTAGGGAAGGGCTCAGGAATCTGTATTGTTTAACAAGTACTTCTGGATATTGTGCTATGGGTATATGGCTTGGACCACACTTTGAGAAACAAGGCTCTAGGAGACAGGCAGGAGGCAGGATTTCAACAGGATCCTAATAGAAAAGGATTGTAAAGATATTAAGAAAAAACCTTTAAGTAAATTAAGTTAATTTAAACTGAAAGAAACAGAGTTAGGAAAGTATGTTCCAGAAATAGAAAAGAGCCCATCTGACAGGAAACCAGGACTGCATGTATGCCATAAGTCTGAAAATATTACAAGGTTCTTGAAAATCAGGCCATGGGAGGTTTACACATATATAATACATGCTTAATCAGTGGACCGGAGAGAACTAAAACCAATATTCAAGTTAAAGACAACTTAATCGATTAGAAAAACAAGACATTTAATTCACAAAGAAGAGATTCCTTTGAGTAATTTTCCTCATATTTCTCTCACCTTTTCACACCACTGGGGAGGAAACAGGGTTAATTTTCTCCAACATTTCCTCTCCCTAGCAAACTGCCACTGTGCATTTATACACGTGAAAGGAAGTTTGGATTAATTTGCCTGCTTTTCTGGAACTAGACCAAAACAGCATGTTACTTAACTCAAGGTTCCCATGACCAGGGCCTAGTAGCTGCCTGGGCCCTTTTCAGCTGATTCTGAATTAGTCAGTTTAAAGTAGAAAATGCTGGCTCAGGACTCTACATGGTGTGACTTTGGACAAGGGCTCCTAAAAGCCCTCAACTACAGAACAAGAGGGTTAGTTACACAACTCCTTAAGCCTCCACCTAGCTTATAACCGTCCTTTAGGAAGATCAGGTCTCACTATTCTCTGAAACAAAAATAACTTTCAAGGAATTTAGAACATCAGACCTCCATTCTCAGTCACAGAAATTGAATCTCCTCAAGATCTCTGATTCTCATATTGAACGTTAAATATTACATAAATTTTTACAAGACAGAGTAGTACATGGTTCAATTGGGAAAGTCATTGTAAATGCACCTCTGTAACTTAAAAACCATCTTTTCGGCATTGAGAAAAGAAGCTGGCATGTTTTTGTCTTCAGGCTGTAGTCTAATTCTGAAATAAGAATTAATTAAGAGTTTACATGTTGGGGAAGGAATCTGGAGACATACATTAAAGGTACTTCTCACACCGTATGTTCCATGAAGACGGGAATCCTGTCTTGTGGTTCGCTACTAAATTCTCAAGGCCTGGGACTTCCCTGGTGGCCCAGTGGTAAAGAATCTGCCTTACAATGCCGGGGACGTGGGTTCCATCCCTGGTCAGGGAACTAAGATCCCACATGCCTCGGGGCAACCCACGCACCACAACTACTGAGCTCACGCACCTCAACTAGAGCCCACGTGCTGCAAACTATAGAGCCCGCGTGGTCTGGAACCCGTGCACCACAACCACAGAGCCCACATGCCACAACTAGAGAAGGGAAAACCCGCATGCCACAACTAGAGAGAAGCCCGCGCACCACAACGAAGAGCCCGCACGCCGCAACGAAAGATCCCACATGCCTCAACAGAGATCCCACGTGCCGCAACTAAGCCCCAACACAGCCAAAAATAAATAAATAATAAATAAAATCTTTAAAAAAAAATTCTCCAGGCCTACCTAGGTCCCTAATACATAGTAATTAGGGACTACTTGAATTTGCAATTGAATTTGGTGAATAAAATTTATGAGTACAGCCTCAAAGTACCTTTAAACCTCGTTGTCTCATCTCTCTTTTTCTTTTCCAAGACTATGGTGATCTTGTTACAAAAAAGTAAAGGATAATTTCACAAGTCCAACTGTCAGAGAACTTCCTCTACAAGGGATGGCCTGTACAGCAATAGGGGGAGTGGGGGTCACATCACTCTTCAGCACCACTATATAAAATTAAAGGTTTCCCTGGCTCAGAAAGACAACTGAATGGAAAAAAGACATTTTCTTCTTTCTTCTGAGAATAACTCCTTCCCCACTAAAGATATAGGCAAATTACCTTGCTATTTATACTCATAAATAACATAGTAAGACATAGGTCTCTGGCTATGAGAAATTAACCCCCAAATAACTAAATAACAAAGTACTTTTTACTTCAGACTAAACTGGTAATTATACATACATAAAAACTCCCAGAAGTGGCTCCTTTCAATCACATAATTTTTTTATTTCTATAATGTACAAGAAAAGGAAGTAATTCTTCATACCTAACAGTTTTAAAAAGCCAGAAACAGTAGAGAAAACATCAAACATATTTTTCTACCTACTTGCACCAAGAATGAGCAAGCCAGTTGAGACCTTCTAGCTGATAATCTCGGAGCTCCAGATTCTCTCCTCCTAAATACGCCGGCTGTTTCTTTAAAGCCACAAATCGTGGTCTCTGCTTCAGGGCCTGAAATGCAAAATTTAACAAAGCCCAGGTTTGAAGAAAACCTTCCTCCTGTTCCTATGTTAAAATGCTAGCCATGATTGCTGTGCTCTACACCAAGGCATAAGAATTTAAATTTCACATCTGAATCACCAACCACACCCAACCCACCACGAGCTCTTGCATTGTGGTCTGCATTCCCAAAGCCAGACTGCATCCCGAAATAATTTTTAGTCATTGCTCCTTTCCTGAAGTAAGTTTGCGAACATCATTAAATAGCACTGGGAAACAATGGACTAAAAACTTATATAAATTTCACGGCTCATGACTTTTCAACATTCTTGTGTATGCTGTGAACTTACAGGAGAAACTAATTCAGGAATATTTCCCAAAGTTATTTGGCCACAATAGTGTTTTTTTCAGGGAGCATTTCTCTGAAGATGAGCACTCTCTGGAATAGTGCCCCATTATGAGAAATGTCGTCCTAATAACGTATTTGATAAGGTAATTATTAGTTGCAGCTCTCCTTTGTGAGCAGCCGGCAGTAAATGGAATCAGATGCCTCTGGCTGCCCACTTCTGCCACGTCTGCCCCACAGTGCTTCTCCCATCCGACCCCCCAGCAGCAGCACCCCCCAGCTGCTGTCACACTAATTCTCCCTCCGTGGGCTTCTACGACACCTTCCTGGTGGGACCTTCTGGCTTTAACAACTGCTTACTCTAGTCTCCAACACATGGCCGTTAGATGAAACTTTCTAAACGAAATACTGTTTCCTGCCTGCTGCTCTGCTCAGGAGGGTAGGCTTATGAAGACCCACAGAATAAAATCCAAATACTCTCCAAGGTATTCAAGACATACACACTTTGACTCGCCAATATCACCTCCATCTCTTCCTACCCTGAGGTCCGGTGGTCCTCCTACTGACTATAAGAACATCTTTCTCTTAATATCTTTCACAGGAGGCCAATAACCTGGGCCCCCTTCTGTCTGTCTAACCAGCTCCAATCAAGTCTTCAAGGACAGGGCCCTTCAAGCACCACAATTTCCTCATTTTAAAACCGCTCACCAATGATCCCTGTGGCTCAGTGACTCCTACTTCTGGAATAGTCTTTATCACACTCATTGACCTTCAGTTACAACTGCTTTTCACAGATAGAGGTTTGGTGCCATGAATTTGAATGTCAACCTCTTGGAGAGAGAGGCCATGTCTTACATAAACATTTACTACTGAGGACCCAAGCATACCAATTTACACAGGGAATGAATTCCAAAGAAAGAAAAGGAACTGTACAACCAATCTAGCAAATAAAAGAGCCTATATATTTAGTTTATAACCTAGAATTCAGACACTCCCCTTTCCTGTCACTTCTCTTTAAAGTGCTTTAATTCTTTCCAGTATTCTCTACAATATCTCCATATAAGACATATCTAATTGTGTAAATAAGAAGATTAAAGAAGTCAGCAAAGCCATTATACAACTCATCCTCTCCTTTTGTTTTAATTATTTTCCTTTGATGTCAAGGTTAAGTCATTTGAAGTCTTTCACTTCAAAATAGGAATTATCACTTACTTTTGTGGTATTCTCTCTTCCCAACATCTATCTATGTGGCCAACCCTTTGTAGCAATACACCTTTCCCCTGAAAATTCAAAAGCCAGCAGTCACCACACCTTGCATTCTCTTGTTGGGATGGTTTTTGAGTTGTTCCGACTATGGAAGCTGTCGATGCAGCTCTGGAATTTCTTTCCAATCAAGGCTTCATCTTCCCAGCTGCACTCTGAATAGGGCAGTCCCATCCATTTGCATAGATATTCAGGTTCGTTGGAAGGTGCCGGCTTCCGACTGTGAGCTATTTCACATATAAAAATTTACAGATCAGCAACTGTCAATTAAAGGAGAGGAGTGACATTCTGTTTTATGTATAACCAAGGAAACACCATGTGGCAAAGCTGTAAATATTCTGCAAAACATGAACTGCTCTTAAATGCTAAACAGTATTTATAAATAAGTTGTCTTGCTTACCTGGAAAATCTGTTTGACCCAGTGTAGATTTGCTCGTCTTCACAGCTAAATAAATGGAAAGCTGGGTAAGTTATCACCATAACCAAGAAAACGGTGACATTTTAGGTCCTATGAATAAGAGTACAAATATACTCTACTATCTCACATCTTAAAAAAAGAAAAGAAAAAGCAGCCTATCTAGCACTTACCCCATCTCTCAGTTCCCCCTTTACAACAAGGCTCCCCGGGGGAGCTTTCTTCATACTGTCCCCTCACTCTCCCCTGAAGCCACCCCATCAGGCCTGTAGCCCCACCACCTCATGGGTCCATCTCCCCAGGGCCAGGCCTGCTGCCAAGCTGAAGGATCAAGTCCCAGCCCTCTTTGACTGGCAGCGCCTCCTCCTGCCCGAGCCGCGTGAATCACCTGGCTCCCAGCACACCTCCCTCTCCTGGCTCTCCCCCTGTCTCACTGGCTGTCCTTTCTCACTCTCCTCTGCTGGTTTCTCTTCCTGACTTCCGAAAGCTAGAATGCCCTCTGACTTCTACTTGCACCACGTACACATTCTTGATTATCTCATTAAACCTTAGGCTTTAAATATCATCTACATACAGATTATATCCTCGAATTTAAATCTCCAGCCTGGACTGAGTTCTAAACTCGACTCATATATGCTACAGCCTTCACAATACTATCCACTTAGATGACTGAGAAGTATATCAAACTGACAAATATCAAAATAAGTTCTTGATTTCCATTCTTTCTATTTCAGTAAATGGTACCTCTAGTCTCCTATTTGCTCAGGTCAAGAACCTTGGCACCATCCTTGCCACCTCTTTCTTTCCCCCCATCTCCAAATCTACTGGCAAAGCCTGTTAGCTTTTCCTTCAAAATAAATCTAGGCATCTGTCTATTCTCCAAAAGAATACTTACAAAAATGCATTTTTAAAAAATATTTATTTATTTATTTGGTTGCACTGGATCTTAGTTGCAGCAGGCAGGCTCCTTACTTGTGGCATGCATGTGGGATCTAGTTCCCTGATCAGGGATCGAACCTGGGCCCCCTGCACTGGGAGCGCAGAGTCTTAACCACTGTGCCACCAGCAAAGTCCCGCATTTTTTCAATATATATACATTACTCCCAAAAGAAAAGGTTCTATTATTCCTGAAGCTCAAACAGTGCTTAGATGAGTTTCCATGTACTTACCTATTACTCTTTCTACTATCTGATACTGTTTGTTCAGCTCTGAGGCCAGCTCTTGTTGGCAGTTGAAATATTCCACATCTTCAGGAGAAACTTTCCCTAACCTGGACAGAAGACAGACAGAAAAAAAAAATACTTATTAGATTTGGGGGATCCATATACATCTGTCAATGCAAAGTCAAGGCAGGAAAGGAAACTTAGTCTTTACTTTCATATGTCCCTTAATAATCTTTTACTAATAATTAGGCCAGAGATTTTAAGAAAAACACGTAAGACTTATAGAAAACACTAAAAACCTTAGACTTATAGGACACACCAGTTGTTCCCTCTGATGTGGCCCATTAATAAAGAAACCTAAAAATAACTATTTTGGGTGATGAAGTCATGTGATAAATTCATATATCTTAATAGACAAGGACAATAAAACTCTTCCAGATTTACAAGAAAACCTGCCTTTTTTCAAATATGTATGGGCTTTAGGCGTGATTAAATGTGGCTTTTTTTAGAAAACCAGTTATTCATACTTATAAAACGACAACACCAGCAACCTGAAATTGAATACTGCTAGAGCTTTCAAGCATTTTTAAAATTCTAATCTCTTTACAAACTACCCATATCTTAGGGATACATATTTTTGTTTTCGACTCAAAGAAAAAAATTTCTGATTTACTGAAGCAGCATATTTTGCATAGTAATAAAACAGGAATTGGAACCCATTTGCCCCTATTCCTAACACAAAAAAACCTCATCACATGACACTGACACATATGTCTTCGGGGAGAACTTATGCTTCTTTTTGTCAGTTTAGTTGTGTGTATGCTGTGACCCCACGTATGTCTCAGATGCAACCTAACATGCTCAAAGCTGTAAGTAAACTACAAACAACAGGCTATCACAGTTTCAGAATATCTCTGTCACATCCTTTCTGTAAACTGTGTAAAACCAAGATTAGTTTTAAGTATATCATAACCCAGAGAGTTCTAGATTATTAACTCCTGACATCCAAGCTACCCCAGGACAACCACAGAAAGTAACAAGGTGCTTAAGTACGTCAGCCTTGGACTCAGGCTACCAGAATTCCAATCCTGGGCCCTCTCACAGAGTTGCTCTGTACCTCACTCTTCCCACAAAAAAACATTTTGTTCAACAGTACAAATCTCATAGGATTACTGTGAGGATTAATGAGATCATGTCCGAAAAATGCTCCATAAGCTAGTTATTATTAAACTCTACAGACTTGGTGGCTATACACAAAAATACATACTATCTTCAGCTCACAGTTTTATAAAACGTAATCGTGGATGCCTCCACGTTCATTCAGATGCTAAAGGCAAAATTTGATATTCTAGATAGCTGTGTTCTCCATGGACTAGTTAAAAACCTTCCTTTCCTCCAGGGTGCAAATGTATTTCTTTTATCCAGGATGGATAATGTACCATTGCTTGATTTCATCCTCTTTCTTCTTGAAGTTCTCTAGTTTTTTTAGGCCCTTCACTTTCTGCAGCTGTAAGGACTCTTCACTCTCCCACGTGCTATGGATATACGACCAGCCCTTCCACTTGATGAGGTACTGGACTTCGCCTTCATCCTTTTCAGGGTCAAAGTCGCCACTAGGGTCTCCGTTAGCTTCAACTGCATATACAGTAGTAGAAGCTCCAGTGGCTGAAAAAGGATTCAGTTAAATTTTAAAAAGTATATTAAACCAGACACTGAAAAGCTTCCCAAATACACAAATGTCTAAAAAGTCTCTTTATGGATGAAGCACCAAAATCCTTTGACTCGAAATAAGCAGAAATTCACAAACGATACAGAATGAACATGTTCAACAATTTCAAATATTTTCATGATGCAAACCAAATTTTCACTACTTAAAACATTACAAAATTTGCTCGTGAAATCAAAGAAATCTCTGTATCCAAACCCAATAAAAATGGAACAGCAATATCCTTTTGTTTTGGTCCCTACTAACTCAGAAAACAAATCTGTCTCTCTCTCCAGGAATATTAAGAACAAGGTAAGAGAATTTAAAATCTCCCCAATTACTCAACTACCCAAAACTCCCTGTTGACTCTCTTAACCTCAGGTAAGCCTGGATGAAAAAAAAAAAAGACAAAGAAAAATGAATTATGTATTATTTTGATATTTCCTATATGGAAAGGTTATTTTAAAAAACTGAGTTGTGAGATATCTCCATTTGGATATAAAAAATTCTTCACTACTGTCCAAATATGTATTTAACGCGTTTGACACTTATCACAAGGAGATTCAAAAACAAGTAACTAAAGGTAGATTTACTTAATGTTAATAATCAAGAAGCTCTGCTGCATCACTGGTTTTTAAGATATTAAAACATCTTTAACGAGCTCAATTTTAAAATCTCAAAGACATATGGGACACAGCCCTATAGTCTCAGGTCAGTTTTTCTGTGGGTCAGAAAAACTTCCACATTTCACAACAAATAAGGGCATGGACTGAAATTCATCACTTCAGAGCTCAATACATAAAATTTGGGCCTTACTGAGCAGATATAAAAAGTAATTTGTTAGCTTCCAATGGCAGGGAAGGGGCAGCAGGTGTCATGTCTGGCCGCAAAGGTGTCAAGAAGCCCCTGAAGCAACTCAAGGATCAGGCTAAGGAGATGGACGAGGAAGGTAAAGCATTCAAGCAGAAACAGAAAGAGCAGAAGAAGTAACTCAAGGAGCTAAAAGCAAAGGCCAAGGGGAAGGGTCCCTGGCCACAGGTGGCATTAAGAAATCTGGCAAAAAGTAAGCTGTTCCTTGTGCCTGAGGCAATGATGATCCTTAATTCTATTCCTGTTTAAACATCTGGACTCCCTGCCATACATCTGTTGCCACCTATGGCAAAAATGAAGTGCTGTCTTCACATACCTCCTTTCTTTCCCAGCCTTGAATCTAAGACCTTTTCAATAGTTTCACTATTATCCTGCTGTTCATCAGCTCCTTCTCCAGTCATTTCAATGAGGTCATCTGAGTCAGTCTCAAAGTCATCGTCTTCTTTATAACTGCATGAGGAATAATGCCGAATAAATGAGAAACTATCTTTTCAGATTCAAACACCACCATACATAGTATCATTAGGACGAGGAACCATACCCTTTTGGCTGCAACATGCTGTTGTGCAGATCAGCCACAATAAAACGGGCTCGAAGTTCATTTTTTTTTCCTGCTTAAAGTATTAATGCATGTTCACAGATAGCTGCAGGAAGGCTAACTCATATTTCAAAATAGAAACTGACTACAGTGATTTCTGTAAGCAAGACATAGAAAACTACTACAAAGACACTCCTATGTTTTCTTTTTTTTTTTTTTGCTGTACGCGGGCCTCTCACTGTTGTGGCCTCTCCCGTTGCGGAGCACAGGCTCCGGACGCGCAGGCTCAGCGGCCATGGCTTATGGGCCCAGCCGCTCCGCGGCATGTGGGATCTTCCCGGACCGGGGCACGAACCCGTGTCCCCTGCATCGGCAGGCGGACTCTCAACCACTGCGCCACCAGGGAAGCCCTGTTTTCATTTTTTAATGAGGTCATTACTATGTCTAAACAAGGAAACAACTACAAAGAAAGAAAATGCACAATAAATGAAAAAAATTACTAGTATTCCATTAGATAAGAGCGGAGCAATACATCTAAGATTGAATGTACCGACCCTGCATTTTGTCTCCCAATAACAAGAATATGAAATTTAAGTATTCTCAAGTTACTGAGCATACTTCCTGGTAATAAAATATTAAAATGTAACCTTCCACCATATATTAACAACAAATGGTTTAGGGGTTACAGAAGAGAAAAACACAATTCTGGATGCAGTACAGCTGTAGGAGGAAAAAGTGCTAAGCTACATATTAACATACTCAAAACCTAGTCCTAGCTTTCAAAGTATTAACTGGATACCTTGAACAGGTTATTAATAACTCCAGGATTCAGCTTCACCATCTTTAAGTAGACCAAAAGAAACCTGCATATCCTCTAAAAGGAAATTAAATACCCTTTGATTCATATAAAGTAAAATATTTATGTTTGCATATATCTATTCCTTTATTTTATTTTCTATTAATGCTTCATATCATATCGTAAGCTTGATAAGATTATTATATCCAAATAATATAAGCTGAAACAAAAGAATTTGGCTGATTCAAACATCAATTCAAAAGTGAAAATACAATCCTAATGTCCTTCCTAAAAAAGGATGTTATGAAATGAAGATAACATCACTACCACCTCAACGAAACATGAACTTGAAATAAAGCAGCTCTCTTCATAGGAATGAAGGCTTGAAATGAGTTATCACTATTCTTTCCATATTCCTATTGGCCAGAACCATTCTTTTTGCAAGAACCCTGACCAGATTTCCGAATACAACCTCAAGACACAGGTCATTATTTTTACCTATCAAATGCCTAATCCTGGACTTATCAGAACCAAGCTCTAGCCAACTACACTATCACCTTCCCTTCACACTAATGAAAACCTTCTGGGGCATCACCTACCTAACATTTTTAGCCGCTCTGCGGCGAGTCTGCCTTTTGGGAGCTTCATCATCTTCATCCTCATCATCAGAAGAATCTTGCTTTTTCCTCTTTCCACGCTGCGTCTTAGGTTGCTTTTTAACACGAGGTTTGGGCATTGCTCTAAAATGAGAAAAGAAAAAATGGCAGAGTCCTTACTTTATCATCTGTTGTCTACTTCAAATCTATATAATTGTTATTTCCCAGAGCAGGGTTCATACATAGGAATTAACCCGGGGAATGTTAGACATGAATATTCCCAGGTCCCATTCCCTGAGATTCTAATTCACTAGAGATCTGCTTCACTAGAAACATGAAAGTGATTCTACTGCTAACACCCTTCAGTCATTTATAGGAATACAGTCAGCCCTCTGTATCTGCAGGTCCACATCTGCATATTCAACCAACCATGGATCAAAAATGTATTTGCAAAAAAAATTCCACAAAGTTTCAAAATGTAAAATTTGAATTTGCTGAGTATTTGCAGCTATTTACGTAGCATTTACATTGTATCAGGTATTATAAGTAATCAACAGATGATTAAAAGTGTACAGAAGGAGATGCATAGATTATTCGAAAATACTACAGCACTTTATATAAGGAAGCGACTTGAGCATCTGCAGATTCCGGTATCTACAAGGGTCCTGGAACCAATTCCCCGCAAGGACGAAGGGAAAACTGTACTGTGGGTTCTGAGGCAACGGTTCTCAACTATTCCTCAAGATCACCTGACATAAAAATACACATGTAGCACGCTGCTGATGACAGCTCTCTGGTGGGCAATTTGGAAATATCTATCAAAATTACAGGGCTTCCCTGGTGGCGCAGTGGTTGGGAAACCGCCTGCCAATGCAGAGGACACAGGCTCGAGCCCTGGTCCAGGAAGATCCCACATGCCGTGGAGCAACTAAGCCCGTGCACAACTACTGAGCCTGCGCTCTAGAGCCCGCAAACCACAACTACTGAAGCCCTGTGCCGAGCCCGTGCTCCGCAACAGGAGAAGCCACCGCAATGAGAGGCATGCACATGGCAAGGAAGAGTGGCCCCCGCTAGCCGCAGCTAGAGAAAGCCTGTGTATAGCAACGAAGACCCAACGCAGCCAAAAATAAATAAATAAAATAGATTAATTTATTAAAAAAAAAAATTACAAATATAACAATTTTATTTCTGGGAATTGACTTTACAGATATAGACTGATACAGACACAGTAAGGTATTCACTGTGGTATTTGCAATAACAAAAGATTAGAAAAACTAAACATTCATCAACTGGGAACTAGCTCAATAAACAGAATACTATGCAACCATAAAAAAGGGAGTTTTCTGTGCATTGATAAGGAAAGATTTCCAAGATAATGAAAGAAAAATGCAGAAGATGATGCATGGAATGCTATAATCTGTATAAAGGAAGTAAAGGACAAGAAATAACTACACATATATTTTTCTCCTATGTACATTCAATATACCAGGAAGGCTACCTGAGAGACTGTGCCCTGCCACAGACCAATGGAACGAACTGAGGAGGTGGCCCCTCTATTGACTTCCCTGCAGGCAGGACTGAGAGCCACAGACTAGGAGCTCTCAAAAGGAAATCCCCAAGTTCTCCATCAGTGGTAAAAAGATGAAAGGAGAAAGAGGGAGACGGAAACTCACAATCATAGTCACCTGTTTCTCTCATACCTGCCATAACCAACACTACACAGACAGATGATCAGAGACTCAATAAATGATGGGTAAAATCTAGAAGACAGAACTGGAGTGGATTCCAGCCCTGAGAACTGAAACTGAGAAGAAAGGAGACAAAACTCACTGATGAATTTCCCTGCTGGGGTGGGAGGTGAGGGGTCAAGTACAATGTCCTAAGCCAGGGATAGACACATGTTTGCTGTAAATGGCTAGAGGATAAGTATCTTTTACTTTCTCAGACAAGAGGCAAAGTTGAGGGCCACTAAATAGGTACTTATATAACAAGAGAAAATAAATTTTAACAAATATTTTATTGACGAAAGTCAAAATAAAATAATAATCATTGAGTACTTTTTTGTGTAATACAACATCTACTAACGAGAAGAACAGAATTCTTTTTGAAGGGATAACATTTCACTTCGCTAGGGTTCAAATTTAGTGTTCCCCATCACCAAACTACAAATGTTCACCTATAAAAGCTATATTGAGTTCGCAGGCCGTACAAAAATAGGTGGTGAGTGGGATCTGGCCCAAAGTCAATATCTGCCAAAAGCAACCTAAGCAATACTGCAAGGAGGTAAATTTTCCTGGGGCCTCTCTGCCTCCTGCCTTCCGTTCCCCACCACCAGTACCTTTCACTGTCATATGTCTGATCAAAAGTTACCAGTTTCCTCTCATCTCCACCTACTTCCTTCCCTGCACAGATTCTCTGCTTAATGTTATAAAGATTATGAGAACAGGATGATAAACAGTAAAGTATGCTCTGAACCAGCCAATTAAACTTAACAATTAGTTCTCCCAAAAAGAACTTGTACACTAGTCAAATACACAGGGAGCTTTTTTTAACAGTGGAAGATACATTCGCTCCTCATAACTAGCCTGCCTGGAGTATGAACAGTAAGATCCACTCTGAGCTACATACCATGCAAACACACAAAATCAATATAAGTAGCTCAGTAATCGAATTACTTGCTAATGATGCAGGCTGGCAAGAAGTTAACCAGACATTCAAAATCCGGAATCACAACACACTGTACCCCATCAATTAAGGCCTTTGGGCTAGCACTACATCGTCCTTCTCAATCTAACACAAACTAAGCTCGACCAGAAGCAGAGATGTTCAAGCAAACACTGCACCTTCTGGGGACAGGTCTTCTGGCTTTCACTTTTTTTTGCTCTGGTTCGCTCTCTGCACTGGTGCCTTGTTCCTGTTCATCTTCTGAGGGCTCCCGTTTCCATTTTTCTCTGTGATCAAAAGCAAAGCAAAATTTTTTTTTCTAAAAGAATTCTTCAAGATTGTTTAGCTTGAAGAATCTGACAAATCTGACAATCTGATTAGCCAAAAAGGCAGAACATGTATATTTCAGATATTATGCTAAAAGATTTGTTCTAGCTCCATTTAAATTTTGGTTGTGTTCCTTCCTAGGGTGTGTAATATCTATTCCTATTTTATATCTGGTATCAAAAATAAATGAAAATGGAAGCTAAGGCTGTATTTTTTAAACCATTTGTTCTGAAAAAAAAAAAAATCCTGCTAAATCTCTAATATTCTATTTTTATTTACTACTATCATTGACCAGATTGAAGCCATAATATATACTAGATCAGAGGTTCTCAAATTTTAGCATGGATCAGAACCACCTCAAGGACTTATTAAAAGAGATTTTTGGGCCACAGCCAGTTTCTGATTCAGTAGGTGTAATGTGAGGCCTAAAAATTTGAATGTTAACAAATTCAGATGATGCTGAGAGACTTGAGACCTACTATACTAGTTATTTTAACATCTTTAGAATACACTGAGAAAACAATCCCCAAAATTATTTTTCAATGATAAATCTACTACCTACTAAATAACCTGTTCAACTAATGAAGTAGTTTTTAATAATTATTAAATACAGTAGGTGTTCTTTTGCTCCTCAAGATCGTAGAAGACTTGGGAGAGCCATACCCTATAGGTGCCCTACT
The DNA here is from genome assembly GCF_003031525.2 of Neophocaena asiaeorientalis asiaeorientalis. NCBI lineage: Eukaryota > Metazoa > Chordata > Mammalia > Artiodactyla > Phocoenidae > Neophocaena > Neophocaena asiaeorientalis. Next base: position 568,739 of record NW_020175435.1, on the reverse strand, counting down.
ATCCCCAAACAGTTTTTGAAGTTTACTTGAAAACCAAACAAGACATCACATAAACTCAGCTCATTTCTCACCTGCAGGGAAGAAGGAAGGAGCATATATAATAGCTACTGGGCATGAAATATTTAGAGGAAAAAAAAAAAAACTTAATAGGCAAGAACCTGAGGTTCTCTCTAAACAAAACAATTACCATTGTGTCTCTGGGTCTGTGTATAGAAAATGAGGTTATGCTAAAGACAACTCTTGCCAAGTTGCAAAGTCAAATCAATATTCTTCATGGGAGAGTAAGTCCAAGTAATAGTGGAAGAACCTTCCTAAAAGGTCCAGGACCCACCCTGCACTTGAATTAGTGGAAACATCACAGGAAAAAATGTTTTTCAAGCCTTCCACGAAAAGGCAGTGGAGCACTTCTACGTACATTACTCAAGTTCTACTGGCACTACCATTTACCTAATAGTAGGTCACTCATGTGGGCAGGGTATCTTTGTACCAGAGCTTAGCACAAAGGCAGGCAAATGGAGATACATCTTTGTTAAATAAAGAAGTAATTAAAGAATGAGTCCTATCAGACTGTCAGACAGGTAGGGTGCTTTCGGAAGCAGACTGGTAAGATATTAAGGCCTACTATTGTCACCTAATATCCTTCACTCTCTCTTTAAAGCAAACTATACTCTGGGCACCTGCTTTATTCTCCTTGCCTAGAGCCTCGTACAATATATATGTCCAAGGAATCCAAGGAATAGATGGTGACGACCAGGAAGGAAAAAAGGAAGATGTCTCTAGCAATTGGGAGATTGGCACCTAAGGCTACAGTCTCCCTTGGGCCAAGTCCAGAACAGTTTACCCTTTAGAAGGAAGTCACACAGTCAAACTGGAGAGAAGTGGTTTCACAGGAAACAAGCTTGAAAGAACATGCACGTAAGACCTAAGGGAGAGCAGATCAGATGAGAAAGATCCACAGTCAAGTATTATTTGTAATTTACATAACTCTGCCAGAAATTGAGAATCTATATCAGGGTAGCTAATAAGGTCCACTTCCATAACTTTAGGAGACTAAACTGGCAGTAAACACTGAGAGAATGGATGTTGAGTCTAGTTTTCCAGTTAAACTGCAGATCTGTAGACTTACAGACAACCAGGAGGACTCAGAATCTCTCAATATAAGAATGTACAAAGGGCTTCCCTAGTGGCGCAGTGGTTGAGAGTCCGCCTGCCGATGCAGGGGACACGGGTTCATGCCCCGGTCCGCGAAGATCCCACATGCCACAGAGCGGCTGGGCCTGTGAGCCATGGCCGCTGAGCCTGCGCGCCCGGAGCCTGTGCTCCGCAACGGGAGAGGCCACAACAGTGAGAGGCTCACGTAACGCAAAAAAAAAAAAGAATGTACAAAAAATTAGCAAATTGTCTGGTTCAAAGGCCTCTTCCCAGGTAGGGGGAAACTCAAGACCAGGGAGAACAAGCTGTTTGGTACATGTCAAATCCCCAACCCTGCTACTCTCAACCATAACCTACTGAAGACCACAGGATCTGCAAACATTAAAGCCAGGGTTACACATTCTGGGAGGATCTGAACAATCAGAGGCCTAAAAGACCTAAATGACTTTTATGTATGTGTATTTGAAATTGGCTGGATTACTTCAAACTTCATTTTAATTTTCCAGAATAGAGGGGGGGAAAAAAAGTAAGTTACAACCAGCAATACTAAGTCATTTTGTATAAGGGGTGAAAAAGGCAATCAATTACAAAAAGATTACTGCCCAACCCTGGCTCATCCAACCGATGTCCACTTCTAGTTTGCTAGCTTCTCATATAATGCAAATTTTATGAGGGAGACTCCCTGACTAAGCTGTATATTATATGCCGGGCTGCAATGAAGAGAAGTCTAAAATATAAGATCGTGATTAAAATATTTTTCATACATTAAAGGAGACCTGAATTGCCAGATTCAGCTCTAAGAGGCCATCAATGGGATTCCCTAAAAGGGAATCAATGGAATTTTTGCCAGAATTTTGGGAACTGGGGAGAAAACTACCAAGATTTGGCCACTGAGGCCTCAAGGCAATATAAATAGATAGGAAAAAGTCAGAATGCAAGTTAACTGGGTATAGTTTTCTTCCTTTACTAAGAAAAGGTGGTTGGTAGGACACAAATCAAAACTGAACTGTAAAGGAGGGAAGGAACAAAAGCCGTTTTTAAATAAAATGGGCCTAAACTCTGGTCAAGAGCCATTGAGGCTTCCTATTAACTGTCTCTAAGAGCTCAAAGAAGGGAACTCCTTTCTCCTCCACTTTAGAAGGCAGGTAAGGAAAAGAGGGAAAGAGTTGCTTTAACTTCACTGATTTTCAGTAGATTTTCCCGTGGAGAATGCCTTTCAGTACCAATTCCCAGTGAAGAGGGGAAATCTGAGGCTAACAAGGATTCTCTTCCACTGTCACAGGACTGTGACAGACTTCCAATTCAAAGCAGTGGAAAGGGAGAAATAACTATAATCCCAGGAGAATAACTTCAAATGATTACAGCTGAAATACTTTCTTAAATTCCAGTTGGGAGAGAGGGTTTTGGAACCATTGTACAGTGGGGTTAAGCATTACTGGGACCGTAACGAGTCAGGAGAAATCCCATACAACATTTCACAAATTAGGATAACATGAATAGCGACTACATAAAAAAGGGTTCAATGATCAAAACAGCATGAGTGGGTGAAGCAAAACTCAAAATTTTGTTTGTATGACTTTAAGTCAGGGGTTACAATCTCAAATACCCACTGGGGCCAGGTAAGGACCGTAAATGGGGTCAAATGGAGAACTCACGGCTTCTCCAAAGGTTACAAAGACCAGTGTTATATGGGGCAGCACCGACAGCTTTTCTCAAAAACTAGAAATCTAGATCCTTACATACCATCCCTCAATTTTCAACACTGCCAACTAATTCAAAAAATGTTTTCCTCTTCTAAGCTTTTAAAATGCTAATTCACATGACTCAAGGAGAGTTACTCCCTTCCAAGACTGTACCTTCAGAAGTGTCAATGTCATAAAAGCAAAGAAAGTCTGTGAAAGTGCTCTAGATTAATGAAACCTGACAACTAACATATATTTAACCCTAGATTGGATCCTGTCCTGGGGGTGGAAAAATATTATGAAAGACATTATTGGGTTGACTGACAAAATGGGAATATAAATTAGACAAAGGGATCGTAGCAATGTTAAATCTATTTACGTTAAAACTGTATTGTGCTTCTGAAAGAAAACATCCTTATTCTTAGGAAATACACACTTAGAACTCGGGGGTAAGAGACCTTGATGTATGAATCTTAGTCTGAAACATGCGCGCAATATATAAGGAGAGCACCCACAATGATAAAGCAAATGGGGCAAAAATGGTAACCAACGGTAAAGTACACAGGCATTCTTTGTACTACTCTTATTTTTACAATTTTGCTACAGTTTGAAATTAATTCCAAAAAAAAGTTTTAAAATGGCTCCTTTTAAAAACTTTAAAATCTGTGATACAATCTGCAGGGCAGGGTTTCAGAAAAACACTTCCCTGTGCTAATATTTCCAAATTTCCACTCCCTTCGAGTGAGTCTCTCAATTCTGAAATTCATGTGCACACACACTGGGTTCTGTTACCCTTGCTCAGATCACAGAGGCCCCTGTAGTGCTATGCCTTGCAACCTGAGCCTTAGCAGTTGTAGGACCTCCTCTAATTAATGTTAGAAGGGAAGAGGTCCCCATAAGCCCTAGTACTCTCCAGCTGCCCAGAGGATGACAAGAAGTGAGGCCAGCCCAGGGCCCAAATAAACAAGCATGAGGAGAACCTCAGCTTATGCTAAGTTCCTATGGAAGTGGCCAGGGGTAGAAAAGCAGCATCACAGAAGACACAAACCCCCCACAAGGAATGAAAAGGTTCTACTCAAGGGAAAGAATGGTCCATGAAGGCCACTGAGAGTTGCCAACTTTGGAGAGCTCTCAGGATTGATAGGAGAGGGAAAATAAATATAGAAGCCTGTCAAAAGAATAAGTCCGATGTGTTACACAGGGACTGAAAAAATGGAAGGGTTCTCCACACCCAGATAAAGCCATTAAAATGATGAGTTCAGGGAATTCCCAGTGGCCCAGTAGGTAAGACCCCACGCTTCCACTGCAGGGGACAGGGGTTCGATCCCTGGTTGGGGAATTAATGCAGCACGGCCAAAAAAAGGAAAGAAAAAAAACGAGGAGTTCACGTTTTCAAGTACAGCCCATTTAGATTCCAGCCAAGAGACCAGCAGAATGTAGCCAGACGGTGGAGGAAAAAGCACATGCATGGACTTCCCAAAAGCCCCCGAAAGGCCATTAGCCTGGGAAGCTGAGAACAGAGTCTCCCAAGCAGGCCCTGGGACTGGGGAACAATAGCCTTCTGAGCTGCCAAGAAGTACAGGCTTGCCTACAGTTATCATTTCTCCAACTCTAACGAAATATTTAAAACACAAATGAAAATCATATGCCCTGTGGGCAGGGCAATATTAAACACTACTTGACTTTTCTTAGCATAGTTTCTAATAACCCTGTTAGGTCAGCAGAATAAGTATTACTCTATTTTGGAGAGGAGGAAATGGATTTTAAAAACTCACATTACTTTGCTTTAGGCCAAACACTTAAATTAAGGATCATTAATACTTTAAAACAGAGAATATATACTGGGGCTCTCAGTGGGAGCCAAGGACAATCGTTTACCATGAGAACCCCCTGAATTTGTGTGCAGAGTTTTGAGTATTCTTCTGAGGGGACAGGCTGTAGAATTCAGTTTGTTAAAGGGATCCACACATCCCCCCAAAAAAGGTTTTTTTAATTATGTCTCCCCCCCGAAAAAAAAGTCAAATTTTTTTTACCATAAGTAGAATTTTTTAAGTTTTAAAATAACAAATATATAATCTATATCATAAAGGGATTTCATATTAAGCCCATGAATTAAAATTTTCTGGCTTATGAACTGCAATAGTAAAACCACATGGAAACAACAATGTGAAATTTCATACTAAAATGGGCATCCAACCAGTATAACTTTGCCATGCCAACACAAAGAACAAATGAATAGGAAAAACAGCCAATCTAAATGTGTTCCTTGTTTATCTACAATAGAATACCAAATGCCTCTATGTTTGATATTTGTGCACATTTTTGAGAAAAACAATAATTGGGCTAACTGGGCAAATCAGATGGAATAGCTGGGGTTTGCCCCAAAAAGTAGCCTAACACCTACATGTGAAAAACTAAGAATCCTGGGCTTCAAATGCCACTGCTGCTGCAGCAGATTCAGATGAACAGGAATCCAAGACAGCAAGAGACAGAAGTGGACTCTGGGCCCTGGGGTGCGCTACAGACACAAGGAAGGCAGTCCCAGAAATGCTCACATGCTCCAAACTACCAAGTTAAGTAATTTCCCCCATGAGAGACTTACTGTTTTTTCAGCTGCCTCTGGCCTCTTCTTTTTGGGCTCCCACTCTCAGACCCGCTACTTGCCTTCAGTGTGTGAGGGGGAAAAAATGATTACAGACTTTAATTCACAGTTCTTAGGGATAACACTACCCCCTGGTTCAACAATCTACTCAATATATTCAATATGAGTTTTTAGACAGAAAGAAACCTAAGCATCTGATTGGTGGTGCTCTCTTTTCTTTTGCTTTGAAAATTAATTTGTCTGTTACTGCCGAGTTACTTCTAACGCCAGGAAATATTTCTTTCAGCTTGACTTCTGAAAGAACACAGTCCAATAAAATTTTCTGTGATGATGGACATGTCCTGTATCTGCAGTGGCCCACAGAGCAGCCAGCAGCCACATGTGACTGAGCCCCTGAAATGTGACTGGTGTGACTAAGGAATGGATTTTTCATTTTACCTAAATTTAATTAATACACATTTTAAAAGACACATACATGTCTAATGGAGACCAAACTGGATGCTGCAGATATAGACTGTCACACAAAAATGCCACACATTTAGTGTGCCATTAAAGGCGGTGACTATGGACCTGTTTCATTTCACTCATTAAAGAGCATGTTCAGTCATGAGCCAGCAGCCCTCTGCTAAAAGCACAAGGCCAAGTAACTTTACAGTCACAGACATTTGAACAACTCTTTTTTCTCCCAAGTTAAGCAAATTGGCAAAGTACTCCCGTTGCTGTTAGTCTTGTGCCCTACAGAGAATGTGTTAATTTATACACAAAAGAGAAAAGATGCGGCTGGTTATAACAAACATGGAAAAAAGAAAGGTAGCTAAGGTAAACCAGCTCAGAGGTCACTGAAAATAAAACACCACAAATGCAATGTAGGTGTTATGGTCAATTAAATTTTTTAAGTGTATTTACTACCCCAAACTCACTAACCTTTGGCTACTAATATTTAACTTTCATCAGAAAGATATTATATATTTAAGAATAGCAAAGTTCTCCTAAGAATGCAGAGAGGGGACATTTCACTGAGAGACCAAAGAACGTGTCTTCAGAATGCAGTCTATAAACCTAACATAGAGGTAAAACTTAAAGAGGATTTCCGTAAAAACATCACACAAACTGAGAAAAGGTCTGATTCTATAGAAGCAACAGAACCCAGTACATAACACTAATTTTAAAAACCATCAATCTATTCAATCTGACAATTTGATCAGAGAGTAAATACGTGTTAAACATTTATACTGCACATTAAAAATGAACTAGGAAACAAAATTTAAACCATTTAGGTAAAATAAAATACTTAAGTTAAGCAAACTCTCCTTCCTTTCTCAGCAGTAAATCTGAAACTACTTCCATTGTTACATTTGCTTAGTTACCCAGGTAACAAAATCTAGAAGATTTAGAAACTAGGTATTTTAAAAAGTAAACTTCTTGCTATAATCAACTGCACTATGAGAAACATTAAAAAAAGAAGAGAATTTGAGGCCAGTTCTGTATAATACTCTAACTCTCTACTAGAGCATTCACATGACATGATCTAACTCTCTACATGACCTAACGCTCTACTAGAGCATCACAAACATGATCTTTCTGGTAATTTTATTTCTTTAAAAGCCACATGTGGCTTTTCTTCTGTATTAGATTGAGAAAGCTCACTTTCGAGTCACTTAACTCCCATGCCTGAAGTTCAGTCTCGTTAATGGTAATACATATCAGAGTCAAAAAGGATAAGATAATTAAGGAGTCTGAATGTATCACCCTGAAACATTTTTTTTTCTTACCTCCTCCTTAATATTAAATCGCGATGGTTCTTGTCTGCTTCGGTTTGACCGCCTAACCCCATAAACATCAGGATATTCTTCCCACATCTGTAAAATTAATAGACCACGCGTGAATCGTTTTTTCTTGACCCCCATTTACTATTTACATTACTGGAATACATATTTCAATTTCAGAGAATTCAATTAGTTATTTGGTTATATATCAAAAGGGGTTTTTTGTTAGCTTTGTTTATGAGACAGTGAAGGACCATCTTTAAAAAGAATAAGGCATATTATCCGAGAGCTCATTAAAGTTGTAACGATGCCTCTTCATTACTAAATGGCTTTAAACTAGAGGTCACACCGCTTACCCACTGTTAAAATATAAACTTACAGTTGAATAATATGGCAACATAAGAGAACAACTGCTTCCACTAAAGACAAAATATTTACTGATGAATTTTAAGTCCCTAATGCTTTCAGTTTCAGCTTTGACTGCACAAGACTCATCTAGAAACTCAAGAAAATCAGCAGGGCCCCGCCACCACCTCTCATTAAATAAGAATCAGTGCATTTGCATATTTTGTCAATTCCTCAGGATGTGTAACATGCCAGATGCAGGCAAATTCGGTATTTCTTGTGTTTAGCTAGAAGTTCTCAGAATGAGACCCAGTGGCACCCTTGCTCTAGCACACTTCATTTTATTCTCTAACAGCAGTTAACCCTTTGCCTTTAAGACCTGATTTTTAGTAAGGATCCTCACTAGTGATCAAACAAAGTTTAAAGAGGAATCAGTTGAAGAGAACATTTTTTTCACAATATACTGACACTATTTTATTAAAAGACTCAAATCAATAAATATAAAAAATTATAAAAGGCCCCCCTTCTTCCACCTCTAACAATTAGTCTAACCCCTAGCCTCACTCTCCTTCCCACAGATAACTATGAACAGGTATGCTGTGTGTTCTTTCAATGAAATAAATCACCTATAGGCAAAAATGAATTTAAACGGATTGTGGAACAATGAAGTGAAGATGTTCAACAGGAGGTAAACACATAGAAGAGATGCTTGAAAAAGCCAAGATTAGAAATGTGGGTTTGTCATCAAAACACAGGTGACAGCTAATGTCATGAAAATATTTGGAGTGAAGCAAGAGGAGAAGCCACAGGTTGAGGCTCATCGTGAAATGTGTGGAAAGTGGACCCCCAAAAAGACAAAAATGATGAAAGACGATCCAAAAACACATAACGTCACTAAGCCAAGGAAGGATATGATCAACAGTGCCTTTAAAAAAAAAAAAAAAAAAGCCAAGTAAGCTGAAGAAAAACAAGGCCTCCAGAGGTAACAAGCATGATGTTCTAGGAAGAGGCATTTTAGAACCAGAAGCCATATAATCATGTAATCCAGCATCCTCAGTTTATAAATTCAGTTTATAAAAGTAGAAAATCCTTAACAACCTTAGAATAATATGAGTTGGAGGACAAAAGGTCCAACCAGGAGTCAGTAATAACCAAGCAGAAGGAAATCTAGGCAAAAGAGGCAGCACATGCCAAACACTCTGAACAAATGGGGCAGAGAAAGGAAGGCAGCAAAGAGCTTTGCTCTAGCACTGCCTGCCAGCCCCTCCTCCACCCTTTCTTGGACCTCTCCTAGAGCTATGAAATGACTCAGCACAGGTATTTATGGAGCTTTTATTAACTGGGTGGCTCAATGCTTTAAATGGCACTACATCAATTAGTTTTCCCATTTAAAAAGACAGGCATTCTGGCTCACCTGTTGGGACTTTATCACAGTATATACTGTAATACATACATCCTAAAATCATCTTGCGTTCCTGTTTGTCCTTTTGAGGGCTAATGATATCTAATTCAACTATTCAATAAAAAGCTACCATGTGAAAGGGAAGTGTGTACAGAAAACAAAGAGCTTTCTTTAGAAGCTCATTTTAGAATAATAATTTTTAAAGTCACAATCCAATCATTCTAACTGGCTAGTACATTCATCCATGTATTTATTAACTTTTTGGAACTTACTACCTTAACTTTAATATTTCTGCCTAAAGCTGTACTTCTATCTTAAAATTCAGTCTTATTCCCCTTTATCTCTTTAAAGGGAGTTTCATATATATATATATATATATGTATATGGTCTTAAAGTTAAACTGTGAATTCTAGACAGTGAGCATGATTTCAGTAAAGTTTAAACACCTGACGCAAGTCGTGTTTTCTATGGCTTCTTTTACTCTCTGCAAGTAAAGAACTCTCCCCTGTACAGAAGAAAGTTAAAAAATGGCCAAGCAAGACCTTCTGCAGGTAAATTTCTGAGCTGAATGACACTCAGAGAAGATCTCTAAGTGGTACTTCGACATTCAGGGTCTTTCTGAAATAGGTCACCACCTGAAATGTCTCTTGTGAAAGGTCACCACACACTGAGCAGGCAACAAAGCACAACACTTGAGTGTTAGAAGGTCACTTCTCTGGTGATGAGTTAATTAGCAAGGACAGCTTTCATTTTCCTATCCCTAACACTACTATCAGCACTCCCCAACCTCCCACCAGCTCTTAAGCGTCACTTACCATTAAGCAATGACTACGCTGGGAATAGAAGAAATGAAATAACACAGTTAATCCCAATTCTGTTTCAAGAGATAAAAGCAGTTTTTGTTTTTTAATTTCAGGATTGTTGAAGCTATTTTGTAAAACTTGCAGGTAACTTTAAATTGTTTGTATCACTACAAAAATCTTTGTGTGCAGATGTAGGTTTGTATTTTAGAAGAAAAACTGATTTAGCATAAAGCTTTTAGTTTAAGACATTTTACTTCTAAAAGCAATCTTTTTTATATTTTCAGTGATTCTAACTTAATTCTCTCAAAAGGGAATTTTAAAACATCAGCTGCATTTCTCATGACTAACTAGACCAAGTCATTAATTCTTCCCCAAAAGGATGCATCCCAAAGTTTGGACATCAATGAAAAAATGCTATGCAACTCAATTTTTGCCTTTTTGCATTCTCTGCTGGAAGATTCTCGTTAAGCAAAGAATACCTACATTGCCTAGGTACAGATAATTTCTTTTCTGTGAGGAGTATTTCTCCTTCCATTCTTCAATAGAACAAAAACTACCCTTATTCTTGAATTGGGATTATCCATCACACTACAACTGCATTCCACAATCATCTGTGAATGACTTTCTCTAGTATAATTCAGTGCTGTATTAAAAAATATATTTTTTAACCACCTTTTTTAAATGTTAAAAACCAAAATAACAAAAATTGGTCTTTCTGCCCTATAATTTGATGGTTTATGTAATTATTTTCCTTATAGCCCTGTGTCTAACGAGTAGAGCAGAAAGCATTCCCCGTTGAGACCCACAGACAGTATATTATTAGAGAAGGTGGCTGTAGATGAGTTTTCATTATCAAGATACACTAAGGAGTTTTCCGTAGGAAACAAAGGTCTGCTAGCTGGTCCTAGCTCACAGCACGTTTGTACTGTACAGCAAAGCCGATACCTTCTTCACATCAGCTATCCGTTCCTTCTTAGAGGCTGGCTTCTCTTTGGCTTCTGGAAGAACTGGCTGCGATTTGGAACCTCCCGATTCACTTTCAGATTCTGACTGACTCTCCGAAGATTCAGAACTACTGTTTGACTCGCTGCCATGTCCACTTCCTGGATCGCTGCCCTGCTCACTCTCCGACTGGCTGCCTGAGTCTGAACCCGAAGCTTCTTCAGATGCTGAATGACTTAATTAAAAAAAAAAAAAAAATTAAATTAAATATTTAAGAACTGCCACATAAATCTGTTTTAAAATAAAAATCCTAGTGTTAATATGACAGCAGATAGTAATTTGGTAATACAAGATCAAAATTTTCTAATTCACTTTTATAGTCTTATTTGCAAACAATGTCATTAGTCCCATTCTCAACATCCCTAATAGCTACCATTTCCTGAGTATGTACATGATGCCATATGCCACCTAATTTATATAGATTAGCTTTTTTAAAAAAAAATTAAAAGGGGGATATTATTTTGTCCTTCATTCAGATGAGGAAAAACTGAAGCTCAGAAGTAGTTAAATAACTCTCCCAAGATGACACAGGTAGGATTTGAAACCAGGTCCATCTGCCTGAATCCACTAAGTCTTATTTGTTCATCATCAGTCCCTCCCTCCTTAAGAGGGAGACAAAACCAAACCAAAATGAAATGAACGAACAAACAAAAAAGCAACCAACGCAGAACAAAACAAAACCAAGGCAGTCACCCAAAGAATAAAAATGCAATCTGGTTGCAATTATCCAATCAGTGGTTCTCAAAAATAGGTGCAAATTAAAACATACACATGAACCCCAAACCAGAACTCCTGCCTTGAAATCTCCTGCAGTGAGTCCCAGACCTGGTAGACTTAACAGAAAAGAATAAACAAAGAGCCTAACCCAATGAAGACTGCCATTGGCTTCCACACATCCCCATTCCAAACCCCTCCCAGGAAAGAGCAATGGTAAGTAGGTAGATGAAAGCAGAAGCCACACACACACACACACACAAAAAGGCGGCCAGGGAAGATTGAAGGCAATATACCACCACCCCCTGTTCTCCAATAGTTAAAAAGTAATTCATGGGCATGCTGGTAGGAATGAGGATACTCTAAAGCAAAAAGACTAAAGTTGGTGGACTCTACAGGAAAAAAAGTGTACAGCTCACTCAACTCTTCCGCTTAAAAACTATCTTTTCATTTAGGAGAGGCAGAGCAGAGGAGGAGGCAAGCAGCAACCCACAACCTAGAGTAACATCAGCAGAAAGGACCCCAAGTTTAGCAACCAGGAGATAAAAGACACACGGCACGAAGCCAGAAAGGCTCAAAAAAAAAAAAGAAAGAAAGAGAGAGAGAGGCTTTGTATTTTTGTTATTTACCACCACTCCCTTCCAAACTAGAAATGAGGCACTATCTATCACTTGAAAAACATGTCCACAGAATGAACAGGAGAGTACACTGGGAACATCCAGTGTGATCCACAGCAAGCACAACGCAGTTGAGGGGACTTTAGTTAAGATGAGAAAGCAATGAGAATAAAAGGAGGGGGAGGGCGTCCACCTTGGAAGGGGAGCAGAAGGGGAAGACCATTTATTAATTGCCTATCATCTAACAGGTGCCAGGCAATACGCTGCGTACGTTACATGTTCACTTTGCTTATTTCCCAGAACGACGCTTTTAGACACTATTATTCCCATGTGAAGGATGAAAAAATTGAGAAGTTTTAAATAACCTGGTCAATGACAAAACTAGAAAGTGCTGGGGAAATCGGGGAGGGGAGCAGGAATTCCACCTCAAGTGTGGCTCTAAAAAGCTCATATTCTATTTTACCACAAGAGTTCAAAGCCTTAGAGACTCAGAAAATAAACCTTATCCCTGTTACACAACATCCAAACCCAGTCAGGCAACCCTGTAACAGCGACTGAGTACCTACAAGGCCTCATTATACTTACTGACTCCTTGGTCCTTTGCACAGGAAAGCTGACTAGTCCAGCTGACTAAGGCATCTTAAGTCACTTATTCTCCACCTGTGACCACTCAGAAGGTGGTCACCAGGCAAGAGGATAAAAGAGGAAGTACAGTTAAAAGGTGTAGGCTCTGGCCTCCATGGCTTGGGTCTCCGTCCCAGATCATCTCAGGCCTGTGCCCTCTTTTAACCTGTGACATAAATCATTGCAAATGTGATGTAAACATCCAATGCCAATTCCCACATCAGGGTATATGTGTGTATATGAATATCTCATTCTCTTTGAACTGCCTCATAGGGTGAATACACTACATTTATTTAAACTGTCCCCTTATTAATGGAACATTTAGGTTATTTTTAAACTGTTCTCTTAACCAACCAGCAACAAATATCCGTGATACACTTCCTATCTCTGTATTTCTGAGTATTTAGATTTCCAAATTGTTCACTATAACCAATAAAACTATAATATCTTTGTATATATGCCTTCATGTGCAGCTCTGTATTTGTGTTTGTGTAGGAAAGTGACCCCTGGAAACATAAAAATACATATAACACCTTTTAGGTAAAAAACACATCTATGTGTATAAATACATTTTAATCACCAAATTGCTAACAGTGGTTTACTCTGTGGGATGGGTTATTTGAGTACCTAGTGGATTCCATGAACTACTTACTGGTGCAATTAAAAAAAAAAAATTAGTAACTCTGAAAGTCAAACCCAAGAAAAGATAAACATCAAGTTTACAATTGTATTTACCTCTGGGGGTTGAGGGAGGCAGATGTAATCAGAAAATGATATTGGTGGGGGACTTCCCTGGTCGTCCAGTGGTAAAGAATCCACCTTCCAATGCAGGGGACGCGGGTTTGATCCCTGGTCCGTGGGAACTAAGATCCCACATGCCACAGGGCAACTAAGCGCGTGCCGCGAACTAGAGCCCACGCGCCACAACTAGAGAGAGAAAATCCGCACGCCACACTAGAGAGAAGCCCGCGCACAAGGAAGAGCCTGTGCCGCAACGAATAAAGATCCTGCACGCCTCAACTAAGAGCTGACGCAGACCAAAGGAAAAAAAAACATGATATTGGTGGGTTTTATGACTGAGGCTGAGTGGTTGAGTTCATAGTCATTTGTTATGTAAGTATCTTTTTAATGTTTCAAATGGTTCATAAAAAATCCAACCAAAAGAGTCAAATTCAAGGCAAGGGATGTTAAGTATCCCCAATCCTATACAAAATGAGCTAAAGATATGAATGAGGGTGAGACCAAGTGTTTTTTTTTTTTTTCCCCCATCATTTCTAAAACAAGTCAGATTTAAGAGACCTAAAATAATATTCGGGGGAAAAAACATTTTTAAAAATAAGCCTTAATATTAAGGCATAAATGAATTAATTTGCATACTTCTCCTAGGAGGACAAGTTTCTAAATGTTCAAAGAGAAAAATAATATTTAGGAAAAAACTATAAATACCTTCACATTTAAGGCACTGACGGTCTAATTATTCATTCCAAAGGCAGGATATTTCCTGAAATATTATGCAGATTCACTATTAATGCTGAATGATAATACTAAATACTATCAATATTAAGTTGTCGCTTGTAATGTTGATTCAGAGTAGGAGATGTGGGATGTCCACAGGACTGAAAAAAGGAACAAATCAAGTGAGTGGGTGAGTAGTCCTTCAGCTAAGCTTTCACCTAAAGTAATAAAATTACCTGATTTCCAATGGCATTAACCGTTATAAGGCAATTAAAAAATGGAATTTCCAGGAATGATTAACCACCATAAATACAGAATCCTCATGAAAAATAAGTTTACCTAAAAATTACTCAAAACCTAAGTTGCAAACAAGTTTTATAATTTGATTGAACAATCATCACAAGGGAAATACAATGCAAAAATAAATAAAAGGGACAAGTCAAAATTGGGAGTTTTTCAATTCCAATAGAAAAATGCTTATTTAAAAAAAAGCTTACTTCTTTTCACTCACTGATAAAAAAGACTTGACATCTGTTCAAAATCCTTTTTGAAGCTGGCAAAAATGGAGTGATTAAGTGTCTCTTACAACTGGACTCTGAAAGCAAGCAGCATTAATAGCTATTGTTCCATTTTTAATTTTTAATCACCGCTTCCCAGATAACCACAAGAGGGCAGCACAACAACACTTCGCTACAGAGCAAGCCTGCGGGTTCTCGGCCCAAGAGCTGCCATTTCAGCACTTACTGGGTACTGTTTATTTTCCTAAACTTACAAAATGGCCGAACTGCTTGGCAGAGCTGTATTTTTTTGTTGGTGGTGGTGGTGAAAGCAAAATCTGGTAAAACCGCAAAGCCATCTACACTGGAATTCCATAAAGTTTATCTCCGGACTATGTTCTATCAATATTAAAACAGCTAACATTTGTGGAGCACTTCTGTGCCATTTGCAAACATTCTCCTCTAATCCTTCTCTTCATTTTACATAA
Source organism: Neophocaena asiaeorientalis asiaeorientalis (assembly GCF_003031525.2). Taxonomy (NCBI): domain Eukaryota; kingdom Metazoa; phylum Chordata; class Mammalia; order Artiodactyla; family Phocoenidae; genus Neophocaena; species Neophocaena asiaeorientalis. The sequence continues at coordinate 553,590 of NW_020175435.1, read as the reverse complement.
GAGGCCTAGCCCAAGTGTGTGTATGTCACCCCCCAGCCCCACAGCCTGAATTATGAAATCCACACTACTATTAACCTCTAAGTAGTGTTGCTGTCCCTGTCTTAATCAGTTAAACAGATTATTAAGCCACCCAACAAGAGATTAAGGCCAGAATCATTCCAAGGGTGGCGCAGGACAAGTCACTTCTATGTGTCATAAGAGGACAGAAAGGCGAAGATTAAGTCACGAGTTTCTTACTGATGAAAAAAATACTGGATGTAGCTCCTTAAATAAACTGAACAGTATCTTTAAGATCTCCTCCACCTCTAGTTCAGGTCCTATGATTCTTAAGAATAAGCTACATTATAAACCAGTTTCAATGACAATCAAGAGAATGAGAAAAGAAAGTTCAATGTATACACAACAAAGGATTTATACATACAACATATGAAGAATTACATAGCAAAGAAAAATCCAATAAAAAACTAGGCAAAGGAAATGGACAATTACAAAACCCAAACTGCAATAGCCCATAAACATATAAAAAGGTAATTAAAACTCACTGGTAATTTGGGAAGTGTATTTACAACATATTATTTTACATTAATCTGCTTGGCAGAAATTAAAGTCTGGTTAACATTAAAGTATGATGAGAAAGTAGGGAAAATAGTACTCATATACCATCACTGAAAAAGTAGAAGCTTTGGAAAGCTATTTGGCATATTACCCTAGAAATATGCATGAATCGTGTGAGTTAATCAGTGGGTATATAACCTGAACAAATTATCAAATGTGTGCAGGAGATGATAAGTATAAAAATGTTCAGAGCTCTGCTCATAAGATAAAAAAAGGAAATAACCTAAATGTTCATGTATGAAAATACAAAAATAAAATGTGAAACATTCATACCATGCAATTAACTACAACAGTTAAGACTAGGGATGAATCAGATCTATAAATATCAATATGACAATTTCAAAACTATTGTATTTTCTTAAACACAAAATATATTACATGAACCATGTGCGTTTTAAAAATGCCAAGGTTTTTATATGCCAAGTTCATGAAAGTGACTAGGGAAAAGGGGTGAATAGGATTTTAACTATATCTAACCTGTTGAAAACTTAATTTTATTCTTTGAACTTCCCTGAATTTTTCTTAATTTCTCAAAAAAGAGCTGTTTCTAACATTGAAGAACTGATCAGTATTCCGGAGTAGACCTTCCTAGGATTTGGCAATTCTTCTGGAACTCACTTTAACACTGGAAACACTAAGGATCCTCTTTTCAGAAAAAGGTACATATATGTAAGAGACAAAATACACACAAAAATGCTGTGTAGTTTCAGAAGATAAAGGGTTAATTCAGTCCCATCAGTAAACCAGCCCACCCCACCCCAAGATTAAGAAACCCAATGATAAAGGAGGAAAAAAAAATCTACTTTTAATAACCATATTTCTAAAATTTTCAACTGGTGCCAGGCAGAAGTCACCTTTATCTCTATTATGCTACTCTGCTCCCCAATAACCAGTAAACATTTGAGTAGTCCTACATAGTTTAGGAAGCATTAAACAAATGGAACCCAGGCATACATATCATTAGGGAAAAGTGAATTATAACAAGAAGCCTGGGTAAGGTACAAATTAAACATTCATTTGGCAAATACCTATCCCAATCTGGGTCTGGCAGAGCACTAAGGATTAACATAAAAGGCGAGGCAAGCTTTCTACTCGGGTAACAACATGGAAGACTAACCCTTCATGCGGTGAAAGGCAGTTACAGAAAGAACTCTCCCTATAATCTACCATACCAACTGATGTTTTTACATACATTTAGAACCCTGAGGTTAGATGAACTTATTTGACCAGGAGTTCCTTTCAGCCCTTTGAGTCTTATCTTTCCTTATTAACAACTTTCAGGCTACAGTTTTAGACTTTTGTAAGTTAGCAACTCCAAAGCTCAAAGGAGATTTAAAAGTCCTGGCTGCCAACCTCAATAGTAAATGTGGAACTTCGACAACACCGTCATTGGAAGTAAGTGAAGTCCCTGAATCAGGCCACAGAAAAGGAAAAGTGAGGCCTCCCAACTTTCTTAATAACAGCCAACACTCACTGTGGCAAGCACTTCAGTGTTTTAGACCAGTTTCTCACACTCAGCATTATTTATGTTTTTTTGTTGGGGGGAATAAGGGGTCTGTCCTGTGTATTGTAGGATGTTGAGCAACATTGCTGGCCTCTACCCACTAGATGCCAGTAGCACCCCGACCTGAACCCAAAATACCTCCAGACACTGCCAAAAGTCTTGCTGGGGGAGGAGTTGGTGTCCCCAAGCTGAAAACTAGTGTTATAAAAACAGTATTTTACTTAATTCTAACTTCCCCAAGAGAGACATACTACATACCCTTACTCCTATTTTAAAGATAGAGAAACAAGCTCAGAGGTTCCTGCCCAAGATTCTACAGCTAAAAAGAAAGAGAAAAGAGACCCAAAGTCCCGTTCCATTAGCCCTTATTTCCCAAACCTGCCTCAGTGCAAGAATCAAGGGAGGCTGTTGCTCAACATACAGACTCCTGGACACCACCCCAGAATGACTGAACCCAAAACTTCCAGGGAAGAAGCCTGGGAATATGTTTAACAAGCACCTCAGGTGATTCTTAGCAAGTAAATCTGGGGACTTAAATGCCTATATAAAGCTAAATTTAGAGGAAACAAACTTTTTAATCAAGCAAGGGAACTGGAACACTGCAAGGATTTGACCCATCACCCCCTTCCCTCAAAATGACAACTTACCAGCCGTATACTGCCTCCATTTTAATGTCAAATCAACCAGCATTATCAACTGGAACTGAAGGCGCCCTCTAATTACAGTTTTTGACAGCCACCACACTCAGGAACCATTTCCCCAGAGGGCATCTCTATAGGACAAGTGTTCCCAACGCTGGCTTTGCAATGGACACACCTGGAGCCCTTCTGACAATCTCCCCCCTCCCCTCCCCTCCCCTCCTCTCTCTCCTCTTCCCTCCCTCCCCTCCCACTACAAGACCCCCCAAATCCAATCAGGTATGGGCCCGGGTTTTTTAAATTCACAAGTGATTCTGATGCAAAGCCTATGCTGGAATTAAGTTTACTACAACAAAAAACAAAAATTAGAAGCAAAGCTCAGTCTCTACAAACTGGCCAAATCCAAAGTGCATGTGTGGTGCTGGAGTCTGTCCAACCAGAGGAGGGCCCGGTTCTCGTCTCCAGCACCCCTCCACCCACCACCTTTCCTCGTACTACTCCCCCATCAGTTTGTCAAACTACCCCCAGGGGAAATCACTGGATACAAGTTAACTTGAATCTTTCCATGTAAAATAACCGCCTTTTGAAAAGCAATCTGTCTCTGGCATAAATCACACCAGTGATTTTCAGCTTTTGGTTTCTTTAAAAATGTAAAGTTTTTTAAGACAAACAGAGTACAGAATTAGTCTACAGTTTTACTATTTTCCCCAATCACCTACATAGTTTCCTCTTACCTATCTAATCCTGGAGCCAAACTGCCCGTGTCTCAATCCAGTTCTATCTACCCTTTATTCCCCCTTGTGCCTCAGTTTTCTCATCTACAAAAGACGGGTGGATAATCCTACCTACCTCACAGACCTGATGTGAGGACAACTCAAAGTAACACATATCAAGGACTTAGAACAAGTTGCAGGCTCATAGCAGGCACTATTGTTAGCAATTATTGAATCTCTCCAAAACAATCAATGCAGTTTTCAATGAAAAATCTCAACAATCATTTCATCTACTGGTTTGCACAACTGAAAGCAGAACCAGAATAAACGGGCAGGAGAAGTAACTATAAATCCTCGTTAAGTACACAACCCCACTGAAGGAACGGGACATGAGTATAAGAAGAGCTCAGCAGGACGCAGGACCACCCACAGAAGTTCAAAAGAAGAAAGCTCTGTGACAGTTAACCTGGGAATGCTAGTGGAAGGAGGTCACTATCATTTCTGCTACACTAACCCTCACACTAAATAAAATATACATTCAAAACTCCTTGAAACAGTGCCTGACACAGGGAACACTCAATACAATGCAAATCTACCCTGGTATTCACCACACGTTATTTTCCTTCATGACAAAATCCAAATGAAAGATTACCAGCCACGACTGGACTAAGAAATAACTCATACAAATGCAATACCCTGAGGCTTATTTTTATATTCTATTCTCTTATTCTGTTTTTAACGCTGGTTACAATTCACAACCCACCAGCAGGTGACAAATATCACTCTAAATAACTGATTCACAGCACAACCCAGGGCCACTGCTCTATCCCTAAGTTACCTTTATCAGCTATGGGGAAAAGGAATTCTGAATGGAATGTAACTGTTCAAAGTTAATTCTGGAATCCAAACTTTTGGAGGTCTCTAAACGGGTTCAAGTAGACAATCACAGTAAAGAAGAGATAGCACTAGAATTTAAAGCAATTGGAGGCGAAAAAATCCCATCAGTATAAACATTTCAAAGGTATGCTACAGCAGGATCTGGCATGACACTGAAATGGAAACTTTTCCTCTTCCATCAAGCATACAACTCCCCCTTATCAGCACCCCATCCCCCATTGCTTCCAGACCTCCAAATTCAAGCTGCCCTAAAAAGGGAACTGAGAAAATAGGACAAGGAATGGAAAGACAAAGGATTAGAAAAAAATGTAACAAGTGCTCCATCAGAATATTTGAAACACATGGGGAAACATGCAAACATATGGAAACACATGCAAATTGGAAACACATGGAGAGCTTTTAAAAATTAATCACAGGGATTGGGCTGGACATTGGTATTTTTAGAAGCTCTCCAAGGTCTGAGGTAGAAACAAAAAATAGAATTCAACAACTCAAACCAAAAGTAAAGGAAATGAAGAAAGCAGAGGAAACCCAAATCATGAGACTATAGGTCTAACAGAATAAACTGGACATTAGGCATTATGTTAAATCAAATGTCACTATGGTGAAGACTGATTAGTAAAAGCAAGCTACAGCCAATTAGATTTTTTTAAGATTTATTTATTATTTATCTATTTATTTAATTTATTTTTGGCTCCGTCGGGTCTTGGTTGTAGCACACGGGATATTCGTCGTGGTGCACGAGCTTCCCTCTATCTGTGGCACGCGGGTTCCAGAGCGTGTGGGCTCTGTAGTTTGCGGCACGCTGGCTCTAGTCGAGGTGTGTGGGCTCAGTAGCCCCGCAGCATGTGGGATCTTAGTTCCCTGCCCAGGGATCAAACCTGCATCCCCTGCATTGTAAGGTAGATTCTTTACCACTGGGCCACCAGGGAAGTCCCGCCAGTTAGATTTTGTTGTAAACATTACTGTAGTTACATTTATATCCAAACAGCACTGCACCTTGGTATTAATTATTCACTCTTGTACAGCTTGAGAGGGAAATGAGGCAGAGGGTAAACCAGGGCAATAATTACCAGCTCCAGAAGGAGGAGATAAGGCATCTACTCAGAGTGACTGCCAAGAGGAGGGCTATGACTCACACAAGCTGGTCTACTCCAGAAAGAGTCATATGCTCCTTTCAAAAGGCTGGGTTTCTCAGGGGGATAAATTTTAAAAATAAGAACAATTAAAGGATTAACTGCAAAATACACCCAAGGTTTCAACTAACTAAAAGAGGACCTGCCTCCTAAATTCATTTTAACAAACCTCTCTCCTAACTTGCCTAAATAGACCAGACTCCTGTGGGAGGCCAGGCCACCAGCCACAGAACCTCACGGGCAGCCTGGCTCTTAAAGAGGGACTTAGAGGGACTTCCCTGGTGGCTCAGTGGTTAGGAATCTGCCTGCCAATGCGGGGGACACGGGTTCGAGCCCTGGTCCGGGAAGATCCCACATGCCACGGAGCAACTAAGCCCGTGAGCCACAACTGCTGAAGCCCGCGTGCCTGGAGCCCATGCACCACAGCAAGAGAAACCACTGCAATGAGAGGCCCAAGCACCACAACGAAGAGTAGCCCCTGCTCACCGCAACTAGAGAAAGCCCGCGCACAGCAACAAAAGACCCAATGCAGCCAAAAATAAATAAATAAATTTATATTAAAAAAAAAAGAGGGACTTAGAAAAAGAAAGATGAAGCATTAGGAATAAAATATTACTAGCAGCTTGCAGTTACTGAGTACTTTCAGTGTAACAGTCTCTCTTTGCTAAATACTTTATAGGCATTGTGTGATTTAATCTTCATAACCCAGTGAAGACTGTCATTATCCACACTTTTTTTTTTGGCGGTGCCGCACGGCATGCGGGATCTTAGTTCTCGACCAGGGATCGAACCCGAGCCCCCTGCAGTGGAAACTCGGAGTCCTAGCCACTGGACCACCAGGGAAGTCCCATATCCACACTTCAGAAATGAGAGAATTCCAACAGTGTACTTCATTAGCCTAAATTGGGAAGAAAAGTTTTCAGTACTAAAGTAAATGCTGCACTAGTGCCCATCATTGTACACAGCTCTTGCCCGGCACGGAAGGAACAGTTAAAGACTTGACAAATTATAAAATAACTCATCAGAACTGGATCCTAAGTATAAAATCAAGACTATCTTTAGAATGATGCCTTAGGTGCTGCTCTTCTCCAACACTCTCCCCATCAATATCAGAGTAATCACAGAGTAATCACTCTCCAGAAGCTATCACTAAAATAACAAAAATGGTGACCTTAGCCAAACATGTTAACAAAATGTTGTAGGTCAATTATACTTCAAAAACAAACCAACTTACGGAAAGAGAGATCAGATTTGTGGACCAGAGACAGGGTTGGGGGATGGGGGGGGTAATGAGGGGTCTGTGGGGAGGGGGAATTGAATAAAGATAGCTAAAAGGTGTACAAACCTCCAGTATAAGACAAATAAGTACTAGGGATGTACGGTAAAACACGATAAATATAATTAACACTGCTGTATGTTATATAGAAAATTTGTTTAAAAAGTAAATCCTGAAAGTTCTCATCACAAGGAAAACAATTTTTTAACTTTGTATCTACCAGATGATACATGTTCACTAAACTTACTGTGGTCATCATTTCATGATGTATGTACGTCAAATCGTTATGCTGCATACCTTAAATGTATACAGTGCTGTATGTCAATCATATCTCAATAAAACTGGAAGAAAAAAAGAGACTTAACCAAACATGTTAACAGTAAGATGCTAAATTGGAACTGTTTTGAAATGCAGCATGAGTGCCTTCCATACACCTACATTCTCCATGATTTATTTCACCAAAGCCTTGTCCCCCCACCTCCAATACACCCAGTAGAAGAGCTTTTAATAAAAGGGTCTCTGCCCCCAGACTTCCCTTATCAATTAGTTTAGACTGATTAGGGGCAAGGTCATAACATATAAAGTATGTGCTCCAACACTGTGCTAAATTACTGAAAACAAAATAAACATAAAACAGACCCTGGGCATTTGGTGAATTGTGTCAACTTCTGTTGTTTGGATTTATACTAATAACACGGAAGTTCCAAAGAAGTAGTAATAGGCAATTTTGGTGAGGTATGAATTTGAATTCAATGCCCAATCAATCAGGTTGAAATGCAGGAGGGAATTATTCAGCTATAGTACCAAACACCAGCTAAGTAGGCCAACACAGTTGTTTTTATATGTATGCAAAATAACTCTTGGGTGATTAAAAAGAACAGTTTCTTCGCTAAAACGCCCTCCTTAAGAAAGTCAACTGAGTCCTAAGGTTTTCAAAACAAACAAAAAAGCTAAAAGACCTTAAAAAACTGATGCTCATGCCCAGAATAAATTTACCAAATGTCACACAGAGCAGTCACTTAATTTTTATGTCAGGAGCAAGTTGACTGTGCCACATTTTATGGTGACTGTAATTTGGTCACAAGTAATGAATGACAGGAGTCTGAAAATAGGTGGTTGTAGGAGGGATCTCTCACAGTTGTCAGGGTTTGCTGTATATGGGAAGGGGTAAGTAAACCAATCAATTATAAAATCTGTGAGTTTCACATACTGTCAGGTAAAATTCAACTAAACTTCCAGATTCATCTCTCAAACAACAACTTGCTAAAACTTTTTATGACTAAAGCTTCTTATGAAATACTGTTTGCCCACCTTCCTGCAACTGCTTAACCTTTACAAAAGATGTTACTCTCCAAAGAGCCAAATATCAATTGGAAACTGCAGGTTTTCAAAACAAGAATCCAAAAGAAAGAGGAAAGATTAATCAGCACTTTTCTTGCCGTTTCATTACATCCTGCACACAGGAGGAAAACCCATAGAAAGCTCAATGAACAGACCTAATACTCTGGTTCTTTCAAGTTAATTGGCTCCAAGTGGCATGCAAACTATTCACAGATATACTGCTATATCGTAATATTCATTTTAACTCACATAGTAACAATATTTATTACATCTACAACAGAGCAGTTCATATCCTGGAACACGATTGCAGTGTTACTTAATTCTATCTTTTAATTTAGGATATTTAGCAAATAAAATTTTAATACAACTAACCAGAATTCAATCTCAATACACAGAAAGAACCTTTCTTCTTCTTGCTTTATATCCACCTTCAGAAGTTGCTAATATGTTAATGATCATCAAATTCTTAAGTATTTGTCCCTAAGGCTGTTAAAAATTTCATCATATATATTTGAGCATATACTTTAAAAATCACTTACAGAAGCTTTGATGAACGAGTCTGTAAAACTGAAAACCCAATTTCACCTAAAGTTTCCACAAAGAATTCTTCGTAAAGAACCAAGACTATGCGAACCTACAAAACCAATTAATAATGTAGTTAATTTTATCTTCTATAAACTTTATTCAGAAACTCACGATATGCCCAGGTAAACATCTCTTCCAAAGTACCATACTTTTACTCAATAAAAAACTTCTGTACTATTGCCAACTATGTGACAGATCATTCCAGTTATTGCTAAAAACACTCCAAAAGCTTAGAAAAAACTTTTCACCAGGGTACGATTACGAAAACACCAATATAGTCTTTCCTTCTTACTTAAATTCATTACTTGTGACCAAATTACAATCACCATTGGTAAGCTATGATTTTTTTTTAACCAGAAATCCTTGCAAGGGTTTCCAAACAAGGCAGACCATGAGCATCATTACAGCATTTTAACAAGTTTACCAGGATTGAATTAAAATTTCCAGAATGGGGGATCTGAGAAGTTTCCTAAGATTTTGCCAAGTAATTCCACTACTGGCCAAGCTTTGGGAGTCACTATTCTTCAGCAAGTGCTTTAACACTTAAGAAGAGTTGTTTTCTAACACTTGTTTGCACAGTTATGGATGCCTATTGCTGTATTCTGTTGTTTAAGTTAACCTAATATTAGTAACCTAGTAGTTACTGGTCAGGTGAAAATCTCTAGCTGTTTTCTACTTAACTATCCCGTTGTTAATCTTAAAAATAAATCACTTTGCACATACTGACCTGAGTTTTTCTCCATCAAATGCCAATTGAGAAAATGTTTGGTACCAAGTAAAAATGCACGGGGACAAGTTCAAATAATCTTCCCTTTGTTTATGAGCCATGTATTAAACAACAGCTGTAACACCGTTAACAAGTTTCAATTAAAATAAAAATATCTCCTCTTGATAGTGAAACGCTTTTGGTCAATGGTAACAAACTCATTAATCTCTTCACAGTGAACACAAAAAAGAAAAAAAAAAGACCCGCTAGGATATGAGAAAGGAAAGCGAAAACGATAAAAACTGGCAGGTTTTCGACTTGAAGGTTTCCGATTAGTGCCTTTTACTTTCTCCAAAAGCAGAAGCCGCTTCTAAATAAGGAAAACCATTCCTAGGGATGAGCAAAAAATACACGCTGCAGGGTGGAGACGGCCACAGGGCTGGATGGAGGGCGCCGCCAGGGGCGAAATCGCGCAGGAGAGGGCGCCCACCGGAAAGTCCCAGACAGCCTTGCCTTCCCCTCCCCCCCCACCCCACCCCTTTTTTTGCCCCTTGGCGTGCGACTGCCTAGGCAAAAAGGAACGACGTAGGCTGCGCACGCAGCCTAACGTCACTGCGTTCGCCCCTCCCGGCGACGAGGCGCCTGACGTCGCAGGGCGGAGCCTGCCCACAGGCCGCCGCTGTTGACCCGCTGTTACCAAGCGCGCGCACAGCCAATCAGCAGTCGGCGCCGGCGCCGGCCGGCCTTTGAACTCGGCACGGCAACTTCCTGCTGTTTGGCGAGTACACAGTGCAATGCAGTATGTCTGTCAGCGCTGCGGCACAAAGGAACAGCCATTTTGTGACTGAGCTGGAAATGCACCAAGATGCCAGGGGCTCAGAAAGCTGCTGCCGGCGCTAACTACCAAGCTGCCCTTTATTTCAGTACCAAAGAACAAAAAAGGGGGAGGGGGGAGATACTTCGGTATTTCAGGTTTCAATTCGCTCTATTTTCAATCTTCTCAAAAAATCCCGATTCCTAAGAATTATCAGCATCATAAAATGGCTGCCACTTAAAAAAACTCCCTGTTCCACTCCACAAGCAACTGCATTATGCCAACTTCTAACCATCCCCAGCCTTTTAGAGTAACAACTAAAAGGCTGATTAAAAAGATTTTGCCCGCACCTCAGGTTATCAAAATAAAATCTGGCTCAGAGGCAGACGTTTTGGAGATAAATTTAATAAACTGTTTCAGTTCTTATGATAAATTGAAAACGCAGCGTCCTAGAACACACAGCTCTTTGTGTGCAGTTCCATTCCCATTTCCTTCTCTTTCCATTTTGTGATATTACTGAAGTTACCCCAAACCGCAAATTATTTTAGATAAGTGTGTGGTATACATTTCTATATATGTCTATCACAAAAACTTTGTTTCAAATATTTAAAAATTTACAGATATCAAGTATCTTTAAAATCATGTTTTTGAAAGTGAACTTTTTAACCTTCAAAAATCATGATATACAAAGTATAACATTATACTTAAGCATTAACTTCAAAAGAACAACAAACTTACAAAATGACTATTAAGTATTGCCATTATTTCCAAAAACAGGAGCATACCAGCCATACCTAAATTTACACTCAATTCTTTCAGGTCCTAAAGTAAATCTCAGACCAAAAAGTTTACTTGACCTGCAAACTCCTCCCTTCCTCTCCTGTGGCTCAGGCTGCGTAAGTGGGTATCTGTAGTATTCCCTAAACGCTATAGACTTCATGCCACAGAAACTAGGTCCTTATGGAGAAATTCTGATGGATTAAGGAACCAAGTTCTGTCTACCATAAGTCACCTTAATTTTAGCTCACTTAAAAATAACAATCTACTACAATGAAACACCACTAACATTCTATAGCTTTACAATTTTAAAAGGAAGTGATGTCATAATTATGTGCATGTATTAAGGTATGCAATTTAGGGTAAAAGTAATTTAACACTCCATCTTCTTTTCAAGGAGTCTCTCAAATATTTTTTGACACTCATCAGGTATATGAATCAAAATATACGTGACAAAAAAAGACATTTAAAAGTACAGTGCATGCCTCTAGTTAAGCTGCAACCTCATTACCAGGAGACAAATGCATGGCAACTTCCATGTAGTTTTCCAGGTCAGAGTATCATTAAAGGAAAGAATAACAACACCGCTTAATTTTTTTAAATTAGAAAGCAGAGTCTGATCAATGATGTTAACCACAAACCTTGCCTGAGAAAGCCAAAACCCATGTGAGATATGCAAATCATACACTCAAGGGAGTACCAATTTTAGGTATTGAATCTTTAATAATTTGTCAAAGATACCTGGGGATTCCTATTTGTTCAAATCACCATCACTTTTCAGAAAAGTCAGTTTAGAATCAGTAGAGAAGTTTTCTGTCCTAAATCTAACCTAGGTATACATGGGCAATTCAATTCCAGAGACAGCAATCCAAACTATGTGACAACTCAATTTGCAAAAGAATTTGGAAAGGTATTTTTAAAAGCAAGGGTCAAAATATTTTAAGTCTTATAAAACATAAAAATTTAACATTATTAATAAACCATTTTCAAAACTTTCAAATCACTAACCTAATAATAAAGTATATTGTTTATATAAAATTATAAAAGAAAGAGCAAAGCTGGGGAGAAAAAAATCATATAACCAATCAAATTCTTGTTAAATGCATGATTTAAAATTTATAACATGACAATTCATAGAACACACATCAAGAAATGCATTCATATATACTTTAAAAAATTAATATACAGATCATACAAAACATCTTAGAGGCTTTTCATACAAGAAAACATCTTAGAGACTTTATTACTTAGTCACTAATATGGTGAACTCCAACAAATGTGAAACAAATCATGATTTGAACAAACAGTACATTTGTAAGCTTCAGGAGATAAAGCATTCCAGGCGACTCTGTCGAAATAAATCAATAAATTTAAAGCAGCTACAACTAAAATGCAAGGATAAAATACTACATCTACCAACCAAAGAGCATTGTCTGAATATAAGCATACAAATGCAAACCATAAAGTATTTTAAATATAAAACATACAATTACAATCAGTAGCAAACACAAAATAAAAGCATATTAATAGTATTCCAAGATTTCTGTGATCACAGGTCTGATCTCATAAATGCAGGAACTGTAATCATCGAGAGTAAAGGTTTTGATAAATCTTATCAAAATTTCCTAAAATGTCAAGAGTATCAAAAGAAATACAGAGTCAAATAAAAATATAAACTGAGAGGCATCAGTCAAAGGGTCCTTTTTGCAATTTCATTTTAAAATGTACATTTTTTCATTCATATAACTTTCTCAAATGTCTATTTACTATAATTTACTACCACAAGGCTCCTCTATGGCCTTCAGTTACAAGTTTGGGTATCCTAGATTCTTCAAAGAAAAAATTTGCCTTGTATGTAAAATGGTGCAATGCAGCAATGGCTAAACCGACAAGGTCATTTTCCTACAGCACGAAAACCTAAAAACTGAAATTTATTGACAAAAAAACTGTAGTTTACAGGAAAGGCCCCCTTGAATAAAGGTACCTTACCTTTTGACTGCTGTAAGAGGCCTTAAGTCACAACTTAACTTTCATAAATTGCTACCAAAAAATTAGGGTGTGGCATATTAGCAATCTCAAGGTCACGCTTTAAAAAACGAATCCAAATTAGTAAAATACTTAAAATAAAACAGATAGCTATCCTTGTCTGTCAAGGTGAACAATGTAAGCTGAGGTTTCCCCCAAAAAAAAAGAAAAAAGGAAGAAAGTTGATAGCTCATACCTCGATGCATTGCTGTGTAGCGAACTGTCCTCCTCTTGGCTTTTGTCCTTATTTCTCATCATCTTTTAATTCTTAAATATTAAGGGGGAGGGGGAATCTGTGTTTGCTTTGAAGTCCTGTGCCCAGGTATTTACTGTCAAAAGTTGAAAGAAAGGTAAGGTCCCAGCTTCTATCGATGGTTTTTATTATCAGGAACAAAGTCCTGACGATGTAACGATATTGTTATAACACAACAGCGGTTAAGCACCAAAAAGCAAAATATTTCTATTTTTTCTTTAAAAAAAAACACATAAAAACAGGCTAAACCGAACAGGGAGAATCATCACTATCAATAAGGAAAGTTTCTCAAAGTAACACACTGGATACAAATAACAATCTCTGTATCTTATTGCGTCATCCAGGAATTTCTCATATTTACAGAAAATAAAGCAAACATAAACATATAAATCTTTTAAATTATCACTAATGATCATGAACTTACCTGATCCATGTAGTAGGTCCAAAGCAAGAGTCCTATCTAGTAGTAGAAAAATATCAGATCCAAATAATTAAAAATAAAAACAAAATTCTCCGTTAAAAAACAAAAAATAAATAAAATTATCCTCAAATATGTTAACTGGTCAAAAAAATACAGCAACAATTAATCCTAAAACGGGTCCGGAAGAAAAAAAACCTCATTAGGAGAGCGCACAAAAATGGAGGTGCGCCATGGCTTCTAAGCTGGAAAAAACAACGACCTGGGCTCTCAGTACGGCTGCTTCTTTCCAACAAGGCACGAAAAGAAAGCTCCCAAAAGCTGCTTTTCTCCCTAAAAAAGGTTCGAATCGACCCCAGTAAGTCACCAGGACAGGCAGGGGGCTGCGGGGGCCCCCTGAGGCTGCCTGAAAGTTAGGGAAAGTTGCGTAAAGTGAGGCGAAGGCAGGGAGCAGAGCGCGCTCTCTCTAAGGCACAGCCGCCATCTAGAGCCTCCTTCCCAGCTCTGAGAGCTCTGCCTTTGATTGACACTCTCTACATTTACCCCACAACTCAGGTGATGTACCATAGACCCACCCCTTCATCTCCACCAAAAAAAAAAAAAAAAAAAAATCCTCC
>NW_020175435.1:376234-539172 GCF_003031525.2 Neophocaena asiaeorientalis asiaeorientalis | reverse complement strand
CCAAAAAAAAAAAAAAAAAAAAAAAGATCCTCCATCCCAGGGAGCCTAAGGACCCCTACCCCCACCTCTCCCTGCCCCTCCAGACCACCCCATCAGGGGGAGGGGGGAGGGTTTCTTAACCCCCTCTGGCTCAAGCACCCTTTTTAAGCCAGAGAGAAATGTAATTTGTTCCTTTTGTCTAAAGATCTGCTAAATATTTCAGTCCTTGAGCTAAAATAACTTCCTCTCTGGACAGGAAGTGGTGTTTTATCAAGCCATTTTGAAAGAGGGATAATTCTTAGAGTATACAAAGCTCAGCTTAAGTATTAATCTTTTTAAAAACTACCCCCCACCATGGGTAAAATGGTTTCTAAATAAAAGCAAAACCTCAACTTAATAAATTAAATTCAAGTCTTGCCTTCTTTAGGAAGCCTAAAAATTATCTAAGGACTAAGTTTAAGGGGGAATTTTCCAACCCAACTGGAAGAAAGGGGTACAACTCAAGAGCGCCTCCCTAGTGTTCAGTTGCATTAGGGCAAAAATTAATGTAACTAGTTTTTATTCAAGAATCTCAAATTTTCTTCGTACTTTCACAAAATTCTTTAACCCATTATATAACCTTGCCAAAACCTTACCCAAAAAATTCTCATACCACACTGATTTGGGCAAAACAATGTTCTTAAATTCAAGAGCATGGAACTACCATGAAAAAACAAACCCAAGAAACTCCACCTCCAAAACCAACACAACACATATATCTCAACCATTCCCTTGTATATCTAATCAAATTCTAAGTATATACCCATTTCAACAATGGTAAACTAATAACAATCTGTCATATCTGATGGAAAGTTATCAAAGTAATGTCACAGGGCAAATTCTCCTAAATATCAAAACCGTGAAATCTAAGGAAACAAATTTACTAATGCCAAAACCAAATTATTCAACACTTTCTCAACAAGCACCCCAAGAAAACATTCACACATCCAAAAAAAATCAAATCAACATTCCTTACTCAACATTATTATCTGCCAGAACAATTGTCCTTCCCTCACTGAGAAATCCATTTTAGATCTATACCCAACAAAAGCAACAATGTCGCACCTAGGTAAATGTAAAATCCATAATCAAAACCCAGCTTCAATCCCATACTTTCTACAACATAATTCTCTACCAAAAATCAAAATCCAAAATCTCAATTTTGATTTATACAAACCAACCAACTCAAATCAGCCAATGAGAACAAATACTGCATATATATTGATCATCTACATGTATACCCTGGTATTTGACATTAATCACAAACATGGTATGATTAACACTTTCTCACCAAAAGAAAATTAAAGCTGCACTGTTACTTGTTCTCTGTATAACGGGAAAATTTAATCAACAATTCATTTGGTTTATCAAAAGCCCCATAATAGTAACTGAAACTGATTTTAGTTATCAATGAATGAAACCAATATTCACCTAGGATTCAAACATAAGTTATCTATGACATAGTGTGGTTCATTTATTCTAAATTCCTAAATGTACAGAGTAATAAAAATACAGTAATCAATCCTATTTCATAAAGTCTATTGCAGACATTATTGCCACCAAAATTTCAAGTCCTTTTGTGAATACCCTAAGGACCTCCCTACCTTCCCTTATAAATCCAACACCTCTTCACCTAATATTAACTATTAAGACAATAGGAGGATTCAGTTGAATTTAAGTGTTCAGATATTCTGCAAGATGTTTTATTTATAATATTTAATAAGTATAGGTAAAAGGGACCTTTTCCATCAAAACAGAGTCAGAAAAATACTGTATCACTCATGCTGAATTTTGAGGCAAAAGGCATTTTGTTTTAAAAGTTCATTAAAATCTCACAGCAAATTAAACATTCTATTATTACCCACTGGTTAACCAATTTTGTAAGATGTTTCAAGAAAGCATAAAATAGCATTTTAACTGGACAACCATCTTTTAAAGCACAAATTTCCACAACTTTGTAAAAAGACAAATATTAACCAAGTAAAACATTTTCCAGTACACCATTTCCATTTTACCAGCTTTATTCAGTACACTTTACTGCTGGGCAACTGTAAAGGTCAAAGTGTTATTTAAGGCGACACCGAGTATTTAATGAAGCTTCAGCTTAAAAAAAAAAAGCCCAAACTGAGAAATTTTAAAGTGTTAGAAATTTTATTAAAGTTAACATTCCACAAGATCATACTCATACAGATCAAACTGCAAAAGATTCCAGGCATACAAACTATCATCTGTTAATGTGCCATCTTTCTTCTCCAAATGTCAAAAATGTTCTTAATGATACAAAGTCTCTAGAAAGTCAAATCCACTGTCCATTTGTGCTGGGTAAGAAACCTACATCTTCATTCATTTCATGAAATCCATGTTAAAAGAACCCTGTCTTGGTTGTATATTATCACAGCACTCTTGTATTAATCCATTTTTCTCAATTCCCCATAGTGGACTGCCATCTTGATTTCTCAGTGGTAGGGTCCATTTGAGACTCTTCAAGCTGACTGGGTGCTTGATGAAAACATTAAAAGAAAAAAATGCTGTTGGAATATCAATAATCTTATTCCTTCAGAGAACATCCACCCACCTTGAAGATACTCTTACCATACACAAAGCTTTAATAATTTTATAACAGCTTTAAACTATAAAACTGTATTATATTAAAGTTGTATGTGCTGCACATACAACTTCTCAGTAAGAGAATCATGGCAAAACTGCACACCAGTAACAAAGTTCTTTTACTGTCACAGATACACAGTAACCATAAAAATGTGGCAGTGAAGAGTCAAATTTTTAATAGTTAAATGTAATGTTGTTATACTGTCTACATGAGAAGTGAAAACAAAAATTCAAAAATTCTGGAAAGCTAAATTACAGCAACACTATGGATTCTAAATCTCAATGCAGAAAACTTTCCAAGCTTCTTCAAATAAAACTAAATATGGAAAAGAATCTTAAAGGATTAAAAAAAAACCCGAAGCAGTGGATCATAGCAGTTTTCCAGTCCAACAGATCTTAATTAATTTTGCATAGATAACACAAATGGCCAATATAGATGTCACCATCTTTAGCTACATATACGAGAATGCAGGCAATAGGCAGCCACTAGAAAACAAAATGATCAGAAATGCAAAATATCTCCCTGCCTTATTTGATATTTGCCATAAAATGCTATCAGATTTCAAATTCAATACAAATAAAATATTCTCATTGCAAAAACATCAAATGTTCCTCATTGTTTTAAAAAAAATTCATTGCTTAAATAATTTGAAGTAAGGAGATTAAAGGAAGCCAGGATATTTTACCATTAAATAAATGGTCCTGATTCATCATGATAAAACATAATTAGAAAAATAAGTTTTAACCCTGGTCTTCTTTATAAATTTTGCAGCTCTCCAACTAAATTTATAGCAATGAAGTCTGAGTGACTGACTAGATTTATAAGGACATTTTTTGCTCATTAGATAGTTAGTACCTTGATTCCAAAACTACAATGAGGATTTGTCTATTATATACAATACAAAAATCTACTTAATAAACCATTTGATTAACCAAGAGACACCACCACTCATTAAAAAAAATACTGAAAATGAGCATCACAACATCAGTAATAAACATCAAACGAAAGCTATTCCTCCCAAAACATTTTTTGCCGATTTCTCTCCAGCCTAAAAGGAGAACTAAAAATAACTCATTTATTCCCCATATCAGTAAAATATCTTCCACTTGTTCATTCCTTACAATTAAGGGACATATTTCTATATAAAAGTATAAAAGTAAAAACACCATCATTCCTCTTGCAGAGTTAATTTATAAACCAATTTCTCCCCATCTCTACTGTTACAATGCAGGATCAATCTCTCAATGAGTTGGGAATGTAAATACTATTATGATGAACAGTGACATTAATGCATTCATATCAAGCTACAGTCATTTCAATGGCTATAGGTGCAATTTATTCAATCTAGTACATTAAGTGATAAACTCCGTGCTTTATATTCTTCCGCCACAAGAGGTAAAAAACTCATCGCAGACACTATAAGAAATTTCTTTTTAAAACGACATTTTTTTTAAAAATTTCAAAAGAAAGCCAAATGATATTAAAACCGTATCAAAACTAATTAATAAAATGCACAAGCTTGTGTGGCAAAAATAGAGATTAAAAAATACTAGCATATTGGTCGTGCTAGCACATATACTGTCATATATTTAACATGGTAAAAAAAAAAAAAATAGGCGGGGGGAGGAGAAGAAAAAGAATGCTACAAGAAAGCCATGATCAATCTGCACTCCTATAAAGCCAATGAAAACCCAGAAGTAAGAATTCTGTTAATAAGCAAAAGTGCTCAGTCAAATATCAAAGCACCTAAAAGAACAGTAAAGGATTTAGGAATAAATCCATTTATTTTCATGGAATTCCAATTTCTTGCAAAAATTAAATTTGCAAATAAGCAAAGTTAAAAAGTGAAAAAGAAAGCAGGCATGAGTTCTCTGACCCTGGAAATTTTCTGGGTAACAAAATCCAGTTCTTCATCTGTAACAGTAGTACCTACCTTACGTGGCAGTAGTAGTGAGGATTAAATGAGTTAGTACATTTATAGCTTTTACATTACCTGGTATATAGAAGGACCTCAATAAATAGACCTCCAATATACCACAGTAACCAAAGTACCTGAGGACCTACAAACTAACCTTAATGAATCAAAATAATTTATATTCCAGTGGCCATGATATCTCTGAAAGCTCTAGGATCATGGGGTCAACTTGTAAAAGACAAAACACTTTCTGCTTTAAAGAGCATTTCATTTTGCATTAAAGTAAGATCAGTACAGAAAACTGAGTAGGGTTTAGTATCTAAGCCCTACTACTCCACATCTTTCCAGATTTGTGAATTACTGGAAACATACTGCAGAGATGATGGTTTGATCTAAATTCCATCATCAAACATACAAGCTTCAAGCTAATACTATGAAAAGTTAGGAGAATTTTTCCACTATGATGTTCACTATTTTATACCTCCTTTTTTTAAGAACAAATTGCTTGTTCTAAGGTAATTTCCAGGAAGAAAAAACTTTTATGGTAAGAAGGACATAAGTACCTGCTACTGCTTAAAATCCCCAAATACTATACATCCAGAAATTAAAAATATAAAATTGAGCAAGGAGGTCTTAAATTCTAATTCAGTAAATTTGTTCAAAAAAAACACTGGAATATTGTAAAATAAGTTGTTATTTGAAATGCAAGCAAGTGATTCATTACTGAGTGTGTTTAAGAGGGGTTCAATTTCCTTACCTCTACTTCCCAGCAAACCCCCATTTTAATAGCAACAAAAAATGTGCGGGACAGGGAAAGAGTACAAGGAAAAAGATTAACGACTCTTAATTTTTTAAACAAGTGGCTCTAATAAATACTACAATTTGTTACTGTAAAATCAGTGAAACAAATGGGTACAAAATTACAATAAGCAGAAATTGATGCTTACATGATCATTCTCATCGTGTAATTAAGCTTCTTGGTACTTATGACAATTTCAATCTTCGTATTGTCTTTAAATTTGAAAACATTTAATACCGACTTCACATATTTTGTCTTATTACCAAAAAAGCTCGACTCCTCAACAGGACTAAAACTTATTAACAAGTCTGGGTCCTAAATAAAGTGGGCATAAAAACTAACTACAAAAAACCCAGCCAGCTGTGGTTCACAACATTGCTAAACTATGTTGTTCAACTATGCTGACTAAGAAAGAGTCATCTTACTTAAGGTTTTTTACAATCAAATCAAATCTTCCCCATTATCCCATTTTAGTTTAAAACTTGACTACATGTCCATGAAAGATTGAAAGTTGTGGTTTCCTGTAACTTTAAAGTTTTTACTAAGTCAAAGTTTTGGCATTCAAGCATACCTAAAAATTAGTATTTAAAGCATTATAAATAATGAATTTCACTTTTTACTAGATTAGACCCAAAACACTAGTTGGTAATGTTTAATAGCAAGTATATACAATAAATCAACAAGTATTTATTGAGCATCCACTATGTGCCAGGCAATCGTTTTAAAATATAAGGCATGAAGTCAATAAATTACACTACATTAGTAAAGTTTTCATCTCTGCTCTCACCATCCCCCATCGAAAAAAAAAAAAAAACCTTCACTATTTTACAGGCCCTAGTAGCCATTTATACAAATAGAAGTTGAAGTAGCAATTAGAAGCAAAGATTATCATCTAGAATCTAGATTCCCGAATGTGATTCAAAAAATTACTTTTATGAAACAACTACTAAATAACTATCATACCTAAAAAGTTTTGTCAATAATAAATGCTTTTGAGAATTCATCCAAATTCATTTCTACAGTCTTACCACTAACTCTTTTCCCACTATTTCTCAGATGGGGAATTAGAAATTCCACAGTAGTAGTAGTAACCAAAGCTTCTAATATCAAGGCAAAACCCCAGTATGAAGAAAAACTTTTTGTTGGCCTTTCAAGTTTAAGGAAAGCTCAATAATTATTTCATTTATTTGAATTACTAACAATGAAATCCATTAAAAGTACGCTCTATTACCAAGAGAACCTAAGGGCTTCTGAGTTTTACACATGTGAAGTTGACAAAAAGGAAGGATCCAGGGAAAGAGTAGGCAAGGTTGCCTAACAGGAAAAAATACTGAGTATTTTATAGGGTTTGTGGCCATTAACTATATGGCCACTCTCAACTCTGTAGCCAGAGCTGGAAAGCAAACACAGATAATGTATAAATGAAAGCGCATAGCTGTGTTCCAATAAAATTTTACTTATAAAAATAGGTGGGAGTTTACCAACACCCAGATCTAGGGTGCAGGGTTTTTTGGGTTTTTTTGGCCGCACAGCGCATGCGCAATCTTAGTTCCCCTACCAGGGATCGAACCCATGGCTCCCTGCAGTGGAAGTGTGGAGTCTTGACCGCTAGACCACCAGGGAAGTCCTAGGGTTCAGTATTAAAAGCATGTTCAAATGTAGGGTTTTTTTTCCATTTTAACTCTGCCTGAGCTTAAGTAAAAAAAAAGTAGAAAATAATAAAAGGTTGGAGTAAATTAACGCACAAGATTTTAATAAGAAAATTCATATACATCTAACCATGTTGATTTATTTTTGTACTGCTTTGAGCCTCACTAAATCCCTCTGTATTTTTACAGACTCTGACTCAGTTACTCAAAATTTCTAAAGTCAGATTTAAAATTAAAAAACAAATTAAACATGTAAATTGAGGAAAACTTACTAAATAAATTCTTCCACCAACATCTATTTTCGTTGTACTGGTCCCTTAGATAATTCAGCCTCAAGATTCATATTTCTGTAGAAATCAAAAAGAAATAATTGTATGTACAGAAAAAGACAAAAACAGATTTATTTGGAAACTTCAACATCTTATCAGGATCACTAGCCAGAAGACCGAGACATACATGTATTTATAAATACAGTCCAAGCAGAAAATCAAAAGTTCTGATCCAGAGGATCTTAAGTTTGGCTGTTCACAGGGCTCACCTGTAGAATAAAGTTACTATAAAAACACGTTATGTCTCAGGCCCCAAGAACTTCCTAGGTAAAAATCTGGGCTCCCTAACAGGCAGTCATGGTTGCAAAACAGCGTTTAACAGAGTCAACATCACTCCTTCCTTAACAGTACAGAACTATTTTATCTCTTGGTCCTTCAGCTAATCTGCTTTCCAGACTTCTAAAGGAAAGCTTCCATTACCAACCTGGCAAGGCCATGTTTCTCACTCTTCAATATTACTATATTATTTCATAATATCATGTACTTTAATCAACTCTATTCTAGGATAGAAACCTTAAGCATAACTTCAAATTTTTTTCTCTACTAATTATATTGACCTACACGACACTAACCCTTTCTAAAATATGTGCGTGATAAAAATTACTTTTTATCTGGTTACTGATAACCATTACTTTTCACTGGTTAGACTGAAATACCTCATAAACATGGAAGATGTTTCCTGTATCTCAAATAAATTGAATACAGGTATATACTTTTTCCAGTCACTCCTGTGCCAAAGTATGATTATAATAATCACAATAATAGGTAGAACTACCCAAAAAGCTTTGTTCAAAAGTTCAGTATTAAAGTGTATCAATTTAAGGATTTTTAGAACGCAAAAGAAGTTTAGGATTTAAGCTAAAACTAAGCTATCTAAATGCTTTTTCCATGACCAAGGTTTCCAATTTTTCAAATTATAAAGCAAGTTCCTGATTATCTTACCAAATTTAAATCCCTTTAATCGTTTTGACTAGTCATAAGCCAAGAAATAGTAAGATCTGCTTCAAGATTTCTTTTAAGAGCAAGGTGCTAAAATATCCTCCCAACAAGTTGATAAAACGAAGCAATTTACAAGAAACACAGCATTATTAAGCTTCCAAATTTAATGTGATCTTATAAAGGAGACAGTTACACCGAACAATGACAAAACCTAAATCAATCAAGTAAAATAAATTGATTTAACCCCTAAGAGAAGGGCAGAAATGACTTAAGGAATCCCCACGAAAGAAATGTCTGAGGGAAACCCATCACATTAGTCTGACAACACGCTTATAAAAAGGCTACCTACCAGTACAAGTATGTGGCTTGGGGTGCTCACTGCATCAAAACCAGAGGACTTGGATCACACTTTGCACCACCACAAAAATTACTGACACCAATGTAATCTACCACTCGATCTCCTTCCCAAAAATTTACAAAGTAGTACTCTGCCTTCCTTTAAAGGGGGGTAAGCCAAGTTCACCTTAAGCAGATTACAAAAGTTGATAATTTTGCTCATACTCCTATCTTTAATATTTTGCAGTATCGAGGATCCTCATTTAGTATGAAATTGTAGGTATAATATAAATAACAACTTTGATTGCTGGTCATTTTATAATAAAAGGCAAAGACGGCTTTAGTCAAGTCTTAATATTATCATTACTAGCCCATTTGTGCTTTTCTTAGATTTGGTTTTGTCACCTTTTAAAGTCCTTAAAACAATTTTTACATTTTAATTAGAATAAAATCCGAAAGCACTGTGAAATATAAGAAACCACCCACAAAAATAAGGTACTAGGGATAAAGTCATTAACAGTCATAAGAAAACTCTGTCACAACTCATAAACCATTAAAGTTAAGCAAAATATTTAGCTTGATAACCTAAATTAAAATGATTTTGACTACTATGTAATACACATATTAGGATATAATTGCTTTTTGGGAAATATTCAATTTCAAATAAGTGGTATAGTTTCAAAAAACAAAGATTGTTTTCCAAAACACTGGATTATCTAGCTGTACACAATGTATAAATAAAATCGTTGTCGGAAACATGTTACTTGAAAGTTATGTAAACAATCAAATCACATAGTTTTTATTTATAAAGTCCAAAATATCCCTGAATTTATGTTGTAAAAGTTAATTATATGCAGAAATAAGTCAATTTGAAAATTAAAAGTTTGTACTGGCCCGCTCAATCTGGAAGGGAAAGGCAGTGGGTAAGATGAGGATATTTATCTTTGAAATATAGATTTCTTAAGGGAAATTATATAGCTTAGTCAAGCATGTAAGCTATAAATCATCATTTATACTCACAATGGTCAGCTGCAAATGTTACATTAAATACACTAATCTTTAAATTATTTAATAAAATTATTAGAAAAAAAATCAAAACAATGCTTTCACTGCAGCATTCTAAATCTTTATTTTTTTAAACACAATTTCACACCTTAACTGCTTTTTAAGATCAACTTTCCATTATGCCTGCATTTATACTATTTATTAATATTTTAGAACACCTAAAATTAGGAAAGTCAGGCACACTATTGCCCAGGTTTCATGATATTCAAATAACTTCAACAAAGAGATAACATCCATGATTTGCAAGCAAAAATTACAAAAAGTACTTTACAGTTGAAGAGAACTAGACACTCTTTTTACCACACAATTCAGGAGCAAAAATGTATCTTAAGAAATTGGAAACTCCAAATACTTTATACAAATTAGGAGACTAAGGTCCACAGTGAATAAATCGTCTAGATTACAGGGCTAATTTACATTAGAAGCTGGGTCTCCTGACTGCTGAATCACTGTTATATTTTCCACTCTATCACACACCTCTCATTAATGCAGAAGATGGAGATGTCCTCAAATTAACATTTCTCCCCTTATGCCTCTCAACAAAGAAGAAAATCAGAGGAGAAAAGGTAAAATAATTGGTTGTCCGCAGTCCAAATTTTTAAATAATCAAGAAACCAAACAGTAAACGAAACTTGAAAGAAAATTTATATTCAAAATTACCTATTCCACATAATCCAACCTCTTATTATGTCGTAGTTCATGAAAACCTTTTAACTATGGGGCATGGCTTCTTTCATTTCTGTGGAACTCCAGGGAATCTTTTAAACAGTTATTACCAATAATAACAAACGCAATGCAAGCCAATCACCAACTTGATCAGGTGACTTTTATGATTCAAGAATTCAAAATGCTAAAATAAAAACAAATATTTAAGTATTTATCACTTCAGTTCTTAAGCAGAAAATAGTAGTAAACTAAACAATGTATTTATGAAATACAGTAATTTAAAACAACAGTATCTTCAGTTATATTTGCCCCCAGGTGTCCATTATTTCTGTCCACCAAAAATATTGCCAATTTTACAGGCTTGGCTCAGCAGATTTCAAAACACTGACTCTAAATATTATCATGAAGGTCGAAGTACATGTACGTCTTTTTAAAATGTGACTTAAAATCCTTTATCTTGTTGGTGATAAAAAAGAAAACTACACTCCGTTACATTAACTTAAGAGTTACTACAACACTTATTTTTATAATTATTAATACTTGACTAAAAAAGATACAAATTTTCATTTAACATTTCTAATCTTCTTTAACCATTCATTTTTTATTCTATGGGTTCAAATTACGCCTTTGGTAGGCCATTATAAATTACTGCCAATTTATACTTAAACTTAGGTTAAACTTCACATACATTTGTGTCTTAAGAGGCCCTATTCTCAATTTTTATAACAGTGCCCAACCTCATCTGAATGCCAACCTAATATCCTATCATTTACAAAGAGGAAACCCTAACCTTGGCATTTTTATGTTAAACGACCTTGGGATGAAAGACGTCTTAACTTTTTTATATATGTTACATCTTTAAAACATTGTTAAAGGTCTAACATTTGGTTTTCTTTTGTACACTATAATAAACACAAATCTGATCAAACTGCAAAAGGGCTGAAAAGCAAAAAAAGCTAAAGCAAAAGCAATAAAAATATTACCTTTATCACCTATCTGAATCAACAGAATAAGCCAACACCAACGATGAATTTTCCACAAAAATTACAAGGACAAAGGTAAACCTGCCCTTACATTAATTAATTGGTTATTTGGCTATTCTTAAAACTTCCCAAGGTATCTCATTATATATTTCCTCTGATAAATCCCTTCCTAATATATACTGCTTGACAGTAACTTCCCCTTTCAGTGTTAACTTAAGAGTAAGAAGTAATTCCTGAAAATTCTGTACGTATTTTTCTCATTCATGTATCTAATTTTAAGATGTCAAAATACCATACACATATTGAAATTATTTCTTCCTTTTATGCTTTAAAAAGACTAAGCTATAGATTAGAGGTCTCTTCAGTCACATTCTAGTTTCCTATAAGATAACTTATTTTTGCACCTGTATGGAAAAAAGACTCATAAAAACAGGTAAAATGAGTATTTAAAATCCTTTACATAATAACTAGCATATGAGAGGGTCTATTATGTTTTTGAAATATACTTCTTTTAAGATAAATCATAAGATCTGCAAATACAAAATTCTAGGCCATTTCTAAAACGTAATCTGCATCACCAAAAAAATGGCTAAAGAATGTACATTTCAGATTGTAAAGATACGTAATTCTGATGACTCAACTACTGATTTAATCATAATTCTAAACCACCATTTAATTGAAAAATACTGAATGTCTCACTACTGATGTAAATTACACGTATCAACTATTTTAACATTAACACAGAACTGCTTTGATGTAAGGAAAAGAATATGATGGGTTTTTTCTTATCCCTTTTTCGAAATAAGGTCTACAGTTTATGTCGCACTGACAAACTTTAGTGATATTCTCCTGTTGGTAGCTATTAGATTTCAGATGTTGCATAAAAACATTTACTTACTTGCTATATAAACTACAGACTATCGCAAAGATTTCCTTTATCCTCAAGGATAAAATTCCACGGTCTGTCTTCAAAATGGCATACCTTTTGGGGGAAAAAAAACAATATTCTAAACAATTTATTGATGGAACCACCAATAGCCAAATACTAATATGTGTTTTAAAACTTTTCATTACATAAAAGAAAAAATAAAATCTATGCTCACAAAACCTGATTTTTAAAGCATTCTTTCCTAAAATCCATTAGTATGAATAGCAACTAGCTTAAATTTCCCAAAAAATTTATTTCTTTAAATATTTAAAAGATTTAAATTGTTTGCACAGTATATTAAATAGCAAAAAAGAAAAAGCATATCTTTGGTTTATGGTTTTCCTCAAAGTATAATGTTTTTTCTTGTTCCCAAAACTAAACAAAGGCTTAAAGGACCTTCAGTATTTTAAACTATTCAAAAGGCACATTAAGTTACAATGGCTATGCAGATACACTTTTCATACAATGAAAACGTTTAAAGATATTGTAAAATTATTTCAGATACTTACTCATAATCACTATTCACTAAAAATATATATTATCAAAATAAATAAAAACCTAATAAGTTTACTTTTATGTCAAAGTAATAAAAATTTACCCACTCTTACCTCAAATAAAAGAGCTGTATTTGTTCAGAACCATCATCAACCAAATATAATTTTAATCTTGTAAGTTACCTTTAAAAAAAAAAAAAGGAAGATGATTATCAATGTTTTGATTTTTAAACACTTCTTGGCCAAAGTTTCACTGTGATGAAACAATGAGAAAATATTCCAGAGACAACGATCATTGGACAAATTCAAGAAATGGCTCATCGACACGCTACCTGTAAATTTTAAGGGTGCAGTTATTTATCTTAATATCTATCAGTCTTTATTTTCCTCATCTTTTGGTTGTATGAACAAACACTAGAGATTAAGGCATTGAGGTTAAAAACAAAAAATTCACATCTTTGGACAGATTCAAGATTATGACCTTGTTTTCATTTTTATTCTTCTTTTGATGGCAAGCAATACACGAAAACAAAGGAAAAGTTTACCATTTTTAAAGACTGAAATCAACTTAAAATTTTCTTTACCATCTAGAAATACCTTTTACAATTATGAGCAATTAAAAATTAACTCCTCCAGGAGAAATTAGTGAAGTTAAAATGGCCACTGGTTACTTTAAATTTTTAAAGCACAAGTTATTTGATCTCACCAAGTGGGATATTAGCTTTGTCTTTAAAGCAAATCTAAAACATGTAGTATCTATGTCCTTTATTCAATTTCAAACTGGGGTCTAGAACATTTTCAGTCTCTCCCTTCCCCCATTTCTCATGTAAAAAGATCTTATGAGGTTAAACTGCTAGCAATTATTCTGCATTTCGCTATTCATAAAAACTAGATTCAGAATATTAATTTCAAACGACTTGCAGTGCTCAAAAATTTCAGAAATGTTGATTTGAAAAACCAAAATTGTTACTTAAACAACAAGAGTCTCTAAAATCAAGATATGCGCAACTGATGTAACGTGTAGCACTATATGAATGCTATTAGGAAAATAAAACAATGTCACTGACAAAAATATCCTCAGAAACACAGTCCATTACACCAGTATCTTTGATTTTATAAGTACTACGTAAATCTGCCCAACACTATTTTCACGTAGATCTGCACCTCTACAACACCAGAGCTACCGCAGGATGAAGACAAATATATTCTAAAATACACAAAGGTTTGTGCATTTGTGGTTTGTTCTTCAAATCACTAAACTCAAAATTCCCTCTCAGACAATTTTTTTTAATTCCTAGACTATACAGAGGACTCTACAAGTTTTTTAAAAACCAAAATACACTATTAAAATACTGTTCCGTTTTGAGCATATCTGGATTTTTATGCATGCAACAAATGCAACAAATATGGCTCCTCTTCATCGCCCATTACCGAGCAGTCCTACTTTAATATTTACACTACGAGAAAGTAACTTCACAAAGAGATTTGGTGTCAGAATATTCCTTTGTAAAAGTTCTGTCGACCGTGGCTTGTGATAATACACATTTTTTTTTTTAAATCAGCAAATGATGAACTTAAACTTTTAAAAGTCTAGGAACTAGCCCAAATATGGTCTAACATTCAGGTGTGATAAGTTACAGATAACGGCTCCTTATGACCTTTTTAAAAGTAACGAACAGTAGATTTAATCATTGTTCAAACATCAGAATGTCAAATAATCTTGGCGTAATTACTCAGTAAAATCAACTACCTTAATCAAACGTCATCGTCTAGCACCGTAATTAAAATCTATTTCCATTAAACAGCCTTGACGACATAGTAAACTTGTCTTCGTAATTTTTGAAATACCAGAAGCACTCCTCCAACTTGCATTTTTAAAAGACAACCTTAACGTCAATAAAGGTTTGAACAAGCAGCAAGTACCTTCTCATCTGCAACACTGCAGCCGTTTTCAAAATCGGCTTTGAAAGAGTTAAAAGCCAACACCCAAAAGGAAAAAAAAAAAAACAAGTTTTATTTTTGTTGAAACGTAGTCAGGGTTCCATTGTTCTTTTAAATTCGAAAACGAAGATGAGTTCCCACCTCACCGGAAAGGGGTTAAAAAGCTCCCCCGTCGGACAACCTGAAAAGGATTTTTTTTTTTTTTACCCTAAATATCAAAATAACTCACCAGGACAGAAAGGGGCTCTCCTCACGCAGTCCCCTTCAGGCTCCCGCCCGCGGTCACCGCCGCCGCCCCTTTCCCGGCGGGGCCGGTCCCGGCAACGATCCGCGTTCCTGCCCGCTCCCCTCCCCCATCCTCCCCGCCTCCCGCCCGCAGCCCCAGGTCGCAGTACGCATGCGCACTACCGCCCGCCCGCCGCGGCCATTGGTTCTGCGAGTTTCCTTCCACCCTTTCCCGGGAGCGGCCCCACGCACGCTCGCAGGCGTCTTCCTCCCGCCTAACAACAACCACTTCAATACTATTGGCTAATTCTGACCCCACCCCTTCAGCTGAGTCCCCGCGGATAGGCTGGTCTTAATGCCATTCACCTTCCGTAGGTGTTTCTGGTTTTCTTGAGGGATCCCAGCTGGGGATTGGCTGGTGATGGAACCTTTGGTTTTGGAGCTGGGCTGTTGCTTTGCGCCTCACAGTGCGGACCCTTCGGGGAAGGCTAGGGGGGTTCCTGGAGCGGGGTAGGCCAGACCAGTATTATTAGTACAGTGCCCTGGAAAAAGCTTGGAATTCGGTGTTTTCGACTTCAGATTTTTGTCTTCTTTTTTTTTTAAAAAAAGGAAAATGATTGACAGGATGACGAGCAAACAAGATGCAGGTTCATAGCCCTTGGGCAAGCAGCCATATCTGAGGAGCTATAGAACTCAAGATTTTTCTTCTAAACAACCAGTCCTTCCCTAAGGGTCACAGAGTTTGGGCCAGTTTTTTTAAACCAGCGCATCCCCCTAGCCCAATATCCGAATTGAGATGCCACTTATTTGAGGGTTTGTAAGCTTCTTGTTGCCTGTTTATGAGAGGCAGGCTATTAGTATGTCCGGTGTCCATCGGCATTATGAATCAGTATCTCATAATCCTGGTTGGGCCAGATTCCACCCTTTAGGGAGTGTTTGTTAAAGGGATAGTTTGAACCTGAACAATCATAGTCTACCTGCCAAACTCCTTCTCCGAGAGAATCAGGCAAAACAAGCTTCGCTTCTTTTAAGCAAATCTCACCTTTTTTCTGTTGTTGTTTTCATTACTTCTTCCTACTTCAATCTAGAAGCAACTCTTGGCAGACCAAGGAATAACTGAAAACAACCTTCCTGAAATGGATGGGAAAAGAAAAAGTGGCTGTCTCCCAATGCCAGCATTTTAGAAATCTTGCTCCTTTTGGGACCTGGTAAAAAGGAAAGGAACGCTAGATGCTCTTAGTCTTAACGGATTTATTTGAGGGAAGGAGTCTTGGGGAAAGGTGAGCAACTCTGAAATTCTCTTGAGACCCTGTTCTTGGATTAGAATAAGAGAATGTTAAATACTCATGAGGCCTAGGAACGAGGTCTGGCCCCTTCTTTTCAAAATGACACAGTTGTTAATTAACTTGATTCAATACGGCATCAGCTACTTCGGGCAGAACTAGAACTAGAACCCAAGTCTCCTGACTCATAGATCTTGGGTTCCCTCTATGCAGACTGGCCATCCTCCTTAGCAATATAATTTGAGCTTCAAGTGGACACACAAAAAGAATGCTTCTTGAATTGAAATTAAACTTCCTCCATTTAACTTCCAAGAGAATTCCCTTACACAATGTAGCTTTGAACATTGTAGACCTGCAACAGGCTGTTTTCTCTGAAACAGCCCCACCCTGAACCCTTTTTCCTCATTCTTCCTGATGTGTTCTTGCTATGCTGTTGTTCACCCCCTCTTTTCCCTTCCTATCACTACCTGAAATCCATCTATGATTCTGCTTGTCCAGATTCATCACCAAGTACCTCTATGCCAGCAAAACTGGCCTGAACAGGTCTTTATTAAAAATAGGTATGGCTAAAAAGAAATAATAATAATAGGTATGGCTGAAAAACATTGAGTTAGCTATGCGCCAGGCATTGTTCTAAGCCCTCATTGGTGGTTAACTCAGGTCATCATGCAACACCCCTGTGAGAGACTATTATTATCTCTATTAGGAAGCTGAGGCACAAGGAGTTTAACTTGCCCAGGTTCACACTGCTAAGAAGTATTAGAACCAGGATTGAACCCAGTTGTCTGACTCCAGAACCGTTCCTTTCTGCCTCTCCCTTTTTTTTTTTTTTTTTTCTGTGAAGACTGCCCCCTTGCCAGATAGGTTCAGTTGGATCTCCTGTTGTGGGGAGCTGTCTGATTTGCCAGCTGCTCCCTCCCCGACTTCGCTGAAGTGCTTCACCTTCAGAATCAGGCCTCCCTCCAATTGGGGAATATCAGACCCATACTAACTTAATCCCCAGACCTGGGTCCCACCCGATTGCCGTCAACCTTCTGGCATGCCACCTGGGAACCATCTATCTAGCTCTCTTGTTTTACTCCTTGTCTGATTGCGGGCCCCACAGTTCAACTGTGGAGTGACTCCCCTTTAAGAGATACACTTTGGGTGTCTTAGAGAAAACAGCTTTCTTCTCCCAAGCTTACATCCCACACAGCGCCTTCTTCAGAGAACGCCATTCTCTGCCACATTGAAACTTTTTTCCCTATCACACATGACAGTCATCATTTCTTTTGTCACATCTACACCATGTCTTCAGCCATCCCCGTTAAACCTAGACTAGCTCCATCCTAAATAAAAATAAGTAAAAAGCACCTGACACCTGGCGGACCACATTCTATCTCCACCACAGTTCTTTTTCATGCTAAGTGATCTGCCAATGAACCGAGAGGAGATCCCTCCCGCCCCCAGTCTCCGCTGGGTCCTGTTACTGCTGTCTCTTTACCAGCGAAAATGAAGAGCACAGCCCTTAGCCTTGACTTAGAGGAAAGGTCTCTGCATGTGTGTGCTCTGAGTAGTTTTTTTTTTTTTTAAGATCTTTTTGATGTGGATCATTTTTAAAGTCTTTATTGAATTTGTTACAATACTGCTTCTGTTTTCTGTTTTGGCTTTGTGGCCACAAGGCTCGAGGGATCCCAGCTCTCCGACTAGGGATCGAACCCACCCCGCCGCCCGCTGCCCCGCCCTCGACCCCCGCACTGGAAGGCGAAGTCTCAACCACTGGACCGCCAGGGAGGTCCCACTCTGAGTATTTCTGTTCCTATTTAATCGTGGCCAAAAGAAAATCTGGATGGGCAGAGAATATTTCTGGAAGGATACTAGGATCTGTTTACACGCCTCACCTCTGAGGAGACCTCAGAGGAGGCTGGAGAATCGGGTGAGAAGTGCACTTTTCACTCTATACCGCTTTGTGACTTTTGAATTTTGAACCACGGGAATGTATTACCTTTTGAATGAAGAAAGAAAAGAAAAAACATAAACTAAATCTCCTAAGCTAAAAGCTGACACTCATTAGGTAACTTTAAAAATTTTTTATTGTGTCATCTGTATTTTTTACACTAAACACCTGTAACTTTTTTTTTTTTGAAATAAAGGTCACACAACACTCAGTACCTACAGGGATGTGAACAGCCCCCGAAATGTCCCTGGTTGATGGTAAGGATCTCTGGTACGTAAAATGGGCAGCAGCTCCCATTTCCCATGCACTGTGGCCTCACACGCTGCAGAACAGAGCTTCCTGCCGTGCTCCCTGCTTCCCTGCAGCTCCCCAGGTCTGTTTCCCATTTCTGTCCTCCTCTCCTCCTGTAGTAATTAAAGAAGAGCGAGCAGGATATGCTTTCCTCCCTGTTTCCTGTCCTACGTGTCCACCTTTGCCTAGGGTGTCTCCCTGAGAGGTTCAGCCCAACGCGTCGCGGAGGCTCAGCCGAAACCCAGGATGACCTTGACTCAAGTCAGAAACACAGTTTTCAAATACAGGCCTTTTCAGATGCCAGCAGCTCTGCTCCTGCTCTTTGCCGTTTCTCTTGCTGCTCATGGTCACATGACTTACATGCAGCCTCTCTCTTATTTCTGGATACACCCTGCTCCTTCTTCACACAGGGCAGTCTTTCTTTCTTTTTCCCAGGGTACATCACACACAGGGTTGAAACTCACTGGATACTCAAAGTATTTCCAAACAGAGTTATTGAGTTTCTTCCATGTTCCAGGTACTATTTTAGAAGCTGGGGATGCTACGTGGACTGAGGTGTCTGCTCTTGTGGAGCTTATATTCTAATGGGGCAGAAGACCATACATAAGAAAATACCAGGTAGTGATAAGTGCTGTGATGATGAAGGCCTAATTTCAGGTTGAGTGGTCAGGGAAGGCCTCTCTAAGGAGGTGACATTTAAGTTAAAGCTGGAAGGACACAAAGGAGGCAGCTATGTGTATATGTGCCTGCCAGTTCCAGGCTAAAGGTGGCAGATGGTATGCATGCAACTAATTTTGCTCCATCCCAAAACTTCACTAAACAGACTTCTTTTCCCTTTCTTTCTCCCTTCCTTCCTTCCTTCCTTCCTTTCTTTTCATAAACTCATTAGGAAAGGAGAGCAAGAGAAAAGAGCAACACAATTTCAGAAGCTGGAAAATAGATGGATGAATAGTAACTTAAAATTTAGCAGGCCTTAAAAGAAACGAAACTGAGTTATTTATAGTGAGGTGGATGGGCTTAGAGTCCATCATACAGAGTGGAGTAAGTCAGAAAGAGAAAAACAAATACCTTATGCTAACACATGTATATGAAATCTAAAAAAAAAAATGGTTCTGATGAACCTAGGGTCAGGACAGGAATAAAGACACAGACATAGAAAATGGACCTGAGGACACGGGCAGGGGGAAGGGCAAGCTGGGACGAAGTGAGAGAGTAGCACTGACATATATACACTACCAAATGTAAAATAGCTAGTGGGAAGCAGCTGCATAGCACAGGGAGATCAGCTCAGTGCTTTGTGACCACTCTAGAGGGGTGGGATAGGGAGCGTGGGAGGGAGACGCAAGAGAGAAGAGATATGGAGATATATGTATATGTTCAAGTGATTCACTTTGTTATACAGCAGAAACTAACACAACATTGTAAAGCAATTATACTCCAATAAAGATGTTAAAAATAAAATTTTTTTAAAGTGTACAACTCAGGAAAAAAAATGTTTAGCAGGCCTGAGAAAACTGAGGTCCAACCTGACTTACACTCAGAAGGCTCAGAAACCAGAACTGGGGACCACTGGGACTGAGGGTGGAGGGGAAGGCTAAAATAAGGAGAGCTGAGTGAAAGCAGTTTGAGAAGCAGTTAGATCCCACATCCCATCCCTGATCCCAGCAGAAGATTGGAGATTTATTCTGCAAGGAGAGTCTCTGGTCTGAAGGATATCAGGCACACAGAGGGCATAGGTACCACACTGGAGATGGGGGGATCCAGAGGCCAGATGCACAGCAAATTAGGCGACTCCAATTGTCTTGCCCCATTTGGCTCTTAGGATGCTGGCAATGTGACATTCGCCTTTCAGTCGGCGATTGGAAGACTTTTTCTTTTTCTTTTTTTTTTTTTTTTGCAGTACACGGGCCTCTCATCGCCGTGGTCTCTCCCGCTGCGGAGCACAGGCTCTGGACGCGCAGGCTCAGCAGCCATGGCTCACGGGCCCAGCCGCTCCGCGGCATGTGGGATCTTCCCGGACCAGGGCACGAACCCGTGTCCCCTGCATCGGCAGGTGGACTCTCAACCACTGTGCCACCAGGGAAACCTGGAAGACTCTTTTTGAGGAATCTACTCAGTCTATGAGGAAGGCCCATAGGATCTGACACGGGGGCACCTTCTAACTCCTAACATGGTCCAACCAGGTCACCCTTCAGTGACGCTCAGGATCAATGTATCAGACACCTTTTGTGCACTGCCCCTAATTCTCTTGGCCTCACCTCTTACTCTACCCAGAGTTGCAGCCACTGTTCCATCAAGTTCCATACAGCTTCCCAGAGCAAGTGGGATAGTTAGTTTCATGTGTCAATTTGACTGGCCACAGGTTGCCCAGATATTAACTATTATTTCTAGGTGTGACTGTGAGGGTATTTCTGGATGAGATTAGCATTTGAATTGGTAGACTGAGTAGAGCAGATATTGGGCTTCAGCCAATCTATTGAGAGCCTGAGTAGAACAAAAAAGGCAGACGAAGAGAGAATTCAGTCTCTCCACCTTATAGTTTTTGAGCTGGGTCAGTGGTCCTCTCCGACACTCAGACTGAAACATACACCATTGGCTCTCCTGGTTCTCAGGCCTTTGGACTTGGACTAGAACTACACAATTGGCTCTTCTGGTCTCCAGTTTGCAGATGGCAGATCATGGGACTTCTCAGCATAATCACATGAGCCAATTCCTTATAATATCTATATCTACACCTATCTCCTCCCTGAATCTTGCTTTCTGTCCCAAAGCAGCTTTAACATCTATGTGGGTCTGCAGAACCACTCAGTATCAGCATTCAGGCCTGTGAACCCAGAAATTCAGGGACAATAACATCTGTGGGGCTACCTTTGAGGACAAAGGCTTCCCTCTTTCATCCCCTGAGTGGACAGTTCTGATACACATCCCACAAGACTCAGGATATCCCATGGAATCCAGCGCCAGTCACGGCAGCAATGACCAGCTGGTTGACATACCTAACACTTATACTGGCTTTCTCTCTGCTTTTTTCCCTTCCACTATCCCTCATTTCTGCTTCTTTGGATCACTTCCTAAATGAGCTTCCTCTGTGTAATTCTTGGACTCTGCTTTGGGAGAAACCTTGGCTAAGACACCACAAGGCCCAATACCACACTCAGAGCTTCCAAACAGCCTTTTAATCTGTGCTCTTAATCAGGAATAAATGGTTAATGGCAAACAACTAAAGAAGACTTCTCACATGAAAGATAAAGACCAAAACCAACAGGGAAAAAAATAATAATAACCTGAAGGAAAAACAGACGGTGAAGGGAAAAGACATCAAAAAATAAAATTTCTTAATCATCATTAGTATTTCAAAAAGAAAAGAGATGACATTGTATCCATGAAACAAGGAAAGAAATAATTCAAAGAACCAAAAAGAACTCTTGGAAATCAAAAACATTATGACAGAAATGGAAAACTCAATAGAAAGGATAATAAAATTGGAGGAAACTCACAGAAAACAAAGCGTAAAGGACAGAGATGGACAATAGTAGAGAAAATTAGAGGACAAGTCATGTAGGTTCAACATTTGAATAATAGAAACTCCAGAAAAAGAAAACAAAGATAAGGAATTGGAAAGAATTATTGACTAAATAATTCAAGATTTCCCAGACTTGAAGGACACAATTTCCAGATGGAAAGGCTGATCAACAAACAAGACCAACAGATGAATTACACACACTGAGGCCCATCATTGTGAAATTCCAAAACACAGGAGGCAAAGAAAAGATTCTACAAGCTTCAAGGGGGAAAAAAGCCACATACAAAGGACCAGGAATCAACAGCTTCAGGCTTCTCAGTAACATCACTGGAATCAAGAAGATAGTGGGGCTTCCCTGGTGGCGCAGTGGTTGGGAGTCCGCCTGCCGATGCAAGGGACGTGGGTTCGTGCCCCGGTCCGGGAGGATCCCACAGGCCGCAGGGCTGCTGGGCCGGTGAGCCGTGGCCGCTGGGCCTGCGCGTTTGGAGCCTGTGCTCCGCAACGGGAGAGGCCACAACACTAAGTAGGCCCGCGTACCGCAAATAAAAGAAGATAGTGAAGCAACCTCTTTAAAATGCTGAGGGAAAATGAATTTCAACTTAAAATTCTATACTTAGCCAAATCATCTAGTAAATAGGAGGAAGACAATTTTCATGCAAAATTTCAAAAAATTTTACCTCTCATGCATGCTTTCTCAAGGAGCTATTGGAAAATGGATTCCACAAGGGAGCAAACCAAGAAAGAGGAAGTCATAAGATAGAGGGCAGAGGAGGTTTATTGCAAAAGGCAGGCAAACAGAATCCTTGGGTGGATGGTACAGGGAGATTCCAGGCTGTCTACTGTGCTCCAGACGGCCACCAGTCAGAACTGGAGCAGTGTAACCCAAGAGACAGACATGACGATGGCTTCATCCGGATGCTGCCTGCCATTGTTCATAACCAGGTGAACCTGACCCAGATTCTAATCTGTACATGACCTATCTTGGACCATGTATTGATAAAGTTCCTCTCTCCTCTGTAAGGCTTGCCACCTAGACCAGCTGAAGACTTATTTCTTCCCCCACAGACGTGGTCTGCTTTGATCTACTCTTAGGCTGAGGTGAGAAGCAGATAAAAAGAGAGCAGCGTACTCCCCGACCACATAACTGCCCCACGTCTCACACCTGCCTCCTACGCTTGTCCTACCAATCCTCCGACTATGCTGCCACCATGTCTTCTCCAGGGTTCACTCATGACATTGCCTAGGAGAGGTTCTGGTAACTTTCCAGGGAAGCCGCAGTCAGCCTACAACCTGCAGGCCGTTTTCTTTGTCTTCTCCTGGGAGCCTTCATCTAACTCTGGCAATATCTCATGATAGCTAGGTGTGTGCTTGCAACCAGATTTCCAAAATTAAATGATAACTGTTCAGGGAGACCTATCTAGGTGGGTTTTTTCAAAACTATATTTTAAAAAGAAAGAGAATCATTAACTCAAATGAAGTCAAAACTCAGGAGAATGGGTAACCTCTGGCAGGGAGAGGGAACAATCATGAATGAGTACAGGTAAGCTATCAGGACTCCCCCCACCTCTCAGCTCTGCCCTCTACTCTGTCGGCTTCTTTCAGGAAGGCCCTTCCCACGTGGTGGCAAAATGACCACCAGGAAATCAAGTCTTGTTCCTAAACCTTCTATTGACCTCTGCACAAAAATCTCTTAGCATGTTTGATGATTAGCTCAGCCTGTGTCACATGCCCATCTCTGAAGCAGTGGCTGGCTGGCCAGATCTGTCATTGCTCTGGAGTTCTGAGATGGGCACCACAAACTTGTGAGGGGGAAATAAAATCGAGTTGCTACTACCAAAAGGAGGAGGAATGGATTCTGAACCAGCAAACCAAGAGATGTCATTATAAAAAATACTGTGCAAACACTGCCTTCCTCCCCAGGTTTGTGTGGCCAAAATCATAGGGAACAGATACCCACTGTAAGAATCTGGGTCATGTTTTATTTTTGGCAGGGGGAGTTTTTCAGTAGGGGAGAGTTCATGTATTTCTGTTGCTCTGAATACCAGCTAACCTGTCCAAGGTTAGCTGTCCACATTTATAACAAGTTCTGTTTTTTACTTAAAAAAATTTTTTTACTGGAGTATAGTTGATTTACAATGTTATGTTAGTTTCAGGTGTACAGCAAAGTCAATCAGCTATAGATATACATATATCCACTCCTTTTTAGATTCTATTCCCACATAGGTCATTTCAGAGTATTGAGTAGAGTTCCTTGTGCTATACAGTAGGTTCTTATTAGTTTTCTTTTTTTTGCCGTACCCGGGCCTCTCACTGTTGTGGCCTCTCCCGTTGCGGAGCACAGGCTCCGGACGCGCAGGCTCAGCAGCCATGGCTCACAGGCCCAGCCGCTCCGCGGCATGTGGGATCCTCCCAGACCGGGGCACGAACCCGTGTCCCCTGCATCGGCATGTGGACTCTCAATCACTGCACCACCAGGGAAGCCCAGTTATCCATTTTATATATAGTAATGTGTATATGTCAATCTCAATCTCCCAATTTATCCCTCCTCCCACCTTTCCCCCTTGGTAACCATAAGCTTGTTTTTACACCTGTGACTCTATTTCTGTTTTGTAAATAGGTTCATTTATATCATTTTTTTTAGATTCGACATATAAGCAATATCATATTTGATATGAAAGAAAGATATTTGTCTTTGTCTGACTTACTTCACTCAGTATGGCAATCTCTAGGTCCATCCATATTGCTGCAAATGGCATTATTTTGTTCTTTTTAATGGCTGAGTAATATTCCATTGTATATGTGTACCACAGCTTCTTTATCCATTCCTCCGTTGATGGACATTTAGCTTGCTTTCATGTCCTGGCTATTGTATATAGTGCTGCAATGAACATTGGGGTACATGTATCTTTTCGAATTGTGGTTTTCTCCAGATATATGCCCAGGAGCAGAATTGCTGGATCATATGGTAGCTCTATTTTTAGGTTTTTAAGCAACCTCCATATTGTTCTCCATAGTGGCTTTACCAATTTACATTCCCATA
Source organism: Neophocaena asiaeorientalis asiaeorientalis (assembly GCF_003031525.2). Taxonomy (NCBI): domain Eukaryota; kingdom Metazoa; phylum Chordata; class Mammalia; order Artiodactyla; family Phocoenidae; genus Neophocaena; species Neophocaena asiaeorientalis. Next base: position 514,204 of record NW_020175435.1, on the reverse strand, counting down.
TAGTAACTTTTATCTGATAGTTTCACTAACATCTTTCTTGGGTCCATGGCAGCGTGTGAAAATGTTAACTTCAATCTCTGTGCAGTTTAAAATTTGACTTTCTCCGAGTACTGATGAATAGTCATTTTTTAAATTATCCATGCCATTGAGTTCTAATGAAATCTTTAGGCACTCTCAGAAATGAGGACATCCCACATATGCAGTTTTTTATGTAATTTTGGAGGTTCGTGGACCCCCTGCAGTCCACGCAAGCACTTCAGGGTAAGAGTGTCTTTTCTCTCCTTTGACCTTAGCAACTGAACTCAGGTTTCCATCTTGAAGCCAGACTTTTCTGGTAATGCTCTTTCCCTTTTACTCAGAAAGTCTAATTTTATCAAACTTCAAAAGGGTGTGTAAGGGAATTTGTGCTTCCCAGGCAAGATAGAGTATCAGGAACCAGATTTACATACCCACCTGTAACAGCTTAAAAAAAGAGACAAAATGCAAGGCAATGCAAGGGTTTTTAAGACATCAGGCATCAGGTAACAAAGGATTGTGATTATTTGGGCCTCTCACTGTTGTGGCCTCTCCCATTGCGGAGCACAGGCTCTGGACGCGCAGGCTCAGCGGCCATGGCTCATGGGCCTAGCCCGTGACCATGGGATCTTCCCGGATCGGGGAACGAACACCGCGTCCCCTGCATCGGCAGGCGGACTCTCAACCACTGCGCCACCAGGGAAGCCCAGGACTGTGATTCTTGAGTGCAGGAAGTAAATGAGATGAGCACTGCTATTGCCCCAGCTTACTGTCTGGATTACAACTATATCTCTAAGCCTTAGTACTGGGAGGGGTAACCCAGGCAGAGCCCCACTATCTCCCTGAACTGAGGAGATGGGCTGAGAGTCCAGGGAGAGCAAGGTGGCTGGAGTTACCAGGGCAGAGTACCTGGGGAAAGAGAGCATGAGCCATAAAAGAAACAATCCATAACTTGACTTCATAACAATTAGAAACATCTCATCTTTGAAACTGTTAAGAAAATGAAAAGCCGCATGTTGGGACAAAATATTTGCAAATCACTTATTTGAGATAGGAATTATAGCCAGAATATATAAAGAACTCTCAACATTCAATAATAATAAGCAATGCAAGTTTTTAAATGGGCAAAATATATAAAGAGTTCACCAAGGAAGATATACAGATGGTAAATAAGCACATGAAAAAATGCTCAGGGGAATTCCCTGGCCGTCCAGTGGTTAGGACTAGGCACTTTCACTGCTGGGGACCCGGGTTTAATCCCTGGTTGGGGAACTAAGATCCTGCAAGCCATGCGGCAAGGCCGAAAAAAAAAAAAAGTTTAATTGAGATATCATCGTTCATATGTCGTGCAGTTTAAAGTGTACATCCCAGTGGTTTTTAGTATTGTGAGGGTCAATTTGATGTGTCAACTAGCCTGAGCTAACGGATACTGTAAACCCAGACAGCTGTAAAACATTATTTTGGGGCATGACTGTGAGGGGTTTCTGGACGAGATTAGCATTTGAATGGGTAGACTGAGTAAAGGAGATGGCCCTCACTATTGCCAGTGGAGATCATCCAATTTACTAAGGGTCTGAATAGAACAAAAAGGCATAGGAAGGACAAATTTGCTTTTTCTTGAGTATAAAATTCTGCCAAGAAATGGGGATAAGAAAAAAAAAAAAAAAAAAAGATGCTCAGTATCATTAGTCACTGAGGAAATCCAAATTGAAACCACAGTGAGACGCCACTACGTGCGTAATAGGAACTTGAAAGTTTAAAAGACTGTGCCGCAGGGAGATCAGCTTGGTGCTTTGTGACCACCTTAAGAGATGGGATAGGGAGGGTGGGAGGGAGGCACAAGAGGGAGGGGATATGGGGATATATGTATACTTATAGTTGATTCACTTTGTTATATAGCAGAAACTAACACAACATTGTAAGGCACGTATACTCCAATAGAGATGTTTTAAAATATATAAATAAATAAAAGACTGGGGGGCTTCCCTGGTGGCGCAGTGGTTGAGAGTCCGCCTGCCGATGCAGGGGACACGGGTTCGTGCCCCGGTCCGGTAAGATCCCACATGCCGCGAAGTGGCCGGAACCGTGAGCCATGGCCGCTGAGCCTGCGCGTCCGGAGTCTGTGCTCCGCAACGGGAGAGGCCACAACAGTGAGAGGCCCGCGTGCCGGGAAAAAAAAAAAAAAAGCCTGGGGCCTTCCCTGGTGGCGCAGTGGTTGAGAGTCCGCCTGCCGATGCAGGGGACACGGGTTCGTGCCCCGGTCCGGTAAGATCCCACATGCCGCGAAGTGGCCGGAACCGTGAGCCATGGCCGCTGAGCCTGCGCGTCCGGAGTCTGTGCTCCGCAACGGGAGAGGCCACAACAGTGAGAGGCCCGCGTGCCGGGAAAAAAAAAAAAAAAGACTGGGGGCTTCCCTGGGGGCGCAGTGGTTAAGAATCCCCCTGCCAATGCAGGGCACACGAGTTCGAGCCCTAGTCCGGGAAGATCTCACATGCTGGGGAGCAACTAAGCCCGTACACCATAACTACTGAGCCTGTGCTCTAGAGCCCACGAGCCACAACTACTGAAGCCCACATGCCTAGAGCCCCTGCTCTGCAACAAGAGAAGCCACCTCAATGAGAAACCTGCGCACCACAGCGAAGAGTAGCCCCCGCTTGCCGCAACTAGAGAAAGCCCGTGTGCAGCAATGAAGACCCAATGCAGGAAAAATTAAAATATTAATTAATTCATTAATTAATTAAAATAAAAGATTATGCCAGCGGGGTGTAATGTACAACATGGTGAATATAATGAACACAGCTGTATGTTATACATGAAGGTTGTTAAAAGGGTAAATCCTAAGAGTTCTCACCACAAGAAAAACATTTTTTTTCTATTTCTTTAATTTTGTACCTATACGAGATGATGGATGTTCACTAAACTTATTGTGAGAATCACTTACGATGGATGAAAGTCAAATCATTATGCTGTATATCTTAAACTTATACAATACTATATGCCAGTTATATCTCAATTAAACTGGAAGAAGAAAACTAAAAATAAAAACACTCTGCTAGGTGGTGAAGATATAGAGCAACTGAAACTGTCATACCTTGCTGGTGAAAAATGCCAAACGGTACAACCACTTTGGAAAAGTTTAGCAGTTTCTTTACAGTTAAACGTACTTAGCATATTTACCCAGGTGGCATGTCTATAAAATGGAATATTACTCGGGAATTCCCTGGCAGTCCAGTGGTTAGGAGTCCACACTCTCACTACCAAGGGCCCGGGTTCAATCCGTGGTCAGGGAACAAAGATCCCACAAGCCACGTAGCACAGCCAAAAGAAGAAAAAAGAATACTACTCAGCAGTTTTTAATGAATAGGCTATTGATACAGGCAACAGTGTTGATCTCAATGATATTTCTTCTTGAGCACAAGAAGCCAAAAAAAAGAGTACGTACTATATGACTCCATTTATATAAAATTCTAGAAAATGCAAACTAATGGAAAGCAGATCAGTGCTTTGGTTGCCTGGAGATGGGAGAAAGGTTGGGGAGGGATGTAAAACAGGGACATCAAAGGGCATGCGGAAACCTCCAAAGGTAATGAACATGTTCGTTATCTTTTTCAAGCTGATAGTTTCGCAGATATAAATGCACATCAAAACGTATCGAATTGTACACTTTAAATATATGCAGCTTATCGTATGTTAATTATACCTCAATAAGGCTGTTTCTTTAAAAATTTCAAAAATTTGTTTGTTTGCTTGTTTTTTGATGGAGGATCCCGTGAAGATCGTACTCCTGAAACATTTTTTCCTATTTCATTCGTTTTTTTCAACACAGGTGGATTTTATGTTTTGATTTTTAAAAAGGTTTTAAATAGTTAACACCTGGTTCAAAATTCAAAGCGTACAAAGGGTATACAGTGAAAAGTCTCCCACCTCTGTTCCCATTCCACCCAGCACTCCTCTCTGAAAGCAGTTAATGTAACTAGTTTCCCCAGTGTCCTTCCAAAGATACTCCAAATTTTATTATAAGGATCACACTAAGATGAATTGGAGTGTGATTATGTTTTATCTGTTGGCTCAAAGACTGCAGAGTCAAGGGCAAGTTCAGTATCAGACAAACCGATGGGTAGAGCCCCTGTGAAGTCATGCCATCACGACACTCCCTCCTCTACAGAGATGGCTGTCAATTTCAAGTGTTTCTCTCCTTGACTTTCCTCCTGCATCACACACTGACCCCTCACCTTTTGGAACTCTTCAGACCTGGACCTTCCTGACATGGTGCTGTCCCTGCTTTCTTCTGAGAGATTCAGCCATTTCTTTCTCAGTCATCTCCCCCTAGCCACTTTCAAGCGTCAGATTGGTGCTTTGCCAGCTTCATAAAGCAACTACTCAGCCAGATGGATGGTGTCACGCTCCTGTGATCCTGTCTTGCGTCTGACTGCCCCTAACCTTTGCACAACCCTCCAGTGTGTGCAGCCCACATCTCCAGTGAGCACAGTGGGCTGTGCTCGTTGGACGGAACCAGTTCATGCAAACTGTTCTGTTTTCTGTCTTCCAAAGTGACTACTTCCCCTCCCTGGAATTTCTGTGAGTTAAGGGCTATGTTATTCAGTAGTCAGTGGGCTCTTATCGTAAGTTAGTATTTGTCTATTTGGGTGTATGGATCATATCTCCCTGAGTAGCCTCCACGTGGCTTGACTGGGGCAGAGACCTTGACTTAGACTTTGTTTACCACTGCACAGTTGTAGATGCTCAAATAACAGCTGATGGAAGATTTGCTCCATTAAAATACCCACCAACTGTAAATCAAATTCCATTGAATAGATTAGGAGACCTTGATACTGAATGGGCTTCTGCATGATTTAGCCAAAGTAACTCATCACAATTTAATGTACTTCTTATGTGAATAGAATTTTCCACTTATTAGAGCTCCTTAAATGTAGGACACACCATATATGTCGGTGGTCAAAAATAGATCTTGCCCCTGGCACTCTGATAGACTCCCTGGAGCGTGGGCATGTTATGCAATAGCCCCTGACCAGACAACCAGAAGTATCACCATCCTGAGAACTCCTTGGGACTTCACCTGGGCTCTTATCATTTTCAGGGTGCCGTAGAGATTCCTTGACATGTTTTCTCTTTAGTAGGTATAGGCACTGGGAAGAGAGAGAGTGGACAGAGGTGGTACAGCAGCAAGCAAAGCACAGGGACCTTGGCATCCTCAGTTGTGAGATCCAACCTGGACTTGGCTGTTCCCTGGCTCTCCGATGCCAGCCAGGTTCTGATACTCCTCTACAATCAAAAACCATGACTCTGTAGAAAGCCCCACATTGCCCCATCTGTTTGCACACCATCGTCAACCCTCATAAACCCATGAGAGGGGGATGAGCTGGCCTAGGGGACCTGGAAACCTCAGGCTGATGGGAAACAGCTATTCCCATTACACAATAACGCAGGGTCAGAGAACAAGCAAACACCCGGTCTTGATTTAAATGTTTGATGTTGACACAGATGTGGAGAACAAATGTATGGATACCAAGTGGGGAGAGGGGGTGGTGGGATGAATTGGGAGATTGGGATTGACATATATACACTACTATGCATAAAATAGATAACTAATAAAGACCTACTGTATAGCACAGGGAACTCCACTCAGTGCTCTGTGGTGACCTAAATGGGAAGGAAATCCAAAAAAGAAGGGATATATGTATACATATAGCTGATTCACTGTGCCATACAGCAGAAACTAACACAACATTGTAAAGCAACTATACTCCAATAAAAATTAATTTTAAAAATAAATAAATGTTTGATATTTTGTTCATCAGGGATATTTTAGCATTAATTTTCACTTTTTAAAATATTACATTAAAATAGTATTTGTCTTGATTTGGTGCTTCTTAAATTTTGTGCCTGAGGCAAGTGCCTTCACCTTAATCCCAGTCCTGCCACTAGGGTAGAATTGGAGAAAAGGGACCCTGGTAACCAAAAGGCTTTGATTCTGACCTCAACTCTGCCATTAAAAGCTTCAAGACTTGGACTTCCCGGACCTCACCCTCACGACTTCCTCAGTCCTAAAACAAGGATGATTATATCTGCCCCATTTTCTTTGCAGGACAGTTAAGTGTGATGGTCAGATGAGATCACAGAGGAAAAAAACATATTTAAACGGCTCCGTACACAAAATGGGATAATAATTAGCAATCATTCACCTTCAATCCTGCTCTTTGAGTAGGGATTAGCAAATCCAGCTTGATCTGTAAGCTCCTACATTGATGGGATGGTGGCCTTCACAAGCCCCACGGCAGCTAACACATACCGAGATCTATCCTGCTTCTAGGTTCTGGCCTTTGAGCATGTCTGTGCTAGCAGAGTGACCTTGACCACTGCTTGGCCTCTCCAGGACCCAGAAATAGGATGTAATCCCCATTCTCAATCCATATCCTTTACAAAGTGAAACTCCGCTGACGTAGTTCAGGCCTGATCTGTTTCCAGATTGTAGGCTTGTACGCAGGAAATAATCATAACTTTGAACAGACTAACACCTTCTCCATTTGTTTTTTACAATGTCATTATTTTTTGTATAATAATTATACTTACTATATGTTTTATATATTAAGTTCTTAAAGTATGGATTGTGGAATAGTAATTAAGGGTTTACCTAAAAAAATTTTTGTAGCATTAATTTATTTGTTTCCTATGTAATTAGGTAATTTATTTGTGACATCTCATTACTATCTCATCAAAAACTGCTATTCTTGCTACTTATATTTTTTTAAGTTTTTTTTATTGTGATAAAATATACATAACATAAAATGTACCATTTTAACTATTTTAAATGTACAATTCAGTGGCATTAAGTACATTCACAATGTTGTACAACCATCATTGCTATTTATCTCCAGAACTTTTTCTTCATCTCAAATTGAAACTCTGTACCCATTAAATGATAATTCCCCATTTTTCCCTCCCCAACCCACGGTAAACACTATTTCACTTTCAGTCTCTATGAATATGCCTATTTTCAGTAACATATAAGTGGTATCATACAGTATTTGTATTTTTGTTATGTAAACTTTTATATCCAGGGGGATTCCATCTTGTTTTGTTTTTCTCTTTGGTAAGCCCTTTTCCCACTTTAGGAAAACATGGCTTCTTTTTCTGAGAAATTATGTAATAGGATTGCTTCCCTTTCCATATAGTGCCCTAAATAGGAAGGGATATTAGAAGTTGTCTAAAACCAGCAGAAGAACTTTTGACGGTTATGGATGAGATCTTCCTCTGATCTGTCCAGTTAATTAGACATTTAATAATCCTGGCTTTTCAGTGACCACTTAGTCAAGTGGAGAAGGTACAGTAGTCTTTTATTATTAACATTTTACCCCTGTCTGCTTAATGAATGAATTTGGTGAATTTTAAGGTTCCTGTTAGCTCCCAGCTTCTCAGAATCTAAAGGCCATTCTTCTTGCTACTTATTTTAGTAATTTTCTTTTACAGAAGCAGTTAAAATCAGTGGTGGTGAAGAGTTTACTTTTGGAGGAGGTCTGCTTTTTGCTTGTCTGCCTTACTTAAAATGCCCAACGTTTTTTCAAAGTTTGTCAACCAGGGTTCCAAAATACCCCTAATATCAGAAGAACGTGGTCAAATTGTATGTATCTCTATCAATTAATATAATTCTTCGCAACTCTCTCATGTTGATTTTTTTTCACCCTAGAAGTTTGTTTTCTGTCCTTGCTCCCTTTATAAGCGAGTGTGCTATACATTGGGAAATGAAAGGATCGGTGAAATAATATGCTTTGTGATTATGGCCCAAAGTACCTGTGTCAGTTCCTCCTCCACATTCACCTTTAAAACAGAGACTACCAGCTCCAGCACAAGGCCAGCTTTGTTCCCTACCCTCCAGCTCAAGAGCAAAAGAGCACAGTTCTCAGACATACGCTCTTTGTACATACCTCTATTCTCACTTTATTTCAGTATATTGTCATTGTTGGCTGACATGTCGGCCGTTGGTTTTTGTTCTTTAGACCATTTAAGCAACCCTTCACCTGATTTTGCTTTGGGGAAACTTTCCTGCCGCATTGGAGACTGTCTAGAGAAACCATCATAAATCTTCACCCTCTACCAGCACATGAATCAAACTTAGCCACGCATTATTCACCCCTCCTCTGCTCTCCCCTTTGTTCAGTTGAATATTATTATGCTTTTACTATCTGTAGGACCTGTACCGATGACATGTCTTTGATTTATATTTTTACTCTTTTTCTGGAGCAGTCTAACAAGGGGTTTATCAGCTGTGTTGAGCTTTTCAAGGATCCAAGTTTTGCCTTTTTGTTAATTTTTTCTGTTGTTTGTCTCCTATTTCATTTATTACTACTCTAATCATTTTTATTTTCTTCTTTCTAGTTACCTTAAGTTTATGTAGCTCTGACACTGGAAACTTCAGTCATTAATTTTAGTCCTTTCTTCTTGTTTTACTATAACCACTGTATTACTCGGTGTTCTCCAAAGAAACAGAACCAATAGGAGATATATATATATATATATATATACATATATATATATATACACATATATATATGTGTGTGTGTGTGTATATATATATATATATGTATATACCATACATATATATGGTGAAAGTGGAACTCCCTGTCAATTGACTCTTGAGCAGAAAATCAAAAGACTGAGAAGAGTTGTAACTGATTCATTCGAGAAATAATGTTCTCAGGAGGGGGTTCAGCACACTCCCAGAGCCTCCTAGCTCTTGTCTTTTTGGAATCTGGCCCTTGAGACTTCCTTTTTATCACGTGTGCTCCCTCATACTCTTCCATTAAATCCCTTTCTTGAGTTCTAAGCAGAGCAGGTTTAGGCAGCTTACAACTTTAGAGTGTGCTCTCATGCTCATCCTCCCAGCTAGACTCAGCGCACTTTGAGGGCAGGTGTTCTAGCCTTTCACCTTGGTGTCCCACGGCCCCTCAGCTCCTGCTGCTTTCCTTTCCAGGCCACCATGGCAGCCCCTATCTGTGCAGGAACATTGAGGATACAACACAAATAAGTGCTGAGAACCTTGCCCTTGAGAACCTGTCATCTAAGTCAGGTGGCAAGACGGGCATTTATGAAATGATTGTGGCTAATGCAAAGCAGAATATGATTAAGGATCTAAGTGGGGGGGGCGCAAAATAAGAATGGTTCTGTGAGGTCCAGAGATGGAAAGATCAGAGTGGGTGGGAATTGCCTGGGGAGATTTTTAGAGAAGGAGACTTGCCCTGAGCTGTGAGTACCTGGGTAAGCAAAAGTAGAAGGTAGATGCTCCTACCTGTAGGAAGCAGCAGGGCTGCCGTCAGTCCCCCTACACCGTGCTTTTGAAAAGCCATACATTTTAAAGTTAATATGTTGATATAGCAGCTATTCAAACCTGTTAGTGTTCCTGTTTTTCACTGTGTCTGGAAGGTCTGTTACCAGCTCAGTGTTGGGCCATGGGCACATGCCTATGTGCAGCTCAGAGTGTGAGAGTCTGAGAGGCAGTCTTACAGAGTTGAGAGCTTGGGTCTGGAGCCAGACCGCAGGGCTTTGTATGGAAGCTGTGCTGCTTACTAGTTTTAAGACCTTGAGAAGCTGCTAACCTCTTTGCCTCCATTGTCTCTTGTTTAATATGGAGGTAATAATACCTACCTTATTGGGTTGGTATGAGGATTAATTGAGTAAGAATACAAAACCCTTAGAACAGCCTGGTGTGTCTTAAGTGCTATGAGACTTGGCTATTACTATTATAGGAGGAAAGGGAGGAAAAATGAGAAGTGGAAGGTGGAACGGAGGGTGATGTTTCTGCAGTGGAGCCTTGAGAGAGATGGAGCAGAGTCAATACAAGAGGGTGAAGTCAAAACAAAACAAATCAAAACCAGGGTAGAAGTGACAGAGGAGCTATTTGTGACGCTGGGCCTAAGCCAAGCTGAGAGCCTTTCCCTTTGCTTTTGTTTTGTACCCTTTTGCTGTAATAAGTTGTAGCCAGGAATACAACCATATGCTGAGGTCTATGAGTCCTCCTAACAAATTATTGAACCCAGGGATGGTCTTGGGGACTCTCAACACAGGGAAATCTTAAGACGTCACTGTTTTAGTCGCTTCTTAGGCTGACTCCTGTTTGGGTTCAGTACTAGGATGAGAGGTAAGAAACCTGGTTAGTCCTCTGATTATGCTGCCTGCTACCATAATTTCCCTGTATTTTTTCAGCTTCATAATTTTCTGGGGAATTTGGATGCTTTTGAAACCCCTAACATGTTATTTGATGGTCGTTCCTTTTCAGGCATGTAATATAAATAAATTCAGTTAATTTTTAAATTATCTAAGTATTTTAATGTTAGCAATCATCTTTATTGACAATTAAGATTATCTTGACCTTGAAGTGCAATTATTACATGAAGAAAATAGTTGTAATGGAATTTATTTTTATGAAAAATGCATTAAAGCAGCATGTACTTTAATTAGATAATAATTTTAAAAGGTATGCTTTAGCTTGAAATTCTCTACGAATATTTTTCCTTGTTCTCTTCGTATAAGATCGTCAGGAATGTTACTTAATTTTAAGATGAAAAATTAAATAAGCAAATTGAAGTGACTTCCTGTTTCTGGTACCTAAACAGTGTTCAAACCAGTCAACAGAATTCCTTTCTTGGATATTAAAGGACCACAGAGTAGGCTAAAATTTCCAAGGTAACCTTGAATGGTTCAAATTGCTTTTGGTTTAAGCATTTTTATACTTGTGATTGACTATTTATGATTGACCATTTGCTGTTTCAAAAACAAAAAAAATCTCCCAAACAGGACTGTAATCTTTACTTTGATACTTTAAATTTTCTCGTATTAGATTTCACCAAGAAACTCTTCCCCTTAGTTAGCTGTCTTTCATATTATTCTGTGGAGTGACAAATTTTTTAAATGTCTGTGTAGGGCTTCCCTGGTGGCGCAGTGGTTGAGAGTCCGCCTGCCGATGCAGGGGACAGGGGTTCGTGCCCCGGTCCGGGAAGATCCCACATTCCGCGGAGCGGCTGGGCCCGTGAGCCATGGCCGCTGAGCCTGCACGTCCGGAGCCTGTGCTCCGCAACGGGAGAGGCCACAACAGTGAGAGGCCCGCGCACCGCAAAACAAATATATATAATAATAATAAATAAAATGTCTGTGTAGCCAGAGGTCTTCCTGAGCAACGGCTGTTGCTGCTAAACATACAGAAAGATGGTTATTCTTTCAATCTACAAATTCCAGTAAATTTTTTAAAAAATTAAAATGAACCTCTCCAGCTCATTCAGATGAAATTGCAATGTGACTTTCAAAATAGCTCTTACTGAGCAAATGATCATGAAAATACAGATAAAAATATATAGTTTAGTTTGATGATGGATTGTAGAGAAACTTGAATGTTGGTTCTTGCTTCCCTTACATAGTAGGTCTCTGAAACTCCTGTACAATCCGAGATTGTGATTTGAAGTCAGCGATTCTCAAAGTTTCTGTGGGCATTCTCAACACCTTCATGTAAAAAAGAAGATACCCCTTCAGATTACCTCATTGAGAAAGCTGTTGGTTTCTCTATAGCATAAGTACACACTTAGTGTCTGAGTTTTCATGCCATTATCTTTGTTCTATTATAAGAGCTTCTGTTTCAATTTGCTAAGCAAAAAATATTCTCACTTAAAATGAGAAATTGAATCAATTGCCTAGACCTTTCCCTTCATTAAAAACAAAAAAAGGAGTAATATATGCTTCCATGTTGTTCACTTCCTAGAGCTGCTGTAACAAAGTACCACCAAGTGGGTGGCTTAACAACGGAAATTTATTCTCACAATTCTGCAGGTTAGAAGCTTGAGATAAGATGTCAGTAGGGTTGGTTCCTTCTGAGGATTGTGAGGAAGAATCTGTTCTAGCCTCTATTCTAGCTTCTGGTGATTGCTGGTGATCTTTGGTGTTTCTCTGGTGTTTTTTCATCACCCTGCTCTCTGCTATCATCTTCACATGACTTCTCCCTGTGTGCAATGTCTGTGTCCAAGTTTCCCCCTTTCTTAAGGACACCAGTCATATTGGATTAGTGGCCCACCCTAGTCCAGAATGTCGTCATCTTTAATTATACCTGCAAGGACCTATTTCCAAATATGGTCACGTTCTGAGGTACTGGGGGTTAGGATTTCAACAGATGAATTTGGGGGGAACACAACTCATAACACATGTGAATGTGGTTATGGTAAATGGCCTTGTGTGAGAGATTTACCCTCTCTGGACCTCAGATTCTGCATTTCTTAGGAAGGGTGATTGTTACTGCACTTACTTCCTGAGTCTCTGGGAGACGAAGGAGGGGACCTGTCCTATTCAATAGGCTGAGAGGGAAGCAGGTCCAACTTTACTTCTTCTGTCTCGATGAGAACCTGGATACAGGACTGTCTCCATCAGTGCTGGTGTTGGAAAGTCCTTTTTTCTCACCCAACTCCAATCCTTGTATTAATACATAAGCTAGGCTTCATTACCAGCTTAGCAGCAGCTACCCACATGACTCCATCCCCATTGCTAGGATGGCATAGCTCCCACCCATCACCCTCCCAGTACCTGAGCAGTTGCAGGTTTTCACATCTAGCTCCATATTCTCCTGATTTAGTGGCACCCTGGCTAACTAATGACTCCAGTCTCCCTTTCCCAGGCCCTGCCTTGTTTTCCCAAGACTAATAAGGGGCAGAGCTAATGTTTTTAACCCAAGCCTCCACACCAACCCCAGACGAGGGGTGCATAACTGCACACTCAACAATTCCTCTTATCACATGTGCTATTAGATCTGAAACTCTCCAATAACTGTATTGTCAAAGCTATACATGATGTATTCCTATTAGATGTGCTATTAGATCTGAAACTCTCCAATAACTGTATTGTCAAAGCTATACATGATGTATTCCTAATTCCTAGAATGGAATTCACTGAAATTCTACTTTCAGAGCAGTACATTTGCATAGCCAGTGAACCAACCATAGAAACATTCTGGCAGTGATTGTGCTCACAAGTGAGTACTAACAGATTCTTACAATGTATTTAATAAAAGCTAGTGGACTGCATACTCACAGACAAGCTTTCAGGGTCATGAAAGCATGGGCTGAGAGGGACCTTTAAAGGAAAAGAAGACTAGGTGTGTGATATAAAGAAAGAAAATCAATCCTGTGGGAAGATCAGTGTGAAGTTTAATTTCACGTGTCAGCTTGCCCAGGTTATGGTACCCAGTTGTCCAGTCAAACACTCGTCTAGATGTCGCTGTGAAGATATTGTGTAGATGTGCTTAACATTTATAATCAGTTGACTTTAGGTAAAGAAGGTTACCCTTGATAATGCTTCATCAAATCAGTTGAATCTCTTAAAAGCAAAATCTAAGTTTTCCCGGAAAAGAAGGAATTCTGCCTCAAGACGGTAAAGTGGAAATCCTGCCAGAGTTTCCAGCTTGCCCTTTGGACTTCAGACTTGCCAACACCCACAATCGTGTGAGCCAAATCCTTAAAATAAATCTCTCTCTCTGTGCTTCACTGCCAGTATTGCTTTAATGTGAGAGAGAGAGAGAGAGAGACAGAGAGATTGTGTGTGTGTGTGTGTGTGTGTGTGTACCCTGTTGGTTCTATTTCTCAAGAACCCTGACTGATACGATCAGATTCATTTTTAGTTGTAGCCAAGAGAACAGGATAAGTTTGAAAGAAGTACTTGAGATGAACTAATTGAGAGGCTAGAAACCAAATCTTTAGTAATTTTCCACTCTGCGTAGTAGAGAAAGAGAGGAGAAAGATAATGGCATTTGACAACTCCAAATGATCTGCTTCCCACTTGGAAGTTGCACCAATAAGGCAAAGTCCTTAACAGAAGGATGTCTAAGATGTTTTCTTAAGTCCACATACCTGAGATCCAAAGATGGTATGAATTCTAAACTTACCTCTACAAATAAATGCTTAGAAAATTCCCCTGTTGACAGGCTATAAGCATAAGATGGACTTTCCTTCCACCTCTACGCAGTTCTTGAAAAGATGCAATAAGTAGGTTATTCTAGTCTCAAAGGCAATGAAATGAATTATGGATGACTCGGCGGAGAGAACTGAACAAATAAAAATGTACATCTTCTAGGGCAAAAATAAGCTAATTAAATCAACACTCAAAAGGTAAACACTAGATGAGGGGACCTATTTATTAATGACATGGAACAGGATTAATAGTCTTAGTATTTATGGTTAATTTTTAAAAATTAATTTATTTTTGGCTGCTTTGGGTCTTGGTTGCTGCGCATGGGCTTTCTCTAGTTGCGGCAAGCGGGGGCTACTCTTCGTTGCGGTGCACGGGCTTCTCATTGTGGTGGCTTCCCTTATCGCGGAGCATGGGCTCTAGGCACACAGGCTTCAGTAGTTGTGGCATGTGGGCTCAGTAGTTGTGGCTCACGGGCTCTAGAGCGCAGGCTCAGTAGTTGCGGCGCACGGGCTTAGTTGCTCCACGGCATGTGGGATCTTCCCAGACCAGGGCTTGAACCCGTGTCCCCTGCATTGGCAGGCAGATTCTTAACCACTGCCCCACCAGGGAAGCCCAGTCTTAGTATTTAAAGAGGTCTTAACATTCAGTAAGAAAAACCCCAATAGATGTATGTGCAAAGGAGTCTTCTACCAGGTAACTCTCAAAAACAGGTTATATAAATGGCTGGCAAACATTTGCAAAAAAATGCCCAACCCCACTAATTCAAAGAAATGCAAACAGAAGCAACAATGAGATCACACTTACATCAATCAAATTAGCAAATATAGGAAAAATGAAACTACCCATGATGGTGCTGGTGGGAGTAAATAGCCTATTGGAAAGCAATCTGGCAATACCTAAAAGCTTTAACCTAGAAATTCCTCTTGTGGGAATATCTACCTAAAGAAGGGTTGAATCACAAAAATGTTTCACACAGATTAATTTAAAATAGCAAGAAATCAAAACGTCCTAACAAAGAGGAATGGTTCATTCACTTAGTCATTGAAATATTTGGGTGCCCACTATGTGATCATTTCCTGAGACTGCTAAACAATGGCTAGGTGTTCTAGATTAGCCTTCTTTTAAAAAGTGCATAGAATTTGTGTAAATAAATAGATGTATATGATTATATATAAACTTATGCATGCTTGAACATGTTTATACTGTCACTGGAAGGCTGTACAAGGAACTCAAAACAGAGGTTGCCTTTGGAAAATCAGTTGGGTAAGGGGTAGGAGAGAGAATTACTTTTCACTGTACTCTTTTGTACCATCTTGAATTTTCTCAACATGTCCATGGATTTTTGCCGACATTTTGAAAGTGCATGGTGTGAATTTAATCTTATTTTTCATAGAGATGTCTTGAGTTGTTTTCAAGGGATTTCACAGGTGTCTCGTCTTCCTGAATGTGGAAAGCTCTTCAAGGGAAGGGATTGTTTTCTATTTCTTTGCATTCTTCTACAGCGTGTAGCACAATTGGGGCACATAATGGGGGCTCAAAAACACCTGTTGAACAGAAAATAATGTAATTTGGACCTCCCTGGTGGCACAGTGGTTAAGAATCTGCCTGCCAGTGCAGGGGACATGGGTTCGAGCCCTAGTCCGGGAAGATCCCACATGCCACAGGAAAACTAAGCCTGTGCACCACAACTACTGAGCCTGCACTCTAGAGCCAGTGAGCCACAACTACTGACCCCACGTGCCACAACTACTGAAGCCCGCACACCGCAACAAGAGAAGCCACTGCAGTGAGAAGCCCACACACTGCAACGAAGAGTAGCGCCCTCTCACCACAACTAGAGAAAGCCCGTGCACAGCAATGAAGACCCAACGCAGCCAAAAATAAATAAATTAATTAATTATTTTTTAAAAAAAGAAAGAAAATAATGTAATTTGGTGCTCAAAGACCCTGGGAGTAGAAGTTAAAATCAGTCACTCTGGGTATTACTTTAACGCTGACTTGTATGTTTTAAGATGTATCACATATCTTTTATACCATAGTTTGCTAATCTGCCAATAAGAAAAACAAGATAATTGATGAAATTCTTTGATGAAACTCTGTATGGAGAAATGTAAAATACCTTTTTAATGCCTACATATCCTGTAATCTTAATAGCTGCATTAATTTAAAGACCCCTCGACAACAAGCAGGGAAACATATAATCTCAAAGTTTTAATTATTACCAAAAAAAAACCCTTGTAATATAGGGTCCATTTTGAGCATTTCTAAGAGATTAGGTTTGTTTTAATATAGTTTGTGAGGTGTTTGTAATCTACAGCAATCCCTTTATCATCAGTTTTTTTTTGTTTTTTTTTTTTTTTCTTTATTCTCCTCTATATGAGAGACAGGCAACAGAGTAGTTAGGGTAATATGTTGCATCCACCAGTGAATTTATCTCTTTTTTACAGTTTCATGAATGAATGATAACATCATTTGAAACTGGCACTTGATTTAGTATATTGATTCCTTTCACTGACTAACAGCTCCCCCCCTTCCCATAGCCACTTACTTTCAAAATATTATCGGAGGCTGAGGAAATTCACTGGCAAACTACAAAAAGGAAGTGTATTTCACTAAATAAAGTTCCTGAAATTCAGCTTTTGTTTGTTTCTTTTTGCTCCGCCAGCAACTCCAGATTATGAGAAAATGCATTCTCTGCATTGTATAGCATAAGACAGCTCAGGACTGTTCCGGAAGGTACAGCCACTATTGGATACAAAGTACAAACAAAGCCGGGAGGGGGGTGGGGGAGGGAGCCTGAGGAAGAGAATGAAGGAAATTTTGAACAAAGGATCTGTTTTTGTTTCTGAAATTCACAGAAGAAATTACTTTGATGCTGAGTGAAGTACAAAACACAGAATTGGAGGCAGAGGTGCAAATAAGATCTGTTAACAAGAGAGTGAGGAGGACCAAATTCATTGAAAAGTAATGAACAAATGATGCTTTGTGATGACTTAGATGCTTTGTGGGATAGGGAGGGTGGGAGGGAGTGAGGGCATATGGGGATATAGGTACACAAAGAGCTGATTCACTTAGTTGTACAGCAGAAACTAACAACGTTGTAAAGCAATTATACTCCAATAAAGATATTAACAAAAGAAAAAAGAAGTGAGCCAAGTTCTCCCAGCTAGTGGAAGGGGACTTTTCTGCACAATTCCTCAATGAAAGGAAATCCTCAGATGTGCTGGAATGCACTTAAACTAGATGGTGGGAAATCGGAAAATTTTATTAAACTAGAGAATAAAGATTGAGACGCTGGTAACAGTGGCCTGTATCTAGATCGCAGGGCACCAACTGAGATCACCAGTTGCTAATCGCTAGCTTGAGGCCAGAAATCTGGGAAGGCAGCCCAGTAAAATCTGAAGGGCGTGCCTTGTCATCAGGGGAGAGGGAACAGTGTGCTGTATTTCTTGTGGCTTCCATAATGTTTCCCTTGATAAGAGGAAGGAGAAAGAGAAAGAAGGAGGAGCAAAGGAGGAAAAGAAAAGGAAAAAAACAAAAGGTGAAGAAATTCTCATTTCACAGAGAATAAGCAAGAATGAAAGGACTAAGAGGAAGAGGCAGGAGCTAACATTTAGAGCTGTCATCTCGGGGGAGGGATAAATTAGGAGTCTGGGATTAACACATATATGTTACCGAGTCTAAGCTTGTACCGCTCTCCGCAAGACAGGCCAAAAACCGCCAAAAATCGAGAGATGAGTTGTTGAGGCAAGGAATAGTGACTTTATTTGGAAAGCCAGCAAACCGAAGATGGTGGGCTCGTGCACCCAAAGAACCACCTTGCCTGAGTTACAGTTCAGGCTCCTTTTATACTAAAAGAGGAGGGAGGAAAGTCAAACACTTCCTGGTTCCCATCTGCCTCCAGAGGGGATGTTTTAATTTCTTCTTCCCTGCAGCCCTTCACAGGTGGGCCTGGTCAGGATGTTTCCTGTGAGCTAAACAAAGGTATTTTAGCTTAATGTTCATTACCTGGGAGGCAGGGTTCCCAGAAGTGGACCATTATGTACAAATTAAGCTTATAGGCAACATATCTTTAGCGATTAACTTGTAATAGAGTACAAAAGATTCTTCCCTATTACATACACACTACTATATACAAAATAGATAAACAGCAAGGACCTACTGTGTAGCACAGGGAACTATACTCAATATTTTGTAATAACCTATAAGGGAAAGAATCTAAAAAAGAATATATATATATATATTTGAATCACTTTGCCGTACACTTGAAACTAAGACGACATTGTAAATCTACTATACTTCAATTAAATATATATGTAAATATCATCTCATTTTTTCCTCTCTACAATTCCAAAGCAGTATTAATTTATCCCCATTTTATAACGATGGAGGCACAAGGCCGTGCAGCTATGAAGGGGTAGAGCTGGACTAGAACCTAACTACAATAATTCCCCTCTTTCCTGCTGCAGATGGAAACGTTCAACAGTCAGCAAAGAGGACATCTGTTAGCTTTGGTTTGGTCAATCAGTGTCAATGTGTAAAGGGAAATCAGCATGTGGGACATAACTTGCGGAAATGTTGCTGTAACGTTAGTTAAATCTCACCTTTGAGAAAGGAGTAATGAACGGCATGGAAAAGATTTTACTCCTTTATATCAATCCTGAACACATAGAAATGGAAATTACAACCAGTTACAATGACACACTAAAAGACTTGGCCTTTAAAAAAAAAAAAGTATTAGTTTTTCCTGGAAATTAAAAGCTGGAAAGAGATGTAGTGTTCCATGATACAAAAATTAGACTGTAGAGACTAGATGATATTTTAAATCATCACCCCCTTCCCCCCGAAAAGGAGGAATGGTAACACACTGTGTTTACAACTACAGAGATGAATTGAAAACACTTAACTTGGAATTTTCTGCTCTAACTCTCTCCAAACATCACATATCCCTTAAAATTGATGAATTGGCTTACTGTGGTCTTGTCTAAAAGCAGAGGTCTATGAGTTGAGCTCTTTCTTTGTTGGTGCCGATGCTACATGGGAGCTAGAAGGAGCCAAGACAGGCTCCAAGGCCCCTCTTTTTGTAGAGGACAGTACTGTGGTCCCAAACCCTCCCAGGAACCTCCTGTCATTCCAAATCTCTTCTCTCCTAACACTCCTCAATTAGGCATCATTCACTCAGTCCTGAAAACTACCGGGTCCCCACTCCAGGGAAGGACAGTCAGGGAAACAGTTGCAGTCACCTTTGGACCACAGTTGCGTCTAAGAGCCCTAACTTCCGGGTTTAAGTCCTGTACCTCGTCCTTGTCTCGGCCTCTTTCCTCGCTCCTGTCCCTGTATCTTACTAAAAGTGAAAAATATAATGTCCTCTTAACTGGCTAAGGTAGAAATGAGACAAAACCACCACCATAACGCAAATGAACTGATTATTATTTATTCTTTTTAATTGTGGTAAAGTACGCATAACATAAAATTTACCATCTTAACCATCTTAAAATGTACAGTTCAGTGCAACCATCACCACCATCCGTCTCCAGAACGTTTTCATCATCCTAAAGTGAACCTCTATACCTGTTAAACAATGACTCCCCTTTCCCTCCAGCCCCTGGCAACCACCATCTTACTTTCTGACTTTATGAATTTGACTACTCTAGATGCCTCATATAAGTGGGATTATACAGTATTTGTCCTTTTGTGACTGTTTCACTTAACGTAAGGTCCTCAAGGTCCACCTATGTTGTAGCATGTGTCAAACTATCCTTCCTTTTTAAGGTTGAATAATATTTCATTGTATGTATAGACTACATTATCCATTCAGCCACTGATAGGTGATTCGGATGGTTCCATTTTTTGGCTGTTGAACTGATTTTTTAAGTCCTGCATTTGAATAAAAATTGTAAAGAAACTTTCAAAGTACTTTTCCATAGATAATCTTGCTTTATTCTACTTATCTTTATTACAGTTAGGGATAAATGCATAGGGTTATTATTTTACGAGTTTTGAAAGGGAAGTCAATCACAAAAAGTGGAAAAACAACTACGCAAAGCATCCCACTGCAACCAGTCCATGGAGGGGCCTTACCAAAGTCACACAGGGTGAAGAGGCTCTCGGCTCTGCTCTCTGGGGCTGTCCTGGGTTTTGGGTTGCCCTTGGCATACTGGAGAAGTCCAATGCCAGGTTGGAGCAGGCAGGAGAAGGAGGGGCTTGCCCTAGACCCTGGCATTTGTAATCTGCTGCCCTATCGTTTGATCACAGGCAAAAAATATAATAGGTTTGATGTTGCTGTTATATCAATGAGGTCAGAACACAAAGAAGATCAACTCCCTTGTAATTTGTTTGTTAAACCTGACATTTGTATAGTGGGGGATTAGGGAGATTTTTCGTCATGGTTATCCCCATCACAGGGAAGCGTCCATAGAGTTAATGATTGGAGAAAGCCCCTGAAGAATATGACAAGTATTTGATGAGCTCACCAACATTCATTCAGTCATTCAACAAACATTTTAAAGGATGTGGTAGTTTTCACACTTTCACATGGGTTGTCTCACCTTGACTTCGCAAGAACCCTCTGTGGCAGGCCTGTTTAGTCATGTGTTATAAGGTCTGTACCAAGCATGGTGCTGAGGGCAGCACAGCATGGGGGCTCTGCAGGCAGGGGGGCCTGGACTGGCTCCACCATTACCAGCTGGGCCACCTGAAGAAGTGACTTCACCAATCTGAGTTTCAGTTTCCACATTTCTAAAATGAGGCCAATAATAAAGGCCACCTCCTAGGGCTCATATAAGGATGGGATGAGATGAAGTGTGTAAGCCATTTCTCCCAATGCCTGGCAGACATCTGGCA
The DNA here is from genome assembly GCF_003031525.2 of Neophocaena asiaeorientalis asiaeorientalis. Taxonomy (NCBI): domain Eukaryota; kingdom Metazoa; phylum Chordata; class Mammalia; order Artiodactyla; family Phocoenidae; genus Neophocaena; species Neophocaena asiaeorientalis. The sequence continues at coordinate 493,390 of NW_020175435.1, read as the reverse complement.
TGCAACACATTAACCATTATTCCATATATGCATTCATCTGTTTACCTACCCAACATACACACACACACACACACACACACACACACGCGCACACACATATACCCCGTGAGGTATATATTCTTTTTTTTTCCCCCTTCTTATTTATTTATTTTGTTTCTGGCTGCATTGGGTCTTCATTGCTGCACGCAGGCTTTCTCTAGTTGTGGCGAGTGGGGGCTACTCTTTGTTGCGGTGCGTGGGCTTCTCATTGCGGTGGCTTCTCTTATTGCGGAGCACAGGCTCTAGGCACATGGGCTTCAGTAGTTGTGGCTCGTGGGCTCTAAAGCGCAGGCTCAGTAGTTGTGGCGCACAGGCTTAGTTGCTCCGTGGCATGTGGGATCTTCCTGGACCAGGGCTTGAACCCGTGTCCCCTGCATTGGCAGGCAGATTCTTAACCCCTGTGCCACCAGGGAAGCCCTGTATATATTCTTAATATGCCCATTTTATGGATTAGAATATAGCCACTCAGAGAGGTTAAGTAACTGTACAAGGTCTTGTGTGTCAGGAGTAAATAACACGGATGGGGTTCAAATCCCAGATCTCTTCCATTTGACCGCTGTCTGAGCTCCATGGCCAGGACTCCATGCGGAGTGCTGGGGCAGCTGCCTGCGGCTGTCCTGACCATGGCAGGGGGAGGTCAACAGGTATGCTCAGTGTGGGGAGCTGCTCTGGGCCTCAGCATTATCCTCACCGCATAGCAGCTGCTGCCTGGGTATAAAACCTCTACACCCCAGCTCTTGACCTCATCCACACTCACTTGCAAACCCCAAGACACCCTGCGTCTTCACACCCTCCCTCTGCGGCCCCTTCTCATTTCTCACTCTCTCTTTGCCTTCCCTGGCCAATTCTCCCTCTCCATTCTCCTCTACCCTTCTTTCACTCTTTCCTCCCTACTAGCCTAATTTGGAATGGATCTAAATTATTCTGTGTTCATTAAACAAGGCGTTACGTTTCCAGTTCTGAAGTTTTAAAAGCAAATGAGTTGAATATTTAAGCCAGGTTTTTAAAAAGGTTCAGACATCGGTGGCTTGGAGAGATTGAAGGATGTATCATAAGGAAAGAAAATCCAGCAAAATGTTCATTGCAGAATCTAAGCGGTAGCTAGATGGGTGTTCACTGCATAATTCTTTCAATGCCTCTTTTTGTTTGGAATAAACACGATAAAATGTTGGTGGGGGAAATCAATGGCTTTATGTTTGTCACTTTTAACTAATTTTTGTTGTTAACAGTGGACACCTTATTAAGAAGGTTTCTCCTCTGTCCCGGCTGAATGTATTTTGGGGTTGCAGTGGGGGTGTGGTTTCTCAGTGTTGGTGTCTCCCTTTGGGAGGAAAATCATGGAGGGGCTCACCCAGGGCTGGCAGTCAGTCGAGTGAGGCATCTTCAGACAAAGCTGGGCAGAAGCAGACATTCAGCCGTCAGCTTTTCTAGGAGGAACCACTAGCCTTACCAAACCCTCTGATTTCAGCAAAGAGAATAGGGGAATTGAGTTGAATCAGGAATGCCCTGGTCTTTTCACAGGAGGAACTGCCGCGGGTAGGTAACCTTCAAAGAACCCCATCCTATTCGTTCCCTGTCTCTTGGTCCCTGGATTATAAGCAGTGCCTCCAGCTGCACAAGTCACAGAATCAGCCCAGTCCCCGGGACTGAAGGTCCTGCTGGAAAAGATGGCAGTGGCATACTGGCCAGACATATTTGGGAAAAGTTGTGGTGTGTTTTCATTACCGCTGCTGCTGTTGCTGCCAGATTTCAGTGATCAGTTGAGCTGCCGTCTGGATGCTTTTTCTGAGCTGTACCCCGCTGTAGCTGTATGAATTCTCTTCTGACTACAGCCCCAAGGAGGAAACTCCAGCAGTAATGTATGCCTTGCTGGCTGGGAGAGGGCTTGCCATCAACTCCCCTCCTGCCCTCCCTCCCCCTACAGGTGACATTAAAGATCTCAGAGGGGCCTACCTGGCATTGCAACAAAAAAACAAGCAGATTCACGGTGCTGGCTTGTCGGAGCTTCCGATTCGAAGCAACCTAAACGCTCTCACAGGGGACTGGTTAGATAAATTATGACTCAGCCCTACAATAGGAATCCACGCAGCTCCTTTAAAAAAGCAAGAGAGTGCTTTAGGTATTGACAAGGAATAATTTCCAAGCTATACTGAGCATTAGAAATGAAAATAAAAAGGAAGACACAGAATAGTGTATGGTATGTGCGGTTAAAAATATATACCTCTATGGTTATACATGCCAGAATATCTTTGGCTGGAAGGACAAGAAAGGTTGGCTTAAGGTTTGGGGATAGGGGCAGGGTTAAAACGAAGAATCATATTCACTAGATATAATATGCTTTTTGTGTTGAGTTTTTATCATGTGTATATTTGCTCTTAAAAAAAAATTACTTACCTAGAAAAAGTAGAAACAAAGCCAGACTTTCAAGGCAGCGGAATTATAGTATTCAGGCTGCTTAAGCTCCCTTTTCTCCTGTGAGTCCCAGGAAATGAATTCAACATTGGGTCTGGAGGGTGGGAGACCAGGTCACATTACAGTGAGGACCTGCTGGGGAGACCCCAAGAGCCTGCAGCAGTGTTTGTTCTGGGAGGCACCCCGCCCCACCCGTGCCCCAGGGCAGGTTCCCTTGGGCATTTGCAGATCTAATTTCTAATTTCCAAGCAACTGTTTTGGTAAGAGGGGAGGAAGAGAAAGAAGGGCAAACCAGCCAGGATGGAGTTTGGAGTGGAAGGTGTGGCCATGTCAGGTCACTGCAGGTGTTTCCATGTGGGCCTTTGGCAAGATTCCCAGGGGTGAGCAGAGCTGTGGTCTCTCGCACTCTCTAGCGCTCTGACTCCTGGGGACACTTCACCCCAGACTTTGATGACAAGCTGCCTGGGCTTCCCATTCTGGCTCTGCCACTGACTGGCTGTGAGACTTGGGACATGATTAATTTTTTTAAATATAAATTTATTTATTTATTTATTTTTGGCTGCGTTGGGTCTTCGTTGCTGTGCGCAGGCTTTCTCTAGCGGTGGCGAGCGGGGGCTACTCTTCATTGCTATGTGTGGGCTTCTCATTGCAGTGGCTTCTCTTGTTGTGGAGCACGGGCTTAGTTGCATGTGGCATGTGGGATCTTCCCGGACCAGGGCTCGAACCCATGTCCCCTGAATTGGCAGGCAGATTCTTAATCACTGTGCCACCAGGGAAGTTCCAAGGGACATAAATTTTTAAAGCCTCAGTGTTTTCATTCAAAGAGTAGGAGGGAGGGTGAGGATGGGGAGAGAAAAATGCTGCTAATGATGTCATAAAGTTGTTGTTAAAATTAAGCTTTCCTTAAAAAATAAAATAAAAATAAAATAAAATTAAGCTTTCCATAAATGTTGCCTAGCTGAGTAAGATCATGTCCTCTGGAGCCAGACAGCCTGGGTTGAAATCATAGCTATACCGGCAAACAAACAAATGAATAAACAACTTGGGACTTCTCTGGTGGTCCAGTGGTTAAGACCCGGAGCTTCCACTGCAGGGGGCGTGGTTTCAATCCCTGGTCAGGGAACTAAGATCCCACATGCCACACGGTAGAGCCAAAATAAATAAATAAATAAATAACTCATAGCTATACCATTTTCTAGTTTTGTGACTTTGGGAAAGTTATTTAATCTCTGTACCTCAGTTTACTCATCTGTAAAATGGGCAAAACAACAGTACCTATATCATAGGGCTTTTCTGAGATATAAATAAGTTAACACTTGTAAAATGCTTAGAATAGTGCCTGGTATATAGTGAGTTTTGAGCTGGAAAATTTATTAACCCAACCTTTTATTTTTAATAATGAGGAAGTGTGGTCCACAGAGGGACTGGCCCAAGAGGGGACCATTGATTAGTGACAGAGCCAGGAGTAAGACCTAATCTCCCAACTCCCAGTCTAGAATATTTTACACTGTTAACTTTAGGCCAACATATCTTCTTACATTCTGGTATAAAATTAGAAAAAAGTGAGGAGAAATCTGTTTTAGATCAAGTAAAAGTATATTGGGTTCAAATTCAGCGTGTGGTCATAGCCAACTTTCTTGGGTTCTCCGAACCTCCTCTTCCTTAGGAATAGGCTGAGGATAATAACATGGACCTCATAGTGGTGTTGTGGTAAGTGAACTTCTACATGTAAAATGCCTGGCACATAGCATTTCTCAAAAAAAATTAATACCAATTAACAGCAGATGATGGTGTTGTTAGACCCAGGAGTCCCACATCTGTGGCTAGACGGCTTTTATTCCTCACTCTTCCAGGGGCTTGCTAACTAACTTGACAAATGCCGATGTGGATAATTCTTAACTATACAGATTCATTGTAGTAGTAGCAATTATTGTTAAAACAAATTGGAAATGTCAGCACAAGCTCTCTGATATCAGGGGCGAGGGTGAGTTGGTTTTATGACATGTGACTATGAAACATCACGGTAAATAAGGTTGGTTTCTAAGTTGGGTAATAATATTTCTGATCAAAAGTAGGTGTGGCAAATCAGAAAAATGCAAATTAACACCACCATGAGAAACAACCCCACACCCACTAGAAAGACTTCAACGATAGATATCAAGTGTTAATAAAGATGGAACAGGGCTTCCCTGGTGGTGCAGTGGTTAAGAATCTGCCTGCCAATGCAGGGGACATGGGATTGAGCCCTGGTCTGGGAAGATCCCACATGCCGTGGAGCAACTAAGCCCATGCGCCACAACTACTGAGCCCGTGTGCTACAACAACTGAAGCCTGTGAGCCTAGAGCCTGTGCTCCGCAAGAAGAGAAGGCACCGCCATGAGAAGCCCACATACCACAACGAAGAGTAGCCCCACTTGCCGCAACTAGAGAAAGCTCACGTGCAGCAACGAAGACCCAATGCAGCCAAAAATATATAAATAAAATATTTATTTAAAAAAAAAAAATAATAAAGATGGAACCCTCATATACTGCTGGTAGGATTGCAGAATGCTAAAATGACTTTGGAAAACAGTTTGGTAGTTTTTTACAAAGTTAACCATAATCTTATATGTTAGTTACCTATTACTGTGTAACAAATTACCCTGAAATTTAGTAGCTTAAGATAGCATTAACTTCTAAAAAGATCTCTCACTGTTTCTGTGGGTCAGAGATTGAGACAGGGTGCAGCTGGCTCCATCATGTCTGGGCACAGGTGGAAGACTGAAGGCTGGGACGGGAGCCCCAAAGGGCTGGTTTACTCTCACATCTGGTAGATGATGTTGGTGTTGGTTGGGGGCTATTGTCTAGAATACACATGCATGGCTTCTCCATGTGGCCTGGGCTTCTGCACAACACTGTGCCTGGGTTCCCAGGGCAAGCCTCCTGAGAGAGGAGAGGGAGGAAGGGAGAGAGAGAGAAAGAGAGAGAGAGAGAGGGAGAGTCCTGAAAACAGAGATCCTATCTTACCCATTTTTTTTATACCCTTATGACAGCTTCAACCTGATAAGCAACCTTGTAATTTAACAAGTGAATTTTTCAAAATGAGTGTGTTAGCCTATGAAATGGTTAATATTATGTGTCAACTTGGCTGGGCCACGGTGCCTGGCATGTGGTCAGACATTATCCTGGATGGTTCTGTGAGGATATTTTTGGATGAGATTAACATTTAAATCAGTGAACTTTGAGTAAAGCAGATTGCCCTCCATAATGTGGGTGGGCCTCATCCAATCAGTTGAAGGACTGAATAGAACAAAGGCTGACCTGCTCTAAACAAGAGGGAATTCTGCCAGCTGACTGCCTTTGGACTTGAATTGCAACACTGGCTCTTTCTGGGTCTCCAGCCTGTCAGTTTACCCTCCAGATTTTGGACTTGACCTCCATAATCACATGAGCTAATCCTTAAAATCAATCAGTCAATCAATCAAGCAATCTCTCTCTCAGCACACACGCAGACACACACACACCCTATTGGTTCTATTTTTCTAAAGAATCCTGACTAATACAGCCTGGCTTTCTAGTATCACCAAAACCATGAGCTTCTTGACCAGAAGTTTTTGCCCTTGGTTTGTAACTGCACATGGGATTTTCACGTAAAATATTTCCTGTGCTACTTCTTAATAGTAGGCAGCGTGCCCTTGATATACAACACTTACATAGTGGCTGCAAAACCTCGTAGCAGGGTGGCAGTTCTCAGTGGTCTTCCGAGGAGGACATGAGCAGGAGCCATTACATGGCTCATCAGTAATCTGCTGCAAAGAAGCTGTGCTCATCAGAGCAGAAGTAAATCTTTCATTACTGGAAAGTGTGAATCAACTCAAGTGAAACAGGGTTCTGTCAGCTTATAAAACTTAATTATGTTTTTAACTCCATAAATTTGTCCCAGTAAAGACATTTGAAAATACCTAATTTCCAGTTTGAACCAAAAGAAAATTAATTGCAAGAAGGTAAACACATATAATGTGTTCGGAAATTATCTGCATTTTAATTAATCTCTTAACTGTGTCTTCCAACAAGGGTGTCTGCTTGAAATTTTTGTGTCAACGCTGCATCAAAGTTGCTCAGTTTCCTTGTAGACAACAAACCCCAGATAATTCTAAACTTTCAGAATAAGAACATCCCCCAAAGAAGAGAAAATAGAGTGGGTGGCTTGAGTTTTCTACCCTTGGGGAGTTAAGAAAAACACTTCAGCATGAGGACAAAAGCTCCCTTGTTCAAGCGCTTCCCCAGCTGCACTTCAACTAAATATATCCTGGGCAGAGTGTTTTCACTTCTCCACCCCTCTCCTGGAGCCAATCACATGGTGACAAATAGCTCAGAGGCCCCCTGGGACTGACACTGCAGAGGTAGTGCCTTGGTTTCTGGCTGGGCCTTGCTGCCCAGCACAGGGCCCCTCTGTGGCCGCCCTGCTTCCCCGGAGGCTGCGGGAAGCCCAGGGCCAAGAGGAGGCCTGCAGGGGTTAACTCAGCGGCCTGTCTGGAATTCATGCACCACCTGGGCTGACAGCATGAATGACTCATTGTTTCCCCTCTGAACAGTCTTAGGAGTGCTTCTCGGTGTCAATAACTGAGGCAAAGTGAAATCGTTTTTTCCCTTTCACCATAACCAGTTTTCTAAACCTGAATATAGAACTGGAAATCTGCAGCAGTAGTAGCCAAGGTTACTGCTTTGAGCTGGTGTTCTGGGGACAAAGGATTTAAATTTACTGTCCCCAGACAGAAAGAGGCCTAAAGCCAGGGGTCCTTTGATTTACAGCTTGTGTGACGGTCCTATAAAAAGAAGCAAACTTAGTTTAAACCTCTAGTCTGCCTAAGCCTGTGTCCTGGCTGGCTACAGTACTAGATTTTACATTACCGGTGATTTGTATAAACGGAAATTTTGACCAATCACTTCCTGTGGCTAAACTTAAGACTTGTAGTCATCCACTCCTGGTTCTAAAGCAGGTATTAATCATCACGCCCCACCTCACATTTTCGTGTATGGAGCCCTTCCTTGATGTCAGTGAGTTTTACTCTCCTTGGGAGACTGGATCAGTACATTTCCCTGGACTGTGGGATCTTTTGCCTTTCACGAGACATCTCAGTGCAAAAGCTTGAGAGACAGACCACACATTTGACTACCTTTCTGCAAGTGTGTCATAGATAACAGATTTCGAACTCTTGCTGCTTTAGCCTCTTTCTTCTACTTAACTACATTTTTGGATGTTTAAAGGAAAATATTCAAAATAGGAAAACGTAGAAAAAAAAGAAATAAATATAGAAAGGATAGGAGAAAATCCTGTGTAGATTCAGGACCTGGATTCTAACTTGAACCTGGGAGGTAAGCATGCAGCAGAGTGTTTACCTCATCAAATGAAGTAACAGCCCTGAATAAATTTAAATAAGGTTAGGTATCAAAGTATTTGCAATACCCTTTTTGAAGTGAATGAAAATCTGCAAAGATTAAGTATTACTTCATTTTTGTAGACGGGACACAATTACTGCAGCAGGCTTAGAGAAATGGCAATAATCAAGGCTTCAGTTTCTCACATCTAACCACAAGTAAATGTGTCGTTTTCTGAATGAGCCTGTCTTATATCATATACAATTAATCTATTTACCAATGAGCTTCCTTAGCTACTAAAGGTTTTGTGATCCTTGTACCAACACCATAAAAAAGCATAACTGTTGAAACATCTGGAGGATGATGACTGCAAACAAGTAGAACAAACACAACCCTACTATACGCTATGTGGTTTGGTTCTTCCAACAGAGACTGGAATTTAAATTTAGGGACTTCCCCTGTGGCACAGTAGTTAAGAATCCACCTGCCAATGCAGGGGACACGGGTTCGAGCTCTGGTCGGGGAAGATCTCACATGCCACGGAACAAATAAGCCCGTGCGCCACAACTACTGAGCCTACGCTCTAGAGCCTGCGGGCCACAACTACTGAAGCCTTCGTGCCACAACCACTGAAGCCCATGCGCCTAGAGCCTGTGCTCGGCAGCAAGAGAAGACACTGCAATGAGAAGCCCGCGCACTGCAACAAAGAGTAGCCCCGGCTTGCTGCAACTAGAGAAAGCCCGCGTGCAGCAACGAAGACCCAACGCAGCCAAAAATAAATAAAAAATCAATTAATTAAATTAAATTAAAAAAATAAATTTCGGGGCAGCTTCTAAGCTCTGAGGAGACTTATTTCCATTTTCTCATTGGCACAGCCACCTTCTCATCCCTACTTAGTCTTTTCATGAAAACACGGGTCTTAGGACTCTAACTTTGCTTTAGGTCCTTGCTAGTGGGTGGTGGGTTCATTCTGTTTTTCTCAAGTCCAGAGTAAAAGCATTTTGCATAGCTGATCGTTTTTTTTCTCCTTCTCCATAGAATTCTTTAGTCATGAGTTTAATAGATGTAAAATTATCTGATGCACCCTTTCCCTTGAGAACCCCGTTGTATACCCTTGACTTGTTTGTAAGTGAGCCTAAAAGGAAAACTGGGGGTTCTTAAGGGCAGGGTTTGTCGGAATTAACTGTGAAGCTTTCCTAACTGATCCAAGCCCCAACGACGGCCCTAATAATTCTACACATTTGGAAAGGACTAATAAGGCCAGGCAAAACAATAATTTAATGACTTTAAAATCCCGGGCAAGGAGAAGGGGCAAGATGACTTGAGTTATATATTATGATGTCACAGCAGGTGTGGAGCAGAAAGGAACACTTTGCCTTGGCTTCACATCATCATTCCACACTCAATAATATTACAGGACAGCGAACATTCCAGGTGTTCAGAAAGATTTTCTTCTCCACTAAACCAGATAGGGTTGTTGTTCAAATAAGGTAACTCTAAGCTATGAGAATTTAGAAGGAAATAATAATTTTAAATCTTTCCTTGAAAACAAAAGCACTGTTAAATCTCTGGAATTAAAAGCAACATTTATAACTTCTTAAATATGGATTTGCTGTCTTGGTATGTTTTATGCGAGACAGAATAATAATATCCTTCTACTTTGTACGTGCATCAGTACTTCTCATCTCACTAGTGTTTAGAGAGAAAAGATAGTATTTTTTTTTAATTTACAAAATTATATATGTTTCAGGTGTACATAGTGATTCACAATTTTTAAAGGTTATACTCCATTTATAGTTACTATAAAATATTGGCTATATTCCCTGCGCTGAACAACATATCCTTGTAGTTTATTTATTTTATACATAATAATAATATGTATTATTATTAATAATGTTTAATAATATACATAATAGTTTGCACTTCTTAATCCCCTACCCCTATCTTGCCCTTCCCCTCTCCCCTCTCCTCACTGGTAACCACTAGTTTGTTTTCTGTATCTGTTTCTTGTTATATTGGGTTGGCAAAAATGTTCGTTCAGTTTTTCCATAAGATGGCTCTAGTAGCACGTAGCTGTCTTTAACTTCATTCGAAACAATTTTGTGAGATTGTATGTGACAGCTATCATATCAGTGTGCATTTAAAAAAAGACATTAAAATTGGTGAATTTTTGTGTAGCCATTTTAATATTGAAGATGGAAGAGAAAAGGCAACATTTTCGGCATATTATGCTTTATTATTTCAGGAAAGGTAAAAACGCAACCGAAATGCAACAGAAAAAGATTTGTGCAGTCTATGGAGAAGGTGCTGTGACTGATCGAACATGTCAAAAGCGGTTTGTGAAGTTTCGTGCTGGAGATTTCTCGCTGGACGATGCTCCACAGTCGGGTCGACCAGTTGAAGTAGACAGCGATCAAATTGAGAAATTAATTGAGAACAATCAACATTATACCACACGGGAGATAGCCAACATACTCGAAATATGCAAATCAAGCGTTGAAAATCATTTGCACCAGCTTGGTTATGTTAATCGCTTTGATGTTTGGGTTCCACGTAAGTGGAAAAAACCTTCTTGACCGTATTTCCACAATGCGATTCTCTACTTAAACGTATTGAAAACGTTCCGTTTTTAAAACAAATTGCGGGGGCTTCCCTGGTGGCGCAGTGGTTGAGAATCTGCCTGCCAACGCAGGGGACACGGGTTCGAGCCCTGGTCTGGGAAGGTCTCACATGCCACGAAGCAACTGGGCCTGTGAGCCACAATTACTGAGCCTGCGCGTCTGGAGCCTGTGCTCCGCAACAAGAGAGGCCGCAATAGTGAGAGGCCCGTGCACCGCGATGAAGAGTGGCCCCCGCTTGCCACAACTAGAGAAAGCCCTCGCACAGAAACGAAGACCCAACACAGCCATAAATAAAAATAAATAAATAAATTAAAAAAAAAAAAAAAAGAATGAGGAGGCATCTCCCCGACTCTTAAGAAAAAAAGAAAAAAAAAAACAAATTGCGACGGGCAATGAAAAGTGGATACTGTACAATAATGTGGAATGGAAGAGATGGTGGGGCAGGTGAAGTGAACCACCACCACCTACACCAAAGGCCAGTCTTCATCCAAAGATGGTGATGTTGTGTGTATGGTGGCATTGGAAGATAGTTCTCTATTATGAGCTCCTTCCGGAAAACGGAACGATTAATTCCAACAAGTATTGCTCCCAATTAGACCAACTGAAAGCAGCACTTGACGAAAAGTGTCCAGAATTAGAACAGAAAACGCATAATCTTCCATCAGGATAACGCGAGACCGCATGTTTCTTTGATGACCAGGCAAAAACTGTTACAGCTTGGCTGGGAAGTTCTGATTCATCTGCCGTATTGACCAGACATTGCACCTTCAGATTTCCATTTATTTAGGTCTTTACAAAATTCTCTTAATGGAAAAAATTTCAATTCCCTGGAAGACTGTAAAAGGCACCTGGAACAGTTCTTTGCTCAAAAAGATAAAAAGTTTTGTGGAATTATGAAGTTGCCTGAAAAATGGCAGAAGGTAGTGGAACAAAAGGGCGAATACGTTGTTCAATAAAGTTCTTGGTGAAAATAAAAAATGCGTCTTGTTTTTACTTAAAGACTGAATGCACTTTTTGGCCAACCCAATATTCACTAGCTTTATTTTTTAGATTCCACATATAAGTGATATCACACAGTATTGTCTTTCTCTGTCTGACTTACTTTACCTAGCATAATGCCTTCCAAGTCTGTCCATGTTCTCGCAAAAGGCAAAAATTCACTCTTTTTTATAGCTGAGTAATGTTACATTGTATAAATATACCACATCTTTATCCATTCATCTGTTGAGGGACCCTTATGTTGCTTCCATGTCCTGGCTATCATAAATAGTGCTGCTATGAACATTGCAGTGCATGTATCTTTACAAAGACAATATATATTTAGATGTTCATTTTGATGGGTAAGCATTGATAATAACAGGACTAACCATTTCCTCTTGTTTCTAAGTTTTACAAAATAGTTCTCAGTTCTACCCAGCAAACATTGTCATATGTAAGGTGCTGTGGATAATGCTCTGGAAAATCAATTACCTGCATAAATGAGCCTTTTTTTGTTGTGTGCCTGAGTCTACGCCTGTTGAGTCATTAAGGACAGAGGGCATATATATGAACTTATCTCACTGGTTTTTGATAAGGTAGTTGCTATAGGGATCTGAGTATTATGTGCACATCCAACCAAAACGCAACACATATTTAAAAAGATGTTCAGGGTGAAATTGAAGGATTGGCTAAAGGTGGTAGCTGGGGAAGTCTGTTTAAGTAGCTGGATTTAAAAGTTTGCAATCTTAACCATTTGCCAAACTTGTTTTTCTTGCCTTCCTTCTTTCCTCAAACAACTTTTGAGTATCTATCCTAAGGGTCAAAACCTCAAATACCTATAGGGGCCAAGAAGATAATGTAACTAAGCAAAGCAGGTGGATTTAAGAAAAATGGAGATAGACACTTTTTAGGTGCCTAATAAACACAGAGGCAACTCTTCATTCCCACCAAGAAATGAGCTCTCTCCCATTATTCCTGAAAGAGATGCTTTAGTCTTGTTCTCTCTTTGGTACTGAGAGATAGTTCACTCCAAGAAAAATATCAGTGCGCACTCAATGTAAATGACACCTCACACTGGGCCTCCGTGAGGACGCAACAGGGAGTGGCAAAGACTGAAATAAAGTGAAGAGCTCGTGTCTCAGCCAGAGGGGACCATCTCTGCACCAGGCGCCAGCTACCATGTGGAAACAGGCCCAGAGGGGCCATATCTTATTCTTCAAGAGAAGTCAAAGACACTGATTTGTATGCAAATCCAGATTTTGAAATGTGACCTGAAATTTTTAAAAATAAATTTGAGAAAAAGCCAAACAAAAACGTAACCAGTTTGAGATCCCAGACCTACTCATCTAGGTATTCTGCTGTGAGATGCTGGAAATACAACGATTAAAAAAAAAAAAAAAGATCTTTGCTCTCACAAAGTTTGTGGACTAATATATCATACATGAGTACACGCACTTATCTATGTATGTGCTGTAACAGGGGAAATTACCAAGTGGTCTGGGAGCCCGGGGAAACCAAATCAGAGGAAGGCGAGTGGGTAGGGAAGAGGGTCAGGGAAGAATTCCAGAAGGATGGTCTAGCTGAGCTATCTTGCTAGTTGATCCAAGCAAGCAGAAACGGTGGAGAAAGGTGGTGATCCAGGCTGAGGTATCAGCACACGTTAAGGTGTGGGAGCCACAAGCAGCCAGTGCCTTTTGTTAAAGAAGCTAAGATACAAGTTTGAGACTCAGGAGGGCAGTGGAGGGAAGAGGTCCTCCCTGTCAGGCATCTGCAGGAGGACTAAAGACTGAAGACTGAACTCAAAAAACATCAAAGCCAAGTTGTCTGTTTGGCAGTTCTTGGACACTTTCTCCTGGCTGGTGCAGCATGCATATTCACTCAGCATCTGCTAGGGATTAACTGTCGTTTCAAAGAAACCAGGAAGTAAGAATTTGAATCAGAATAGAAAACTCAACCCTCAACCTTTGGTGATACACTTCTCCTGGCTTCCTATAATTGGCTGACTATTACGTCTGTGAAAATGATGGGCCAGTTAGGTGAAAATTTGAATGCAAGCTGACTCTTTGATTGGAAGAACTGGCCTGAATTGTTTCTGTATCCTGTGTCAGGGTAAATACAAATCTAAATAACTAAATAAATTTCCTTAGCACTGAAAGGGAAAGAGACTCTCCCTCCCCCAACCCTGTTTCTTTCACCATTTACATTAGAAATATTGTGGATTGTAAACTCTTTCTCTGTCCCTTTGAGAATTACGCAAACCTTTTAAAAAGCTAAATAAGACTCTTGCCAGCTTTACAACACAGGAACGTCTCTCTCAATGACCTGGGAGCCATCTCTTTGAAATGGAGTCATCAAGGAAGATAACATCCCTATTTCCTCTCTGTGGAAAGATTACTCTCCCTGGGAGAGTAGGAGTCTAACCTCAGTAGGTCCCTGTTTCCAAGTTGCAAACCTACCTCCTGTTGTAAAAATATAAGAAGTTAATCTTTCCTTTGGATAAACTAGTTGACACAGATAGCAGCTGCCAATTACCGAGGTGAACTTACAATGAACTATGTGATAAATGGTGCTGTCAAGTCCTCCTACTAGTTATTGTTTATCTTGAGAACAGGTAGTAATAGCATATATCTGCTTAGCTATGTACAAGTGAAACTCCTTTCTGTCTTTGCGGTCTCTAACTGGATTGCCTGTGATGCACATAGTATTTTGGTTTAATGCTTATTCAATAGTAAAACGGTTTTCTTTCTCTTCTGCTTCTGTGGAGAGGTTTTTGGGGTTGGCAGGAGATTTTGTTTTTAATTATACTTCCTCAACACCTGCCACCAAGGTTGGCTGGGTTTGGGTCTTTCAGCTCAGGGTATGGTAAGCATCTAAATGCCCTGACTGATATAAATGTGAGAAGTCTACTCATGACAAAGCAGAACATATTTCAGAGAAAGAGACTTTCACACTCCTCTCTGAAGTGCTGCAATTAGAAGATATCATGTGCTCTCTGCAGTATTTACAGACAGCAGTATAGCACAATGGCAGGCAAGCACAGGCTCTCAGACTGTCCAGGTTTGACTCTCCGTTCCATCCTTTACTAGCTGTGATGCTTCAGGTACCTAACCTGCTGGTGTCTTTGTTTCTCTATCTGTAAATGGGAGACAAAATGATGGTACCTACTTCATAGCACAGTGCTTTGCAGAGTATAAAGCCTCAGTAGTTAATTAGAATTATTTAACAACATTATTTGAAGGTTTGTTATAGGCAGAAACACTTCTGGGATACAAAGATGGAGAAAACACAGTTACTTATCCCCAGAGGAATTTACAATCTTATAATAATTATAATGGTACCATTAATTTGGACATAAAATAACTTCTCAAAAAAAAGAAAAATAGAAAAATCAACAGGTATTTTTAAAGGGGCGGGGACAGAGTCAGGGGCTATTACCTTAATTGGGCTCCATGCAATTATATGGTCTCCGTGGTTAAATGTCATAGTCTAAGTTAAATCTAAAAAGACTTCTTCCTGAGCTAGTTTAGCAGGAAAAACCAGATCTTATCAAAATAAACAAATGTATGACCAACTTTGAAGCCAAAAGCCCTACCACGGAAAGGCTAAGAGACCATCGTTTATACACCCTGAGGCACTCCCTGATTTTTTTTCCCACCCAGACAACATAACTAAAAGGATTTTTGTAACTTTATAAAAGTAAATAAATATTGACACAGAACACCCTTAAAGCTAGCCATACGGGGTCTTGCTTTCTGCTAAATCAAGAGTGTTCAACTGGCCTTGTACCTAGCGCATTACGACACGACTCAGAAGCCATCTTGGAAACAAAAGAGCTTCGGGCTCCGGGGGTGGAAGAGGTGGTTTCCAGGCAACGGGAGGCGCGCGCCGCGCAGCCGCACTCCGCGGCGCCCAGCCACCTACCGCGTGGGCAGAGCTGGCTGGGCGGTGGAAAATTACCGCGCTTCCTTTTAAAGGCGCCCGCACATTTCCTGCCTGGAGCCTCGGCGCTAGTCTCCCTTGTAGACGAAATTGTGAAGCGGCGTGTACGTTTTATCTTCCTAGAGGAAATAAAATTTAGTTCGCAGTTTCCAGGGCAGCATTAGTCTATACTTAGGCAAGTAATGTCGGAATGGACGGGCTTTTTCTTAACCGAGTTGAGAAAAGAAAACTAAACCTCTGAAATACCGACTCTTGGTGCAGAAAGCTACTGAACACACAGGAACGGGACGCAAGAAACAACTTCATGAATAATGTCACATTGACTATGCAACAGGTTTAAAAATGATTGGGTTCTGAAGCAAACCCATTTTTTGACAAACGGATTGACAAATTATACTAAAAACCAGAATAAACGTGTGTAAGAAGCAACAGGGTGGGTTTAGCATGCATCAGAAAATTTATCCTTTTGTAGATCGGTTTTTACAGTAGAAAAAATAATCTGTGGGATTTCTTTCCTGCTTCTTAGTCGTCAAAGAATTTTTCTCCATGTTGGAAGCTCTTCTGATTTACAAGTTAAGCCGTAGTTTAGTGCTGTCTTACTTTTCGGAACGAACAGATAGATAAATAGCATAATTCTCCTGGTTTTTGTAACGTAAACGTCTAAGATATATTCTCCGTGGCTCTGAAATGAGTTCCCTTACCAAGCAATATTTACTAGAAGCCATCCTGGAAACAACTGGATGAAATGGAGATACTGGTCTTCCCTGAACTAAAGCTCTTCACATTTTAAGTCTCTTCGTTCCGTTTGAAAGGATGAAAGACCGTCCTTCTCTCGGTTCCTCCTCTGATGGTTTGCTCGGTGGCAGTTGTCTTTTCGGTTGTGAACTGGCATCAGGCGTACCCATCTACTCCTCCTGTCCTCAGACTCTGGCTGCAGACAGTAGTGGGGGAGTCAGAATGGATTCTCAAGACTGTGGAGGTGATGGTGCAGTCTTATCATGGCCCTGGCAAAGTGATTTTCCACTCCCAACTGAGCCATTTCCCCCATGCTTCTCGGCCATGTTAAGCCACATTTTCACTCCAGTCCCCTTTTAACACGTCCCTTTCTATCCTTCACATTACAATCGCCACTTCTTAGTAATTTTTGATGAACCTTTTGTTTTTCAGAACGCAGAGCTGAGACATGGGAGTACTAAGCAAATGTTTTGCATGGATTTAGACACCTAGGACGTTGTTTAGCCTATAATTTTCAAGTTTGGATGTTAAGAAGGGATACACTTGTGACATTATCTTAGTTTCCAGAACCACGGGGAAAGCTAATTAATTACATGTAACCAGAAGTTGTGTCCTGTAGAGTCGTCATCCATGCTGAAGCTGCAGGGGAATGTGAGTTTATGTTAAGGGAACTGTGCCTTTGAAACAAAAATAGGTGCAGCTGCATTTGGTGCTTGCATTTCTTTTTGCTTACAAGATCGTTTACCAATGCCAAGAAACTGAAATAGGAAAATGCCCCATTTCAGATAAGATGATGTTTCTAATTTTTAAAATAGTCTCGTCGTGGAAAACCTAGTCTGTAATAATACTTAGTGGCTGCAGGGCTGGCCAGTGCAGGTGACTGCGCTGGGTAGTGTGGCTACCACCTTTCCTCCGCAGGGAAGTGGCATTTTACAGCCCAAACAGCGCTGCGGGGTTTCTAATGGTCGAGAGTGGCCCTATCGCCCTACCGAGCCCAGAGATAATCTCCTGTTACTTAAAATTTACTGCAGAATAGAGATTTAAAAAAAAAAAAAATAGAGACTTCAGATGTAGAGAGTCATCTGGATTTTCCCTCTCAGATACAATTCTGTTAAGTGCTAAGAGGCTAAATTCAAATAAATTAGAATATAAATCTGATGGTTAAAATATAATAAAAGAGTTTTGGAAGAAGGCAAAGTGTTTAAATATGCAGAACATTTTAGTAAGCAGAGTTGGTAGATTTTGGTTGCTTATATTTAATAAAGATGATAAAATTGCATAGTTCATAACATTTTTTAAGAAGAATTACTGGGTCTTAATGCAGGAAGACAGGGTTTGGGAATTCGGTCTTTGAGGTAGGGCTGCCAGACAAAATACAGGAGGGCATTCAGTCAAATTTGAATTTCTGATAAACAATGAATACTTTTATAAGTGGGATTTGGGACATAATCACATTAAAATCTTTGTTGTTTATCGGAATTCAAATTTAATTGGGCAACTTGTATTTTTATTTGTTAAATCTAACAATCCTGCTTTAAGGGGCTTAAAAAGGATATATGCAGTTAGATTTCTCTACCTGCATGAGAGTGGTGAACACCACCAAAAAGCTTCTGGTTCAAGGTGCCAGGCTGTGATGTGAATGTAACACACACAGCATACAAGTATATTGCCCCAAATAAGTTGTAGATGGCCACCACGTGCAGCCCTTCGAAATATCATGAAGGGCTGATATACAGAAAAATTTACTATTGCCTTGTTCATTCATCCAACTAATAATACTGATTGAGTGCCTGCCTTATGGCAGGCGTAAATTCTGGGAAGAGTAAGATAAACAAGGTAAAAATCCCTGTCTTTGAAAAATCCTTATTTTTGTCACGTGGACTAACATAAAATAACTGCAGTAACTACCAGTGATGACGAGTTTGATCAGAGACTCATGGGAACGTTAAGTTTATCTGACTAAGGCAGGAGAAAAACAGGAAGGCTTCAAAGAGGAAGTGATTTTAAATGAAGGAGACTAAGCTGCTGAAGTAGGAAAGGACATTAGTGGGGGGAACTACATGTGCAAAGGCAAGGAGTGTGGAGACACTGTCCACTGTAAAAAAATTAACCAGAACAAGACAAACCAACAACTACAAAAACAGTGGAAAGTTAGGTGTAGCAGGAGCTGCAAGAGGGTTTGCTGGGAATGTCGGATAATAAAAGCTGGGCCAGATTATAAAGGTGTTGCTAGACAGAGCTCAGATTCTCCTATGGACAACCAGAATAGGATCAGGGCAGTGGTGGGAGAGACAGTGATAGGAGACCTTTTGTCCCCTGCACCGGCAGGCGGACTCTCAACCACTGCACCACCAGGGAAGCCCTGTGATGGATTCTTACAACATAAAAATGAATACAGTATCAATCCTAACTTCTAGGAGTGCCCTGGTGGTACAGTGGTTAAGAATCTGCCTGCCAATGTCGGGGACACGGGTTCAAACCTTGGTCTAGGAAGATCCCACAAGCCGTGGAGCAACTAAGCCCGTGCACCACAACTACTGAGCCCACGAGCCACAACTACTGAGCCCACGTGCCACAACTACTGAAGCCTGCGTGCCTAGAGCCCATGCTCTGCAACAAGAGAAGCCAATGCAATGAGAAGCCCGCGCACCACAATGAATAGTAGCCCCCCCGCTCGCCGCAACTAGAGAAAGCCCACGTGCAGCAACGAAGACCCAATGCAGCCAAAAATAAATTTATTTTAAAACCCCCCAAAACCTACCTGCTAGATGCTCTGGCTTTTGCAGGGAAACCAGTCATGTGGACAGTTACATCCAATAAAATAGGATTTAAGTTACATTCAAAACACAGGGAGTAAGAAGGAGGTAGAAACTCCCTGGGAAGGGAGGGAGACGGCCAGCCAAGCCTTCTGAAAATGAAGAGATGCTGGAATTAAGGTATTTTTTAAAAATTTAATACTTTATGCAAATAGTTAGACATTTTCTCAACAGAGCAAAAAAGTATACAGTGAAAAGGAAATCTTTCCACACCTAGACCCTTGACTGCTCATCAGGTCACCACCACCATTCCATTACTATAAATATAATATAAATGCATCATCCTCCCTCTTCTTTTCAGCCAAATGGAGGCATCTTCTACTCAGCTCTTTATACCTTGATTTTTTCATTTAACAATATATTTTGGAAATCAGTACATATAGAACTGCTCACTCCTTCTTAATAACCCTATAATATTTCATTGTAGGGATAAATAAAAAATTTTATACGAGTGTTCCATTGGACATGTAGGATTTTACAGTCTTCTGCTACCTTTGTATACACTCCCTTTTTGCCCATGTGTGAGGTTATCCATAGGATACATTCCTAGAAGTAGAATTCCTGGATCATAGGTTGGTGCATTTAAATTGTGATAGTTTTTGTAAAAATTCCCCTTTGAAGAAGTTATATCAATTTATACTTTCATCATCAGGATAGTAAGGTTTGAGTTGAGTTTTGATGAATGAGGAGGCATTTACTAGGCAGATAAGAGAGCAAAGAGCATGTTTAAAGGGAAGATGGTACAAGGAACAGCAAGCAGCTCAGCAATCTAGGCTGGAGGGCTGGAGACCCATCAGGAGGCAACTGGCCAAAAGAGAACGAGGAATTGAGCACAGGTAGAAAGTGGATTAAGGAAGCAGAAGGGTTAACAATCCCTTCCATCAATTGAGAGCTTATTTGTGTCAGGCATTGTCCTAAGCACTACATACTGTCCATCATTTCATCCTCCCAACACAGAAAGAAATATCCCAAATTTGGAGGAAGGATACTGAGGTATCCTGCGCAGAGATGTTAACCTGCCCAAGGTAGCACAGTTTGTAAATGATGGATCGAGAACCCAACTCTGACTTCCTCTGACTTTCAAGCCCCAGTTCATAATTGCTGCTTCAAGGGTCCTTGAAAGAATGAAGAGCAGGGCTTTAGGGGTATTTAATATGGGGAAGAGAGGGAGATTAGGGAGACTAGAAGGTAGTGATGCAGAGGCCTGGTGAGCCCTGACCCTGTTGGAACATGCCCACAACTTGCCAACATAGTAGCCAAGACTCTGGGCCTAAAGTCTAGGACAGGAGACAACCTAGATTCCCTCTTTGATTTTTGGTAGTGCTGAGTTAAGGGGCAAATTTACAAGAACTTTTCCTTCCCCTGCTGAGAGTGGAATCTTGATGTTTTCAAAGGCTCTGGAAATAAAATATAATTTTTCTTCTCCCCCAACTTCTTCATTTATATCAGATTTTTCTAAAATAAAATTATTTATTTACTTATATTTTATTTTTGGCTGTGTTGGGTCTTTGTTGCTGCACACGGGCTTTCTCTAGTTGCGGCTTCTCATTGCGGTCGCTTCTCCTGTTGCAGAGCACGGGCTCTAGGCACACAGGCTTCAGTAGTTGCGGTGCATGGGCTCAGTAGTTGTGGCTTGCGGGCTCCAGAGCACAGGCTCCGTAGTTGTGGCACACGGGCTTAGTTTCTCCGCAGCATGTGGGATCTTCCCAGACCAGGGCTCGAACCCGTGTTCCCTGCATTGGCAGGCGGATTCTTAACCACCGTGCCACCAGGGAAGTCCTATATCAGCAGATTTTTAAACTTCAGCTCCTAGGAGACAGGTTTCTAAGAGTTATAGTCTCCAAAAGCTGTTCAAATTCAATACCCCTTAAAATAACTAAAATGAAAAATACTCATCCATTTACTGCCTTGGGTATCAGCTATGAAATCTAAATGATAAAACAAACAAGTCTAGAGCTGTTTTGAAAGGATGACAGTGAGTGAACCTCTGATAACAGACTTCAAACTCAGACACACAGGGCTGATGTAGCTAAAAAAATCTTTGTATGTTTATTGCTGTCTATCTGTAGAATTAGACTATTTAGTAACTGGCCTCAAATGCTATATTTCCAGACATAAGCCTCTGCACTGGGGTATTGTCACTAACAGGAAGCCTATTACAGAATAATAATGATTGCCATATACAGTAGCTCTTAAAGCCCCCAATCCTTTTGAATATTCTTAAACGATGTTCTCCATTTTAATGGAATGTATCTTATTCCAAGTATAGTAATTAGAAGGACTTCATCTAAAGAGAAACTAGGGTTGATTAAAGTATATGTGGTGATCAGAACTGACATCACCCCCCGAAAGAGGGTCACATTCTCTGAGGTGATTTTAAGATGATCACGTAAAGGGTGCTGATTGATATTTTCCGATTATTCATGTGTTTGTTTTATTCATCTTTACTTCTCCGTGTTTTCTAAATCATTTTTAGAGAGCAGAGGAAAGATTGTGGGAAATAGAGTTTGATTTTGGAAGAATAGGCTATGGAATGGTTTCCTGGTAAGGAGTATCCAAGTATCATTAAACTAATATAGAGGAGAAACAGAATTATCTGGTCACCTTGCTTTGAACAGAGCTGTCTTTCCTGTCCTGTGGATAAAGTTTTAGCAGTATACTCACAATAAAACAATTGAAAATAACAAATAAAGTGATGATAGATGATGTTTAGACGATTTTACCCTAAAAAAAAAAACCACCCCCAAAGTTCATTTATATTAGATAATTTTGGAGAACTAGTTTTTATATTTGCTGCACATTGGAAAGAAAATGCCAGGAATTAGTTTCTTTTGTACCACATTTATACATAGATAGTAACTTGTTAAAAGGAAAAGAGGTTTCTGTATCGTTAATAGGTTGACAATGAAGGGACTCCTCTTAAATATTTAACTTGATGTTAAACATCCATGTCTGGTAGTTATTAGACACACACTCATATCAAAAATAATATACAAAGCACAACATTGTAAATCAATTATACTTCAGTTAAAAAAAGAAGAGACAAAAATAACAAAGGGTTATATGATTTATAATTTAAAAATAAATTTAGAAGAGTGAGGAAAAAAAAATAAGACAGATGGGATCTGACCTCGGTTGGAATGCTGATGCACAGTCATTTGAAGACTCCAGCTAGAACACAATGAATTCAATAATTTGGGGAGTCAAATATGTATCAACCAACCTTAAAAAGTTCAGATTCATTGCAAGCTGTATTCTACAGAAATTTGTAAAAAGCTTTTTGTATAGAAGTACTCATACCAACGTTATATTTATAAGAGCAAAATATAGCAAACAAATTTGGTGTCCAATAGTAAGAGAACAGCTAGCGGGTAATTATGGTATATTCATCTGATAGAATATCATGCAGGCTCTAAAAATCATGAAGATTCTTATTTGACCTTAGAGAACGTACAAGTGGCTAAATGCAAAATGTAGGTTACAAACTAGGTTTAGTGTTGTTTTAAGACAACTACAATTTGTTTAATAGTGGTTATTCCTTGCTAATGGCATTGAGTGATTTTTTTCTTTGTATTCTTCTGTATTATTTATGTTTTGTGTTGAGCATAATGTTTTAAGTAATATGAACTAAAACAATATACTTTAAAAAGTCAAGTGAAGAAGGTACCAAATTGTACAAACATAAGCTCCCCCAAACTTCAGTCTATGCCTACAAGGACAAGTATCTCTGAATTGTCAGACTACAGTTCTTTTAATTTTCTTTTTACTTACTTTTCCTTTTTTTGAAAAAAAAATCAAACTTGCTATAATAAAATATTTAAAAATTTAAAATACATTTTCTCCTTTTAACAGGATGGCAGTGCTAGTGAAATTCTGGAAGCAAATAACTGAAGGCCTGAGGATGCTAATTCTTGTGGCTCCTGTATATCAGGGGCATTTGCAGAAAAAGTTGCCCAAGTTTCTATCTGAATTGTATGTACAAAACGAGACAGAGAAGCGGGTAATCACTGCAAAACATAAACACAACGAGGCAGGCTCCTTCAGAAGAAATGCTGTGAAGGAAGCTGCATTCTTTTCCCAGGCTCAGGAAGGGAAGGTTCTAACCCCTCCAGGTAAAAGTATTCTTTGGAAACTCTGTCCAGCCCTTTTTCTGCCAAATGATGGACGAGTCTGAAGGGAAACCTCTGAAGGCACGGTTACAAAATGCAGGGGCCGAAGGGAAATTCTCTCAAATCTCTGGGTTAAAAAAAAAAAAAAAAAAAATCCGCAGTTAAGCCTTAAAACTAAAACCGTGAGCATGTTTTTTCTTTTCCCCCTTCCTGATCCCATTATACTTTTTCTAGACAGCAACGCAGTTTTGATCACAGCACAAGTGTTAAAATCTCTACCAGACTGAGGAAACGATAAGGGCTCCTTCACAGAGAAAGTAATGTCCTTCTGAGATTTGTCACTGTAGCAGGGCCCTCGTTACATTCAGAAATTTTTATTAAACTTTCCAAACCTTTCGGAGGCAAATTTCATTATTTAAAAACAAAACAGTCACATCGTTTCAGGTCTGCCAACAGCCTCACAAATTAGCGAGAATGAGAGACAAAGAATCCTAACTCTAAAATGAGAAATTTATTAAAAAAAAAAAACAACCAAGGACAAACGTCTCCTTTATTCTAAATATACCACCACAAGCCGAATGACTGTTAACTATTTTTACCCACACTGGCTCTCCAGCGTCCAACTCATGTAAAATGAAACGGGATGAGAAATGAAAACCCAGCCTGGCGACTGGCCAAGCAGAGATGGAAGAGTTCGGTCTTTCAGTTCCAGATCCTTGGACACCAACGGGAGACTGCGGGCCTTTAACTAGTTAATTTTGCTTTATTTCCTGCATTTTATAATATGCAACAACCCACATCTACATTAGTCTTTTCTGAAAACACATCCAAGGTGGCAGACATGAAGTAACAGAACTTCAGACTTCCACGCACTGGAGCTCCCAGAGCAGCTCCTGTGTACAAGTCAAACTCCGACCACCCTTGGACAGGGTCAGGAAGCTACCTAAGGCCCAGATCACTAAGGGTAGTTTTTTTTGCCTTCATCAGAAGGGAGGCAGTCCGAACTGCTGGAAAGAGTGCGTTTCGAATCAACTAGGACTCCCCGGCTCGATATGCAGCACCTAATCTCTCCTAAAGAACGAAAACGCCCTGAGGAAGGCGTTTCTGCCCGTTCCTGCTTGGCAGAGAGCGGCAAACGCGGGGACAAAAGAAAACGGGCCATGAATGAGAAGCAGGCCGGCGGCTTCACGCTAACGCGCCGCGGTGACCCTGGGCGGGGGGCAGGGTCCGGGCCCACGGGCTCCGAAGGAGGGCCCGACGGCCTCGCGCAGCTACCCGCGGCCCTGTGCAGGCCCGGCCGGGTGACCTCGGACTTTAGACAAAATGGACCTCGCAGCACTCAGCCCATGCCGCCTAGCCAACGCCTCCCTTAAGGGACCCGTGTCCTCAGGGGCCCCCGACGACCCCGCCCCCCCGCCACCGCCATCTTGTTGTTTGCTCCCGGCCCTCCCGGCCGGCCACGTGGCGCGTAGCAGCGGAAGCCGAGGCACCGCCCCAACTTCCGGCCAGACCGGTTCCAGCCGGCCGCGGCCCGCAGACGCGCGGCTGCCCCCTGGCGGCCGGCCGCACTCCGCCCCGCCCGGCCCTCGCCATTTCTTTACCCGCCGGCCGCACGTCCGCGCCCCGCTGCGAGTGTCTGGGCCGAGCGCAGCGGCGTGCTCCAGGGGCGGGGCGCGCCCAGGGGCGGAGCGTGTGTGCACCCAGCCCCGGGCGCGGACGTTTCCACCGGGGTTAAATGAGGGTTATCGGCATATTTACACGCAGTTTAAACAGTAAGCCCCATACAACTGCATCCAGGAATTTTCGGCACGCGGCACTCGGTGTTTCAGGACTTTCAAACAGGAGCCCCCGACCTCACTTTTCAGATTTGGCTTCTGCCCTCCACGCGCAGACCGAACCCCAGCTGGGTCCTTGGCCCCGAGCGCGTGCATGGCCCCGTCCGTTTCCGGGCAGGGGGTGGGGAACGACGTACGGGGTCTGAGTGCAGCCAAGGGCCACGATTCCTGTGTTCCGGGCGATCCCAGCCGTACCAGCTTATCCACGTTCCTTTTACGTTTCACTTCTTGAGCGTTTGCCATGAGAAAGGCCCCTGCATATGTTGTGTCTTATTTAAAATGCTCAGCAGCCTTTGAGACAAGCGTTGTTTTATTAAAAAGAAAACAAAACCGAAGCCCAGTGAGTAATTTGGTCAAGAGGCAGAACCTGCGTTGGAATCTGGGGCATCTAAGTTCCCACTAAGCCTTGATGTGGTCAGATGACTCAGATCAGCACCACCTGCAGCAACTGGGGGCTGGTTGGAAATGCAAATAGCGGGCCCAACGGCAGACCTGCTAAATTGGAAACCCTGAGGGGCCGGGAGACGATCTGTGATTAACAAGCACTGCGTGATTCTGAAGCACCCTAAACACCCCTTACCTCGTAGCCTTATTAAGAGTAAGGAAAGGGAAGCTGCGATTTTGAGAGCAAACTCCGTGCCAGGCACTAGGGTTAGGAATTTACCTAATTCTGTGATGTAATCCTCTCCACGCCCTTTTACAGGAGAGGAAACTGTAGCAAACATCCTATGTGTGTAAAACGTTAACATTTGTATAAAATGGTGTCAACTTACATGTGCTATTGTATTTGCTTGTACTTCATACGCATAAAGTATCCCTGGAAGGCTATCAAGAGTTAATGCTGCCTTACCTCCGAGGAAAGGAGGCAGGTTGCTAGAAGGACTGAGTTGGGAAGAGCTTTTTTTTCCCCTCTGTAAGTCTTTGTAAATTTTGAGTGTCTGCCACATTGTTGATGAAAAATTAATCTGTAGTTGATGTAAGAAAGAAATGGAAAATTTTATTTGAGCCAACATGAGGGTTATAACCTGGGAGACACTCTTTCAGAAAGCTCTGCGGACTGTTCCACCTGTTCGAGGTCAAAGCACAGTTATATAAGTTTTTGAGACGAAAGGGTTATTTGTCAAATGACGTATTATTATAGACAGTTTGCAAAATCCAGATTTACATGTACAAAGTGAGTCATGGGTCATCATGGCCCGTTACCAGATTAAGAAGGATGGTTGTCTCCTAAGGAGTTGTGACCCTTTATGAGATTAAGAAAGAATGTTATTTCCTAAGGAGGTCTGGGTAATGCAGATGGACAACATACACTACCCAGAGGGAGGAGGACCAAACGGGCAGAGAAAAAAACTTATGTTTAAATTTTCTTGTCTTGCCGTAAGATATGAATTTTATTTCATCACTATGACTCTATATCTTATTCCAAATAAAATTAAACAGGTAAAAATTGTACTCAGAACAGTGTTAGAACTGAAAACAATTGGAATTCAGGTCTGACTGCAGATTCCATGTGCTCTATTGAATCTACACGTGACTGACTTTTAAACATAAAATGCTTTATAAATTTGAAGTATTGTTATGTTATTAATAATGAAATACTTATTGGTTAGAAATTTAGTTTCTATTTTTAACCTTTGAACAATGACCACGTCTAATTTTGGTCCCTTCATGGCATATTGTATGGTGCATCAAATTGTTCTTATTTGCATTACTAATAACAGCTATAAAATAACCATAAAACAGACCATAAATGTAATGCCTAGCTTCTGAGGAATATTGATGTGTCATTAATTGTTAATTGCAAAGGTATTTGAGCTCTTTCAGTAGAGATGGCAAAGTGCTGTTATTTCCAACACTTATCACTGTGAAGAATTTTATCAGTATATTTATATATCTATTAGGTTCCGTTTACAATTAATTATGTATAAATAATGCTTTTAAAAATTTTACATGAATCTATATCTAAAATACATGAAGGGGATTTCCCTGTGGTCCAGTAGTTAAGAATCCACCTTCCAATCCAGGGGATGTGGGTTTGATCCCTGATTGGGGAACTAAGAGCCCACATGCTGTGGGGCAACTAAGCCTGCATGCTGCAACTACTGAGCCCATGAGCCACAACTAGAGAGCCTGCATGCCACAATTACAGAGCCCACACACTCTGGAGTCCACGTGCCACAACTAGAGAGAAGCCTGCATGCTGCAACAAAGAGCCCGCAAGGCGCAATGAAGATCCCACATGTTGCAACGAAGACCCGACGCAGCCAAAAAAAAAAAAAGAATTAAAAATTTATTTTATTTATTTATTTTTGGCTTCATCGGGCCTTCATTGTAGCGCATGGGCTTTCTCTAGTTGTGGCGAGCGGGGGCTACTCTTCCTTGCGGTGCACAGGCTTCTCATTGCCTTGGAACAGGGCTTGGCACAGTCAATGTTAGATAAATCTTAACTTAAAAAAAAAAAGAGATGTAGAAATAAAGCTTGATGACGGTTCAAAGGAGGAAGATGTCAGTGTTTGTTTTGTGCCTAGAACTTTATTGTTGGAAGGGATTGTAAAGATGCGTGAATAGACACTTGTTCCTAGCAGTAGTATTTGATCTCTGAAACTAGGAAACTGGCTCTCTGTAGTGATCCTCTAAAAGCTACATTGTCCAGCTCCTGGGCCTGCAAATTTTCTCTGAGAGGAGACTGAGTTTCCCGTAAGTCAGTGGCTGGGAGCTGCAGTGACACGCTGGGGTCAGCTGGTGGGAATGATGGCGCACATCTCTTCCCAGCTGCATTTCAGGGACATCATTTTGGTAGCTTGAAATTGGTCACAATGGGATTATTTATTCCCCAGAAATAGGTGAACACTACAGATCCAAGGTTTTTTGCCCTGGAGAACTGCTTGTTAAACATGTATCAGCATACCACAGCCTGTCACCCCACAGCAGAAGCCCTGCTGGGAGAAGCCCAGAGAAGGCACCTAGCTCCCCTCAGGTTGCCCAGTGTTACAATATACTTGGACTCAGGAGTCCCTTAGTGGCCTTGGGGTCAATGTTTCAATAGCCTTAATCTCTTAATCAAACCAAACTATAAACAAATGGTGGATCATGAGTTTTTCCTGGGTGAATCAGTCCAGTACTGCATAAGTGTTTCTGGGGACAAAGGAGAAACTGGGCAGTCTGGGCAGACATCTAACCCTCCTGAGGAAACTTGCATCATGAACAAACGGGAACTAAATGGGGGGTGGGGCATACTCTTCACGGATGGTAGGTGTCTGTGGCCCATTGTATTTCTGGAGTCAGGAACTCCAAAAACTGTGTGTGTGTGTGTTTAGACCTTTTTAGGAGTGGGATATTATAGGAGGGTCTCTCTGCCTGGGGGTCTATATCTAAAGTCAGTGAAGGAGGTGGATGGAAGAAGAGGGAGATTTTCTACAGTAGAGGAAGCCATTTGTTCATTCATTCAGCAAACAGATAAGTGCCCATCTCAATGGTTTTCATAGCTACATTAGAATCACATGGGAAGCTTATAAATCTGCCTCAGTTTAATCTGATGGTGTTCGGGTGTGTGGGAGGCTCAATGATGGCTTCCCCCCAAAAAGACATCCTAGTCTCTGGAACCTGTGAATTTACTTCATTTGGTTTAAAAAAAAAAAAAGCCTTTTCAGATGTGACTAAGTTAAGGATCTTGAGATGGGGAGATGATTTTGGATTGTTGGGGTGAGCCCTAATTATCATCACGTGTATCTTCATAAGAGGGAGACAGAGGAAGTTTTGACTACGCAGAAGAGGAGTATGTAACTACAGAGGCAGAGATTGGAATATTGTGTCTCCAAGCTAAGCAATGCCAAGGAGTGCTGGCAACACCAGAAGCAGAGAGAAAGGTGTGGGACAGATTTTCCTTTTGAGCCTTCAGAAAGAGCATGACTCTGCCAACACCTTAATTTTGGACTTCTATCCTCTAGAACTATGAGAGAACACATTTCTGTTGCTTTCAGCCACATAGTTTGTGGTAAATTGTCACTGCAGCCCTAGGAAACTCATACAGGGTAGGACAAGACTTGTTTTGAAGTAACACTTTACATATGATTTAGCAAAGATCCATATTAGAGATGAAGGTTAGCTACTGATAAAGATCACAGAGGGTCATTCCTTGCTGTCATTGCTGTGAACAAATCAGGCCCCCTTCTCCAATAGGGCTGGAGCCCAGGAAGCTGTATTTTGAAACAAAAAGAAACCAGACCCTCATATGATTCTTGCACATTTGCAAGTCCATCCATCTGCTATGTACTAGGTATTACGATAGACATTAGAGATGCAAAGAAGATAAATAGATACATTTCCTGTCCTCAAAGAGCCTACAATCTAGCAAGGAAAAGATGTGGGAATAAGATAATTTCAGTAGAGTCTGATACGTGTTAAATAATAATAAATATTTGTCGAGCTGTTTCTTTGTGATAAGTGCCATCTCTATATGCCATCTCTCCTGATCCTCCAAACAGTTGTAGGAGGAAGGTATTAATAACCCCTTAGAAAAGAGAGTCTTAGAAAGTTAACTAGCTTGTTTAATTTCACCCAGCTGGTGAGTGAAAAAGCAGGGTTGCTAGGGAAATGCTGGGAGGGGCATTTCAGGTGTGAGCTACTGCGTGATCAAGGGCAAAAACATACCCGTGGGAGAGAGCCAAGTCCACCTTGGAACTGCCTTAACGTGGCAGGAATGTGGGGTGATGGAAGAGTGGGGCAAGAGATGAGGCACTTGCCTCCAAAGTGGAGGGACACTTCTCAATGGAGGTGCCAGCGCCGCCATCCCCACCCCGCAGCCCAACTCTGCCCCCGTAGCCAAGAGGAA
This sequence comes from Neophocaena asiaeorientalis asiaeorientalis, assembly GCF_003031525.2. Classification (NCBI taxonomy): domain Eukaryota; kingdom Metazoa; phylum Chordata; class Mammalia; order Artiodactyla; family Phocoenidae; genus Neophocaena; species Neophocaena asiaeorientalis. The sequence goes on along the minus strand of NW_020175435.1, from coordinate 463,717 downwards.
GGAGTCTGGACACCTCAGAATTTGGCCAGAGCAGTGTGGGGTGAATGTGTAATTAAGCGGGACCTCTATCTTTCTGCATTTACCGCCCCAGCATTCTTGTGGCTTTCTATGGCTCAGGGTTGGTATGCCTGCAGGAAGAGAAGTCCATTCAGCTGTCACGCCCTTAAATCCAAGAATTGTGCAAAGCTTCCAATAAGTCATCAGCAATTTTCAGCTGTTTCAAGACGAAATTAAAACAACAACAACAGCAACAAACTATGACTTACAGCAAATCTGAAAAGAAAATTGCACTGTAGGGCAACCTGTGTTCCCTAGGGCAGAAGGGCAAGTGAAAATAAATGGGAAGGGATTAAGGACAATTCCACTAACCAAACAACCATGTGCATATTTGCATATCTTTTACTCCACAGGGCAACTGTATTTTTAAAAAAACTTGTTATGAAAAAAACATTAAATATACAGAAGTAGAAAATAATGGAATGAAACTCTATGTTCCCATCTCCAACTTTATTTTATTATTATTAAAATATTTATTTATTTGGCTGTGTTGGGTCTTAGTTGTGGCGTGTGGGATCTTTAGTTGAGGCATACGAACTCTTAGTTGCGGCATGTGATATTTAGTTCCCTCACCAGGGATCAAATGCATTGGGAGCGTGGAGTCTTAGCCACTGGACCACCAGGGAAGTCCCCTGTCACCAACTTTAAGAATTCTTAACCAATGGTCAATCTTGTTTAATCTATACTCATACCCACTCTCCCCGCCAGATAGTTTTATATGCCCCAACACTTTTTATTTAAATTTCAAGCCTACTGAAAAATTACAAGAATAGTCTCATAAACAGCCATATCCCCTAGATTTGTCAATTCTTTTTTTCCAGCTTTACTGAGATATAATTGACACATAACAGTGTGTAAGTTTAAGGTGTACAAGGTGTTGATTTGATGGTCAAGTTGATTGTGCTTTGGCCGTCTGAACCAGGACAGGACAAGGGAAATGTCTCTCAGATGTTAAGAACCCTCCGTCAGGGCCCCTGACCTACTGGGCCAGGCCCCTCTCCTCCCACAAGCATGTAAGCTGAAGGCTGACTGTGTGATAAGGTGTCTGGGATGTAGCCTGCAGGTTTCTGGACCCGGCGTTTAAAACAGCCCCTGCAGCGACTGGGGACCACGGAAAGGAGCCATCCCTCATCTCTGAGAGTGAGTTTGGGAAAAGTGAGAGCCATTTGCTGGGAAGGGAACTGAGTCACATGCTTCTTATAATTATCTCTGAGTCTTTGTTCTTTTTATGCCTTAATTCTCTTGAAACCTTCCCTATCTCTATCCCAATCTCTGTCTCAGATTTCTAATGCCGCCTTCAGCAAATCCTTCTTTCGGTGGACAATTGCTGTATTCCAGTGCCCAAGCTGTTGGTCTCATCCAGGTGGCCTTGCTTCTTTTCCTGTCTTCATGCCCTGGTGGTCTCATCCCAGCCCAGCTGTCTTTGAACTCTAGACGTAAAGTTTCTTTTGCCTTCTGGAATTTCCCTTTGGATATCTCAAAAACCCCTCAATGTCAGCATGTCTAAAAGTGAACTCATGACTTTCTTTTTCTACTACCCAGTCACCATTTGAGACCCCTTGCCTCCTTCAGTTTCCCTTCCACCTGCTGGCCTGTCTGAGCCAGACACTGGGGAGCCATGCCTGGCACCCCACGTTTCTGCACAAACTCTAGCCATTGAGTTCTGGTACTTTCCCCATCTCTCAGTCCCTTTCCCTTCAACTCTGTGCCCCTACCCTGATCCAAGACTAATCCTTCCTCCCTGGATTCCAATGGTAGCTCCCTAACTGCTCTCCGGGGCATCCACTAGGCTCCAGCTTCGGCTGAATCCCCAGAGCAGACCCAGTCACCCGGTCAAAATGCAAATCTGACCTTGTCAAATGCAGATACACTCTAGTCATCCGGCTCTCTCCCCTCCTGGGCTTTGAAACCCATCAGTGGGCTCCTGCTGCTGTTTGGGTCTAGACCCAAATCCCCCCAGAGAACAAAGGCCCTGCATGGCCTGTCTCCTGCTTGTCCCTCCAGGGTGGGCAGTTCCCATCCTGCACCCCTGCTCTTTGGGCTCCAGCCAAGTGGCCTAACAGTCGTCCTGCTCAATAGGAGCCACTGACAAGCCACCCCATCTGCCTGAGCACTGCCTTCCCACCCCTTACCTACCAACTCCTGTTCTTCCTGGGATCTAGGCTCCTCCACCTTTTCCTCGTCCCTTTCTCAGGGATGCCTCCCCGCTCCCCAGCAGGCTGGTTCTCCCCCTCTACCTCACAGCACTGACTAAGGTGTGTTCTTTTATTTTATTTTTTTGCTGTACGTTGGCCCCTCACTGCTGTGGCCTCTCCCGCTGCGGAGCACAGGCTCCGGATGCGCAGGCTCAGCGGCCATGGCTCACGAGCCCAGCCGCTCCGCGGCATGTGGGATCTTCCCGGGCCGGGGCACGAACCCGTGTCCCCTGCATCGGCAGGCGGACTCTCAACCACTGCGCCACCAGGGAAGCCCAGGTGTGTTATTTTATTGATGAGATGCTCCATCCATTTCCTCACCTAGACCATAAGGGCCATGGACAGAGACTATGTCTTCCTTTGCGGATTCTTGTATCCTAACTGTGGTGCCAGGGACATAGCAGGCATTGAATACATACTTGTGGAATGAATGAAGGAGCAAAAACCCAGTAACAGAAGTAGTGCTGAGTTCTGAGGACCGACGTTAATAACCAATTAGTTAGCACCGTTATTGCCATCTAGTGGTCACTGATGTTTATTATACCGCTGGGCCCACTCTCAGTCGTTTGATCGCGCTTTACAGAGATCTGTCGCTGTACTCCCGGACTAGAAGTGAATCGATGTATGAATAATGCATTCTTGTTGAGTATTTGCCTTGTTTCAGGTATTGTAGTAGGCACTCACAGCACTGCCTACCTGATACCTGAGCAAAGGGCGTGTAAGCTGCCTTCCCAAGGTCACTAGTAAAGAGACATGAAATTCAACACCAGGATACAGAGCCTGTGTTTTTCCACTGTGCCCCACTGCTTCTGTGTTTCTGCCATTTATTACATGGAATGTACCCATAAGAAAGCTGGAATCGTTGTAGTGGTTGCAGAAGGACTGAACAAAACTCTCTTCAATGGCAGAAAATATATTTTGTAGCTAGAGAAACTTCCTGTGGGGCTCCTGGAATTTCAATAACACGTCCAAATTCACAGACGAATGCTCTCTGGTTATGCTACAACTGGTGAATGCTCTCCTTTTAAAGGCCCCAGGACAACTTGATACCCAATATTTTTTGGATGGTTCACAGGTCTCTCTTGGTGTATCTTTTTTTTTTTTTTGCGGTATGCGGGCCTCTCACTGCTGTGGCCTCTCCCGTTGCAGAGCACAGGCTCTGGATGTGCAGGCTCAGCGGCCATGGCTCACGGGCCCAGCCGCTCCGCGGCATGTGGGATCTTCCCGGACCGGGGCACGAACCCGTGTCCCCTGCATCGGCAGGCGGACTCTCAACCACTGCGCCACCAGGGAAGCCTGAAACATGCTATTTAAAAGACACCTGTGGTGAATTACGTTCTAGGGATATGGTTTTAAGCTTGAACTTGCATCAGAATCACCTGTGCTTGTTAAAGCATAGCTTGCTGGGCTATGCTACGTTCCTGATTCAGGAAGGCCTGGGAGTTTGCATTTCTAACCAGCTCCCAGGAGACACTGATGTGGCTGGTCCAGAGACCGCACTTTGAAAACTGCTAGAGCAGCGACTTATACCCTAATTTACTGCCACCTGTTTCCTGCTTTCTGTCTTTGTCTGGACAGGTCAAGATTCCCCAGGCTTCACTGCTACTATTCCCCCTTTGGAGGAAAGCAGGACAGAGGGATCCCTTTTCAGCTTCAGTCTCTATGGCTCCTGTCTGGCAGCAGTCAGTGAACCAGGGTCTGGCTCGTCTGATGCTCTGGAGGACTTCATTAACAACATCGCCATGACCAGCTGAGAGGTCTTACACTGGTGGCCGCTGTAGGTCCTGTGGTCCAACAGTGTTGGCTCATGTGGCCTTTTTGGGAATGTCTGTGCCTGGCCTGTGTGGATGTGTGCATTTGAGAGTCTTGGTGGAGGCTGTCATCATTTCTTGGCAGGGCTGTTCACCCCTATCCTCTGGGTCTGGCCTCCTGCCCGGCCCCCTCGAATCCAGCCTCCACACAGAAGCCAGAGCCCTTGTAACACACAGGTTAGGTTGATGTGCTGTATAAACCTTTCAGAATATTTACTTATTCTTACAGAATAAAACCCCCTCTTTTTAGCACGCGGGCTTCAGTAGTTGCAGCATGTGGGTTCAGTAGTTGTGGCTCATGGGCTTATTTGCTCCAAGGACTGTGGGATTTTCCCAGACCAGGGATCGAACCTACGTCCCCTGCACTGGCAGGCAGATTCTTTTTTTTTTTTTTTTTTTTTTTGGCTCTGTGTCCCCTGCATCGTCAGGCGGACTCTCAACCACTGCGCCACCAGGGAAGCCTTGCAGGCAGATTCTTAACCACTGCGCCACCAGGGAAGTCCCTACCTGAGGTTGTTATGTCTGGCCCCTGCTTACCTCTGCATCCTCTTCTCTCTAGTGCAGATTTTTGATTTTTGACATCCTGAACTTTCTGCCTGGAATGTCCCCGTGTCATTTCTTTACCTGTTTAATTCCTTTTTGTCTTTCTTAGCTCAAGGATAAGTCCTTACATAACTCTGTGTGATTCTGGCACACATAGGTTTATGGAATGATTAGACAAATGCATGAATGAATTAATAAGAATACAGAAAATGGATTTTTAAAAATTGTGGTAAAATACACATAAGATAAAATTTACCATCTTAACTATTTTTTAGTGTACATTAAGTACATTCACACTGTTGTACAACCATCACCACCAGGCATCTCCAGAACATTTTTCATCTTGCAAACTGAAACTTAGTACCCATTAAACGCTAACTCCCCATTTCCTGGCAGCTACCATTCTACTTTCTGTCTCTATGAATTTGACTGCTCTAGATGCTTCATATGAGTGGAGTTTTACAGTATTTGTCCTTTTGTGATAGGCTTGTCTCACTTAGCATAATGTCCTCAAAGCTCATTTCTGTTGTTGCATGTGTCAGAATTTCCTTCCTTTTTAAAGTTGAGTAATTCCGTTGTATGTATATACCATATTTTGTTTATCCTTTCATACAGAGAATGAATTTTTATACAAGGATTTAATTTGCGGCATTGTTTGAAATAGCAAAAGGTTGGAAGCCATCTAATTATCCATGTGTAGGGGATCAGTGATATAAAATAGGCATAGGGCTTCCCTGGTGCCGCAGTGGTTGAGAATCTGCCTGCCAATGCAGGGGACACAGGTTTGAGCCCTGGTCTGGGAAGATCCCACATGCCGCGGAGCAACTGGGCCCGTGAACCACAACTACTGAGCCTGCGCGTCTGGAGCCTGTGCTCCGCAACGAGAGGCCACGACAGTGAGAGGCCCGCACACCATGATGAAGAGTGGCCCCCGCTCGCCGCAACTAGAGAAAGCCCTCGCACAGAAACGAAGACCCAACACAGCCAATAAATAAATAAATAAATAAATTTATAAAATAGGCGTAATCTGGGACCTTCCCTAGTGGCAGAGTGGATAAGACTCTGTGATCCCAATGCAGGGGGCCTGCGCTCGATCCCTGGTCAGGGAACTAGATCCCACATGCATGCTGCAACTGAGAGTTCGCATGCCACAACTAAGGAGCTGGCAAGCCTCAACTAAGTAGCCTGCGAGCTGCAACTAAGGAACCTGCCTGCTGCAGCTAAGACCCAGTGCAACCAAATAAATAAATAAAATTTAAAAATAAATAAATAAAAAAATAAAATAGGCTTAATCTTACAGTGGAATACTGTGTAGCAGTGATAAAGAATAGGGCCTCTCCATCTGTACTGATATGGAACAATCACCACAATAGAATATTAAGGTAATGAAAACTGTATAGACTGGTTTAATTTTGGTATGTGACCAAAACAAAACAAAAACCAGGGCATATGCAGAGACATACATGATTTCCACAGTTGCCAAGGCTGCCTCTGGGGGAGGGAACTAAATGATGTACTTTTCTCTGGGTGCTTTTTTATATCTTTTGCATTTTGTACCAGGCATTACGTATTATTAAATAAGAATGTTAAAAAGAAAGCAAATAACCTGTCCAGAGGGAGAAGTGATTAGTTCCCTGTAGAGCTCACACAAGGGGGGATGCTTTACGCTTACAAAAAATTATTAAATTGAGTCAATAAGAAAGACCCAAATTCAACCCGGTTGATTAATTCTCTTGACTGTCAGTAAAGATTAACTATGGATCTGATTCCTTGACCGCCCGAGGGACTTTATCATAACTGAATCTTATCAATTGTATAGTGATCAGATCTATGCGGTACTCAGCGATTGACCTGAAAAAGTTCCATCCAGATGAATTTAAGGAAAAAGCCTTGACTTTCTACACCGTGCCTCTCAGTGGCTGTTTAAGCTCAGGTTTCTGAGTGACTGCTCCTTTAAAGCAGTCTGGAGCAGCAAGGAGAACTGCTTTGAGATGAATTTGATAGGTCTTGTCTGAATAGATGCTTCGGTCTGGGTCCAAAGGGGCCGGTGCCTTGGATCAGGGGTGATGGATAGGCCTTCCCGTAGGATGAATGTTTCTTGATTACTAAAGTATCTGTTTGCATTAATCGCTCTCATCTGTATCATGGTTTCATCAGTGCCCAAACAATGCAGGCCCATCTGCCAAGCTTTCAGCTGGCCTTCACCCCATTAAAAGCTGGGAGATTATCAAGTCCTCCTTCTCTCTTCGATGACTACAAAATCATGCCGGCATATTAACACTACAACAGATGTGCCCTGGACATTGGTTATCAGTGACAAATACGTTTTGTGAGCACACTGTACGTTCTTTTATTTCTGGCCTATGCACTGTTCTGTCTCAAATGCTAGAACGTTTTTCCTTGCTCTGCGTTGCCTGACCAGCTCTTTCCCCAGAGCCCAGTTGAGGTGTGACTCCTTCCTGGGGGTTCTTCCCTGACATTACAGGCCAGGGCAAGTGTCCGTCTCAGGCTTTCATGGCTCCTCTCATGGCCGTTTTGGTGGCTGCACCTACCCACTGCATTATGGTTTATGTTTGCCAGACTTTGAACTCCTTTGGGCCGTGGGTCTCAAACCCCTCCAGAGCACATCAGTATCACCTGGAGGGCTTGTTAAGGCACGGAGTGCTGGGCCCCACCCCAGAGTTTCTGATCCAGTAAGTGAGGGGTGTACCTGGTAATTTCATTTCTCAAGAGATTCCCAGTTGATTCTGATGAGGCTCTATGAGGGCTACACCGTGAGGACCCTTGCTCTGGGGCAAGGACTGGGCTTGCTTTTTTCATCTATGTATCCCCAGCATCTGGACCATCTGGGCACATAGTCGATGGTCAGAAGGTATTTGTTACTATTGAATGAATGAGTACAGTCGAAGAGGGTTATAGTGGGTACTGCCCACCCCAGGTGTTTCCAATAATATACCGGAGGCCATCTGAACACTTTCAGAGAACTGGTGCTAAAGATGGTGGGAGAGGAGGCGGTGCCTGGCTCCCAGGAAGAGTTCAGTTAGCACAGGGAAGAGGAGGAGGGGGTGGTGTGGGTCAGGGGTGGGGAGATTCAGGGAGAAGCGAGGAGACAAGAAAGGTGGGAGGTGGGTCCTAGAGTCACAGGCTGGGGCTTAACACATTAATTTTGTGACCTTCTTATTTTCTAAGGCTGTAAGCTTCCGTCTAAATATTTTTGTTATATCCCACGTGTCTCAGAGTGTCCTTATTTTGTTGTGGTTCACGTCCAGATATTTTGAGATTTCTATTATGCTTTCTTCTTTGATCCATGAGTTATTTAGAAGTGTATCTTAAATTCTCTACCATGGGGTTTTCCTTATTATCTTTGTGTAGTAGTTAGGGGTATTGTGGTCAGTGTGTGGTCTGTATGAAGTCAGCCCCCTGACGTTTTTTGAGCTAACCTTGCTGGCCTGGCATAGGGCCGCTTTTTGTAAATGTCCCACGTGTTCTTGAAAACAGTGTCCATTCCCTGTTTGCTGGGTGCCATGTTCCGTGTATGTCCACTGGGCCGAACTTGCTAATGGTAGCATCTTTATTCTTATGATTCTTACTGTATTCTTACTATTCCTTTGTTGCCTTAATCTATCCATTACCGAGAGAGGAAGGTAGAGTCTCCCATTTGATGGTGGATTTATCAAGTTCTCCTTGCAGGTGTGTTAATTTTTACTCTGTATGTTATGTGCCTACAAAGTTAGACTCACCTCTCTGATGAGTGGAACCCTTTACCATTATGTAGTTATGTTGTCATCTTTTTGTTTACTGCCTGTTTTGTCTGATAGTACAGAGATATCAGCTTTCTCTTAGTGTCGGCCTGCTATATTATTTTCAATCTTTGGACTTTTGACCTACTACCTCACCTTTTGAGGGAGATGGTTTCTCTTTAAAATAGCAGGTATAACTAAATTTTTTTTTTTTTTTTTTTTTTACAAAATCTAGTCTGAAAAATCGTTGTCTTTTAATTGGAAAGTTTTTCCCTTTAAGTTTATTATAATTACTGATTTATTTCTACCACCTTATTATATCCTACTGTATTTCTCCTGCTTTTTCTGTTTGCTCTCCCTCTCTACCCCCTACCTTTCTTGCCTTCTTTTGGGTGATGATGGTTTTGTTTTTCCTCTTATCTCTAGTCCACTTACCCTGCCCCCTGCCCCATATTTTGGACATTCTGTGTCTGTATAAGAATATCTATTCTTTTAGTGGTTACCCTAGATATTCTGGTGTACATACTAAACAAAATTTAAGGTTAATCAATTTCTTATCGTTCTTCAGATATAAAGTTCTTTGAATGCTTTAGATCAGTATCTCCAAATTGGGTTACTGTTGCATGTACATTCTACAAAGCATATGGGGATTGTTTTAAGGGACTCAATTTCCAGACCCTCTATTTTCATATGCATTCTCTTCTGAAAATTGATCTTCCTTTTGGGAACTCTTTTGAGATGAAAGCACAGGGTTTCCTTTCCTGTTTCTTCTCTCATAATCCTCATTTTCCTACTTCTTGCCCATCCTGGATCTAACTCTGGCACATTGCCCTGGGCATACAAACTTTTAAGCTATCAACAAAGGGTTGATTCAAAGATATTGGTGTTGAACTAGGTACCTCTTCCAGAACCTGAGTAATAAACTTCTTTATTTCAACTACCTTGTGGTACTTTGTTGAATATTCAACACCTCAGGGCTCTGTTTAACAAATGTTAACTTAACAATGTCACAACAGGCATATAATTCAGCGGTTCAAAGACTTGAATGACATTGTTTTAACAGACAGTCTTCCATTTCCAACTATTTATTTATATGAACAAGATTTCTCAGTACTTGCATCTAGACAAACACAAATTAGAAATAGAGTTGATGGGCTTCCCTGGTGGCGCAGTGGTTGAGAGTCTGCCTGCCAATGCAGGGGACATGGGTTCAAGCCCTGGTCTGGGAAGATCCCACGTGCCACGGAGCAGCTGGGCCCGTGAGCTAAAAAAAAAAAAAAAAAATTTAAAAAAAAAAAAAAAAAAAAAAGAAATAGAGTTGATGCTGAACTGTTCCCATGCTGGCAATTGTTAATATTCATCCAAGAGTGAATGAATTGATTGGAAATAAAGCCAGTCCCATACATTTCATTAGTAGATACATTTTCATAAAATTTAACTTTACATATTTAAAAATTATATGTCAGAATGTATATCTCTATGTTACTTTGATCGGTTTCATACTAATCATAATTGTAGTGCCAACTCAAGCTGGAAGAGTTTTTTTAACAGCCTTTATACAGAAAATAAAAAGATTCACTTTATATTCATATTTTTGCCGCTGAATAGTCTGATAGAGTGGTCTACAAAATATAAATGGTTACATTAGAATATAATTCTATGGGGGAAGTGAAAGGGAAATAACTATTCAAGGGACAAAGGAAAGCTGTAAAAGTAAGCAAGAGGCAACCTCTCACATCTGGGGGGCTAGCTTGACACCAAAAGCTTGGCCTCAGTGTTGTTAGAAGCTGAGCTGGCACTCACAGCCTGACATGTGGCTTTCTCCTGGGTACCATGACGATCTCACAGTATACTAACATCAGACAGTGTCACTGTGACCTGGTGATGTGAGCCAAATAAGAAATAGGACCACTTTATAATCTTGTCTAAACAGAGACCAAAACAAAGTCACTGGGCAAACCAAAATAATCCCAAATACCCCTATGGTAAATACCCCTAGAGGGGTGTCTTATGATTCCCATTCCCTGGAGTTTTGCCTTTGTGTAGTCCCCTCCCCTTGACTGGGTGGGACCTGTGACTTGCTTTTAGCAAATCAAATCTGATAAAGCTGATGGGGTATTACTCCCATGATTGTTTTACATTTTATGGCAAAGCTGAAGGGATTTTGCAGATATAATTAAGGTCCCTAATCAGCTGATTTTGAATTCATCAATAAGGAGACTTTCCTGGGTGGCCCTGACCTAATCAAGGGAGGCCTTTAGCAGAAGGTCTAGGCTTTCCCTGATGGCAGACACTCCATCCGCAGAGGGTCTCTGTCCTTTGTTGACTTTGAAGAAACACATTGCCATGAATTTTACAGTTGCAAAGGAATGAATTCTGCCAACAACTTGAGGGAGATTGAAGATGTATCCTCCCCTGGTCAAGCCTCCAGACGAGAATGCAGCCTGGTCAGCACCTGGATTCCAGTTTTGTGAGACCCTGAGCAGAGGACCCAGTTAGGCCATGCCCCAGCCTGACCCACAGACACTGTGAGATACTAAATGGTATTGATTGGGCTTCCCTGGTGGCGCAGTGGTTGAGAATCTGCCTGCTAATGCAGGGGACACGGGTTCGAGCCCTGGTCTGGGAGGTTACCACATGCCGTGGAGCAACTAGGCCCGTGAGTCATAACTACTGAGCCTGCGCGTCTGGAGCCTGTGTTCCGCGACAAGAGAGGCCGCGATAGTGAGAGGCCCGCACGTCACGATGAAGAGTGGCCCCCGCTTGCCCCAACTAGAGAAAGCCCTCGCACAGAAACGAAGACCCAACGCAACCAAAAATAAATAAATTAATTAAAAAAAAGTTTAAATGGTATTGATTTAAGTTGCTAAAGTTGCGGTGATTTGTATGAAGCAAGAAAACTAATATAATTCTGCTCTCCCAGCTACGAGTGATTGCTTGTCTACCAATTAAAGCTTTAGTCTTCCTTATTCTTCCCTCCTTCTAGCTAAGATTTATTTAACCCAACATAGAATTACCACTGCATCCTGACAGCATCTAATTCAGAGCAAAGACCCACTTCCTTGAATTCTCCGTAAAGTACCTAACACGAGCCAAATCCTATGGGTCCTTTCTAATACCCTGACACTGAGATGCCCCACAGTTCCCCATGGTAAGTGTTCTCCGAAAAGTCAATAAACACAGCTTTGTTTCTGATCATTTTTAGCTGGGGAGCACTGACAAAAGTTTTTTTGCTTTTTGATGAAGAGCTCATTCATGTATTTCTTAAAAGACTAATGATGGGTATCAACTCACTATATTTAGATTCTACTGGCTATGTTTTTTTTTGCGGTACGTGGGCCTCTCACTGTTGTGGCCCCTCCCGGTGTGGAGCACAGGCTCCGGACGCGCAGGCTCAGCGGCCATGGCTCACGGGCGCAGCCGCTCCGCGGCATGTGGGATCTTCCCGGACCGGGGCACGAACCCGTGTCCCCTTCATCGGCAGGCGAACTCTCAACCACTGCGCCACCAGGGAAGCCCTCTACTGGCTATGTTTAAAAGCGTAGTGTAACAATTTTATTTTAAAATGCTGCTCTTGGGACTTCCCTTGTGACACAGTGGTTAAGAATCCTCCTGCCAATTTGGGGGACATGGGTTAAAGCCCTGCTCTGGGAAGATCCCACGTGTTGCAGAGCAACTAAGCCCGTGCGCCACAGCTACTTAGCCTGCGCTCTAGAGTCCTCAAGCCACAACTACTGAGCCCACATGCTGCAACTACTGAAGCCCACGTGCCTAGAGCCTGTGCTCCACAAGAGAAGCCACCACAATGAGAAGCCCGTGCACTGCAATGAAGAGTAGCCCCCTCTTGCCACAATTAGAGAAAGACTGTGAGCAGCAACGAAGACCCAAGGCAGCCAAAAAAGAAAGAGTTGGAAAAGATAACTTTAAAAGAAAAAATAAAATGCTGCTCTTTTAATATATTGGAAATTATGTAATTTGCAACCATGTAGTTGGGGAATGAAAACATTTGCACGCTAACTTTAAAATTTCTGAAGAGACACAGAGTTATAAAACTCTTTTGGGGGGACACTCCCCCTTCAAAAATGTTTGAAGACTCCTGCTTTATATCACCCTCTCCCACAGTATATCCTATTGCTGTCCACAAATTCAGTTCTAAATCCTAGTATTGAGGTCAAGGATCTGAAGGCTCCCACTGGTACCTAGGATCTAAGTCCTCAGAGGGGATGCTGGAGAGCCAATGCCCAAATGTGGCACAGACAGAGCAGGGTTCCAGAATCTGAGAACCATGTGAGCTAGAACAGGAGACATCTCAGTGATAAACAGTATGAACCGATGACTAAAGGGACTTCCTAAGGCCTCTTTGCTGCACGTGAGCCAAGATCATCACAAAACGGGATAAAGGCAATGGTGATAGTATGGTAGGAGGACCAGTAATGTCTGAATTTCTGGCCAAACCAAATGTATAACGTTTAGACACAGATTTAAATCGATTGAGCAAAAGTAAAGAATTGCTAAATTTCTCATACACCTGAATTGGTGGCCGCAGCTTCACACCTGCTGCACGTGGAACATTTTGTATACACCATCCTTGGGTTCATTGGTATTGGAAACCCACCCAGGGATATATGGCTCAATCCCAGGTTAAGAACCTTTGCCCTGAGGATGAAGGCTGCCTGAGTGGAACTTCTTCAGGGCACTTTTTTGCCTGTCAAGAAGGGTTGGTTGATCCAAACAAAACTATAAGAGGTAGAATGTATGTGGAGCTTTTCTATGGCTTTTGGACACCATCCTCCTTCCTTCTGAAGCCAAAAAGCTGGTTGCTGGGACTCACACATGTAGAACCAGTCAAAGCTAACAGCAGCGCGTGGTCCCTGCCCCCATTGTCCTCCTCACTCACCCCCCAACTCTTCCTGTTGGAGCAGCTCCACATGACTGAGGCTCAAAGGAAGCCATACGTCACCTACTTGGGGCAGGAGTGTGGACAGGTTGGGAAACAGTCAATGCTTCTTCCGAACAGCAGATAGTTCTGGGACTTCCCTGGCGGTCCAGTGGTTAAGACTCCGAGCTTCCACTGTAGCGGGCACAGGTTCGATTCCTGGTCAGGGAACTAAGGTACGGCCAAAAAAAAACCAACCAAAAAAACCCTACCAGATAGTTCCTTTCTTCTGTTTCCTTCCTTTAATTGTATTTCAATGATGGGCCATCAAAATGGATTCACTTCGAAGAGGGTACGTAGCAGAGGAATCGAATAATACAGCACAGGGAGAGATGGAAATGTATTTGAATGTGGGTGATGTGGACAAAGATTGGCACCTGTCATATTAATAAACAAAGGAAGTTGCTGCCATCAAATCATTAGCCACTGCAGCTGCCCCGATGATGCACCCTCAGGGGATTCAGGATGGAGAAAAATGGGATACTGGCCCTAGATAGCTAAGGTGCCTATCAAAGGAATAATTTCATTAAGCCCAGGCTTTTGCATCTTCCCATGCATAGAAAAGTGCTAAATTCATTAACTTGAGATTTTTCTTTAATTAACAGTAATCTTTGATGTTTGACCACCTGTTTTTTTTGCTTGTTTGTTTCATTTTTTTCCAAAACTCCTATATATTCTGGCTCCTCCCTCACCTCTTCGGAATAGTCCCTCAGAGCTATCTGAGAGGCTGTATGTATCCCAGGATTAAGTCCTCAGTAAGTCCACCAAATAAAACACAATTCTCAACTTTTAGGTTGTGCAATTTTTTTCAGTCAACAGTGAGCATAATGTATCCACCCCAATCAGGGGTTAAAGGTGTATATGGGGTTAAGAGTCACTGGCAGCTTGTCAGAGACAAGCAGGATCTTTGGCTGCCAGGACCAAGCCACTTCCTACTGACCTCTGGCTGGTAGATGCAGAAGCACTTGTTCTTTTCACTAAGACACATGAACTTTATGAAAATCAGTGTTACTTTCCAAACACAAAGAAAATTTTCATCTCCAGCCCCTGAGTGAGGTAGCAAAAGTGGAAGGAGCTCGGAGATGTGGTAATGATCCTGGGTCCATCACTTTCCAGGGGAGATGCTCTGGGCAGCAGAAACTTGAGATTTCTCCAGTGTAAAGTAAGGCTAATTATGTAGGGCTATGGGTTTAACAAAGTTCTGATAAATCAGAAATTTTGCTCTATATACTGGGTTGAAACCAAGAGCCTGCTGGGTCTGCTCCTATGACTTGCGGTGGATGGGGAGGAAAGGACAGGACTGCCCATCTTGGGTTGGAGCATGGGAGGTCTCTGGCCATCCAGCGGCTTGATGGCTGCTGTGCAAGTGGTCCCCCATCCCTGAACTGCACCAGGCATACAATTCAAAAGGTTTGCCAGCCTTGTTGGAAGGATATGTAAATCTGACTCAATTTGCAGCCTCTCTTAACAGTTTGATTGAAATTGCAGCTGATTTAAGCTCATACATAACCGTCATTAATGTAAATAACAGCAAATGTGGAGGAGCCCACCACAAGGCTTGATAATTAGCTCACAATGAAAACCCAACTGTAGGAACATCACCGTTGCCATGACAACCATGAGAGAAGCCTGGTTGCCCACGGTTACCTATGTTACTAGATGTCAGTGACGCCTGAGTTTTAGCTTTTTTTTTTGCAATACGCGGGCCTCTCACTGTTGCGGCCTCTCCCGTTGCGGAGCACAGGCTCCGGGTGCGCAGGCTCAGCGGCCATGGCTCACCGGCCCAGCTGCTCTGCGGCATGTGGGATCCTCCCGGACCGGGGCACGAACCCGCGTCCCCTGCATCGGTAGGCGAACTCCCAACCACTGCGCCACCAGGGAAGCCCGTGAGTCTTAGCTTTGAATGAGCCTCAGGAGCGTAATGGGGAAAGGCAATGGATTTCCCTGCACCCATGGGGATCTTTAATATCCCTTTTGTTTTTTTAGCCCTGATGGATTCATTAAGTCTATCTCATTACAGGACCATTGAGTTGTCATCTTGGAGCCAGAGAGTCCTAAAATGACCCCTCCTCTGAAAGGCCTTTCTTTTTTCATTTAAAAATTCTTTGTTAAATTTTAAAAATAATAAATACAAATATGTGGTTCAAGCCTCAAAAAATGCAAAAGGTATACAAGGAAGTTCTCCTTCCCATCCTTGCCCTCCATCTACCCCTTTCCTATCTTGCCCTGAAGGTATTTTTTATATCTGTACAAGTCAATACAAGAAATATTCCTTTCTTTTTCTTTTTACACAAAAGAATATGCACAAGAGAGTAATGCATCACACACACTGTTCTGCACCTTTTTTCCTTCATGTATCTTGAAATTGTCTCATATCTATCCATACAAGTTCAAAGTATTCCATTATATGGATGTGCCAAATGTATTCGACCAGTTTCTGTTGACGGGCATTAAGGTTGTTTTCAGGACTTTGCTGTCACAAAGAAGGTTGCAAGATGAGCCTTGCATTAATGCCATTTTGCATGGGAGAGTTACCTGGAGAAAAATTCCTGGATGTAGAATTGCCAAGCATATAGGTTTGCCATTTTAAAGTGCCATCCATAGATCTTATACTGATTTGCGTTCCCCCCAGTAATGGATGTGAGGCCATTTCCCACAGCCTCAGAACAGTGTTTTGTCAGACTTTTGGGTTTTTGCCAATCTGGTCAGTGAGAAGTGGTACCTCAGCAGACTTTAAATCTGCATTTTTTGTATATGTATTTAATTTCAGTGAGCTATCTATTCATAAGCTTTGCCTATTTTTCTATGGAGTTGTTGGCCTTTTTCTTAGGGGGAGCTCTTAATATATTAGGGAGGTTAACCCTTTGTGATATGAGTTTCAAATATTTTTTTTCTTCCAATTTGTCATTTACGTTTGACTTTGACAGTATAGCATAATGGATCAGAGCACAGGTTTTGGAGCCAAACTGTCTAGGTTCAAATTCCAGCTCTGCCAGTAAATAGGCTGTGTGACTTCGGAAATTTGCTTCTCTGTGCTTCATCTTCCTCATCTGTGAAATGGGGATTATAGTACCGACCTCATATGGCTTTCTGTTTTGTTTTTGTTTTTTTTGCGGTACGCGAGCCTCTCACTGTTGTGGCCTCTCTCGTTGCGGAGCACAGGCTCCTCCGGACGCGCAGGCTCAGCGACCATGGCTCACGGGCCCAGCCGCTCCGCGGCATGTGGGATCTTCCCGGACCGGGGCACGAACCCGTGTCCCCTGCATCGGCAGGCTGGACTCTCAACCACTGCACCACCAGGGAAGCCCCCATATGGCTTTTTTGAGGATTAAATGCTTAATATATTTAAAGTGTTTTAACCATGCTCTCTATAGAACATGGTAAATTCTATATTTGATACCTATAATTATTTAAATTATTTTACATTGCTCCCAGATTTTGTGTCATAGTTAGAAAGGCCTTAAGAAACTTTCCCTATGCCCTACTTTGCACCTTCCATTGCACTTTTCATACTTTTATCAGGGAAGCTGCATACCTGATTGGTTACGAGTGCTAGTTTTTTGAATCAGACAAACTTGAGTTTCAATGGCAGCTCTAGCGATTACTAGCTAAGTGACCTTGACCAGGTCATGTCACCTCCCTAAATGAGGATTAAAATGACACCCAGTCACGAGACGACAGTGGGAATTGGTGCTGTTGCTGGCACATGGTGAGTGTGCGTGCAAAATAAATGGAGGCCACTGCTTTTAATATCATGGTACCAGCCATACTGCAGACCAGTCAATCTCACTTCTCTGTCTTTCCAATAGGCTGCGAGTTCCCAGAGGACAGGGACTGTATCTCAATTCATATCCTCAGAGATCCAGACAGAAGGGGCTCAACAAATGCTAGTTGATGAACAAACAGAGAAACAAGCCCAAAGCAGTTCAGAGATTGCTTCGTTTAGATCATTCTTGGCAGTTTGCAGAGGAGAAAATGGAGACACAGTGATTTGCCCAAGGCCAGAGTCAGAATGGAACCTGAAGCTTTTGACTTCAATCCAAAAGGCAGCAGCTGGCCAGCCACCTTCAATGCCATGTTGGCCCCAGGCTAGGAAGGGCAGGGCTCAGTGTCCTTCACAGCAGACGTCTGTGCCCATCACTGCACATCAAGGTCCTCCACTCCAGCTTCTGAAGCATCATTTATTATTCTTGTTCATGATGGACCCATTAAAATAGAACCCCCCCCCCACCAAAAAAAAACCAAAAAACAAAAAAAGTGTGGACTTAAATTGAATTGAATTTCTCTGGGTCGTGGTTCCTCCATCTCTAAAATGGGAACGATCATTCATTTATTCACTTGTTCGTTGAACAAACGTTTATAGAGCCTCTGCAGACTCTTTCTGGGACTATGGTAGGTGCTGCTTCTACAGAGATAGACAGAGCGAGAGCTCTGCACACAGAGAGCTCAGAGACCTGCAGAGCAATCACCTCAATGGTCCAGCAACAATGCCTGCCTCTTCTTTAGATTGCTAGGGCCTGTATGGGAACGTGGACATGGGGCTTTGGAGAACACAGCCAAGTCGCTGTTTGTTTGGCTTGGGGCAGAGTTAAAGAAACTTCAAAGAGGATGTGACATTTGAACTGCCTTCTGAAGGACACCTAGGTGTACCAAGTTTATTGACCTTGATGTTATTTATAGATTTTTCTTAGCTCATGGTGCCCTTTATATGACAGGCCCTGTTGGGAGCAGGTACAGAGATTATGCAGGAACTCAGGTCTTTGTACTTCTCTGATGTGATGATGCTTCCTCTAGCCAAGCTCTTATAACCCCCACCTCAACTTCTGCCCCCACTGTGAGGTCGCCAGAACTAACAAATAAAAATACAAGACTCCATGCAAACCGGAACTTCAGGTATAGAATATTTGCATGGGACGTACTTAGACTAAAAATCTATTTGCTGTTTATCTGAAATGCCACTTTAACTGAGAGACTTGTTTTATCTATCGCAGTGGTACATGCAACAAAAAATTGCTGGGGTCCCTTTTTTCACCAGCAGGTTGCCTTCTTGGACAGAGAAAATTCAGGATGGCTCAAGCCCTGATGCTTTCCTCAGCACCTGAAGTTTGGCAGTACAAAGCAAAAAACCCCCTAAGCTGGTTTAATAACATGAGGTGTTGTGGATACATATATTTCCTAGCTCTTTCTGCCCAGAGGGCCTGAAACTGACACTCCAGTAACAATGAGCACACTCAAAGCCTGCCTCTTAATTTCTAAGCCACATTCTCCAATAAAAGGAGCTAGGGCTCCTTGAAGAAATGGTTGATTCTAGGGCTGGGGTAGGGAAAATATAAGATGACCCTGGTTCATGTTGTAGTGACAGAAAGTAAAGAAGTGATCAGAAAACAGAACAGAAGGAAACTAAAACCAAAAAAATGGATGGGAATCTGTCAAAAGGACTTCAGTTTTCTACTTCTATTGGCTGGCTGGAGGTAAGCATTGAAGGACAGTTTGCCTACTTTTCAGTAAGCCCTGTGGGTAATATCAGAGTCCTCTGCTTTGGGACTATAAGTAATATTTGGGGGCAGCAGGAAAAATGTAATCAGTATCCTATCATATAAGCTTTCACTGAGAAGAGAAGGTTGAGAAGAAAGACCAACATTTTATATGACCTGGTGGTAGGACACGTTGTTACCTCTTTCTCCCCCAAAAGGTACTTTGGTAAATATATCCAAAGTCTTCAAAACGGCCACGCCTCTGTAATAGAACCTTCTAGAAACTGGAATATATTTCAAGGACGTCATCTGAATACAACAGAAAACTGCTCAAAGATATTTATTTCACTGTTATTTATAATGTGAAAAAATAGGAACTAATTTAAAGTAAATTATGGTTCTTTTACTATATGCCATTTTATGTAGCCAATAAAAATAATGTTCATTATGATACAAAGATAACATGGAGAAATGTTTATATTATGAAGTGAGGTAGAAATTAACTGGTTTCACTATTGCATAGTCTGATCAACCTAGAAAATCTGGGGAGAATATATATACATCAACATGCTAACTCAATTATCACTGGGTAAGAGGAATTTTCATTCACTTGAAATTAAAAAAAATTTTTTTTTCTAGATAAGTGCAGAAAAGCATAATGAATAAAAAGCACATGGGTGACTTTCTTCTTAATTTTGGGTTATCAAAAAAATGTAATTTGATAATTTAGAATCAAGAAGTACTGGAAAACATTAAGTATGAAAAAGAGTGGTCTCCGCCTGGAGGGGTGGGATAGGGAGGGTGGGAGGGAGGGAGACGCAAGAGGGAAGAGATATGGGAACATATGTATATGTATAACTGATTCACTTTGTTATAAAGCAGAAACTAACACACCATTGTAAAGCAATTATACTCCAATAAAGATGTAAAAAAAAAAAAAAAAAAAAAAGAGTGGTCCCCCATCCAACTTTTCCCTAGTCTCCTGAGGAACCCTGTTCAAGCCTTTAATTCTCCCCACCCCTAGGTCACGATAACATGCTTAGGTTATTTCTTGATTTATCAATTTTAGACGTCATCTGTTGGCTTCCTGATAAGGTAGATGAGGATTTGAGTCCCTTATACCCCTACAGTGGATGAATAGTAGCCTCCCAAAATTCGTGTTCACTTGGAACTTCAGAATGTGACTTGATTTGGATATAGTTTTTGCAAATGTAATTGAGTTAAGGATCTCGAGATTAGATCATCCTGGATTTAGGGTGGGCCATAAATCCAGGGATTGGTGTCCTTGTAAGAAGAGGAGAGAAAACACACAGAGACACACACAGAAAAGGCCAGGTGGATGTGGGGGCAGAGGCTGGAGTTAAGACAGACCCAAACAAAGGACTGCCAAGGGTTTCTGGGATCCATCAGAAGCTGGAAGAGAAGCATGGAGCAAATTCTCTTACATCCTCCACAGGGAACTAACTCTGCCAACATCTTGATTTCAGGCTTCTAGCCTCCAGAACTATGAGCGAATACATGTTTTTGTTTTAAGTCCCCCAGTTCGTGGCAATTTGTTACTGGCAGCCCTAGGAAAATAACACAACCCCATCTCTCTCCATTAACCCCCAGGTATACACTATGACTTCTTTTTTTTTTTTTTGGCGGTATGCGGGCCTCTCACTGTTGTGGCCTCTCCCATTGCGGAGCACAGGCTCCAGATGCGCAGGCTCAGCGGCCATGGCTCACGGACCCAGCCGCTCTGCGGCATGTGGGATCTTCCCGGACCGGGGCACAAACCCGTGTCCCCTGCTTCGGCAGGCGGACTCTCAACCACTGCGCCACCAGGGAAGCCCACACTATGACTTCTTTTAACCTTTTTTCTTGTCAAACTTTCCAGTGATGAGCACGCATTACACTTCTAAAGAGAGAAAATAAACTTTATAAGGAAAGAGGGTGAGCACGTGAAAATGCAAAGCTGGAGGAAGAGCAAGACCACCCAGAGCCTGGCTGAGGTGGGTGCGTGTGACTCTACGCTAGGACTGAGACACACGCGGGTTAGCGCTCAGGATGGAAGACTGAAACCAACTGTGTCAACAAGATTGCTGTGTATTCCAGAAAGTTCTTGCACAGGAAGATAAAACTGTAAACGATTAAATATTTCACTGTTGGCTTTGGAAATTCCTGAAAACCAGTTTATTTAATAAGGACTTGTACATTTGGGCACATAGCCCCATTCTCAGAACAACTGGCTGCTCACCTGGGCAAGAAGTCCACTGGTCAAACAACCATTTACTTATAAAGACTTGCTCAAGGGCTCTCGCCTTGCTGTGGCCACCAGTCCTAAACTATGACATCATGAACTCTTCCCAGTCTTGAACCACTTGAGCTCAGACCCCAAAACCCAGTAGGTATCTGCCCTGGTCTCCCCCTTCTGAGACCCTTCTGGGGTTGGTCAGGGTAGAGCTGCTGTCTCTGACTGCGCTTAGGTAAAGGACATGGCTCTGTGTGATGCACAGGCTACTCTGGTGGTCCTTCTGGGAAGTCGGCAGTCAACAGCGTGTGTGTGTTTGAGTGTGTGTATTGCGTGCTTGCTTGTGTGAGGGTGTCTGTGGGAGGAAATATGTTTGCACGTGTGTGTGTGGAGTGGCCAGAGGTTAGGCTGCAGACCCCAGCAATTTATGAAAGGTTTTGAATGCCAAGCTAGGGAATCTGGATTCTCTTCCATAGGCAGTGGGAACCTAGAAGGCTTTAACAGAGAGAGGATGACATGTTTGAGTGTTTTGGAAAGACCTGTGATCTCAGGTTTGAGAGAACTTCCAGGGCCATAGATAAATGTTTAGAAGATAGTCACATAGTCAGAGCATAGAAGTGGACAACATCGCCAAACAACGATGAGGGGGATTAAAAAGATACATGCTCATTCTTTGCCACTCTCCCATCAACGGGTAGAGCCTATTTCCCTGCTCTTTGAATCTGTGCTAGCTTTGGGACTCATTTTGACCGACTGAAAGCAATGGAAGTGACACTGTGTAACTTCTGAGCCTAGGCCTTAAGAGATTGGCAGCTTCTGCTTTCCTCTTTGGAATGCTTTCTTTTGAAGCATCTTCAAAATGCTGCCTTTTGAATCAGACTGTAAAAGGTATGAATACCTTGAGACCTCCATGCTGTGGGGAAGCCCAAGCTAAGCGTGTGAAAAGAGAGAGGCCACATGAAAAAGCACAGAGGAATGAAGCCTTGAGAATTCCGCTCCAGTTCAGCACCAGCCGAATGCAGCTGAGTGAATGACCCCAGGAGATGTCATGTGGAGCAGAAAAGCCACTAGCTGAGCCCTCTCTGAGTTCCTACTCACAGAATGTTGAGCAAGCAAAATGGTTGTTTTATGCCACTAAGTCATAAGGCAGTTTTTTATGCAGACAACCCAGACAAACAGCTAACATTTCTTGATTATTCTATGCAGTATAGTGCTAGAAAATAGTGTTAAGGTGTCAATTATCCATGATTTGGTTTGCAGATTCAATGTGATCCCAGCCACTGAGATTTTAATATTTATATTAGCATTAGCTATATTCCCCAAAGTATTGTCTATTATATTCTTTTTAAAAAAATATTTATTTATGGCTGTGTTGGGTCTTAGTTGCGGCACACGGGATCTCTAGTTGTGGCACTCAGGCTCAGTAGTTGCAGTGCCTGGGCTTGGTTGCCCCGCGGCATGTGGGTTCTTAGTTCCCCAACCAGGGATTGAACCCCTGTCCCCTGCATTGGAAGGTGGATTCTTAACCACTGGACCACGAGGGAAGTACCTCTGTTATATTCTTAACTTTTCTTTTTATTCATAAGTAATTGCTGAATCAAAAATTTCTCTGAATATATATATATATGCCAAATAAGATGTGAGCCAAAAAGAATCCAAATTTGTATCCTAAATTAGCCACAGATGCTATCTTTCAATAAAACTTTTGGAGAAAAATGTATAGAGCTAAGCCTCCCCTCCTTAATCTTTGAGGTCATGCTATTGTTTTCCTCATTTTATAGAGGGGGACACTGAAGATGAGGGGAAGAATGTGAGGGAAAGGAAGGATGGAACTAAAGGAATTTTGGATACAGGCAGAGGGGAATCAGATAAGGCAACTGAGAGGGGACACCAGAGAAAAGAAATGGTGTGGAGAAGCCAGGGGCTCCTGCCCTTGGTCTGGGCTTCCTTTGCAGGGTCTGGATCTCAGAGAGGGAATGCTACCTTTGGATTTGAGCTGGCTCCTGGGTTTCTTGCCTCCTTCCTTCAGAATCCTCAACCAATGGACATCTAGCTCCCAACCCCACATTAGAATTTCCAGGGAAAACCTGGGTTTGGGGTGAAGACTTACTATTATTATTTTTTGGAGGTGAGAGGTTGGTAGCAGGGAAAGAGAGGCTACTTCTAATCTACTACATTGATTAGTTGAAAAATACTTGCCTCCTTGGATTTCAGTAGCCTGGAGAAATCCACCCCTTAATGAGGAATTTCATCAGCTATTAATTAATATGCAAATCTATGCAAATAACATGCAACTCCTCCTGTGCCTCTGGAGACAGGTTTTTTTTCAACAGGATTACTTTACTGGGCCAATTCAACTGGGCAGAAAAAGCCCTTTGTAAATGGGATTTTCATATTAATAAGAGCTGCCATGGATTGAATATCTGTCATTTGATGTATCTATCTATTTATAAGCCTCCAGCACAGAACTGGGCAACCTCCAGACAGCACCTTGGAGTTGGAACCCAGTTCTGCCTACCAAGCCAAAGGATATGAAAGCCATGATCTTAAATAATGCTCTGCCTCTACCATTAGTTTGAGGCGTTTCACCCAAAGAGCCAAGTTCAAAGTCTAAAAAGTCAGTGCCAGTTTCTTAATTTCAACTTTAGGAAACTTACAGAGTATATGATAAGAGTTTTTAAAAACAACATTTTCTCTTTCTGATGATAAAATAACTATTGACAGGCAGATAAAAATGGAAGTTAAGTGCACATTCTGGGGTTGGGGGCCTCGGTTTGAGCTCAGGTCCACCACTTCCCAACAGTGAGAAAGGGGCCAAGTGACTTTTAACCTCTTTTTGTGTCTCAGTTGCCCCATCTATAGTCGGGAGATAACTCACAGGGTTGATGTAAGGATTAACTGAGTTTATTCAAATAAAGCCCTTAATTGCCTTTGATATTTGCACTGTACCATCTATAGCCAATGAGGATCCTTTTAAGTTGGCTTTTGTGTCCTTTTGAAATGACCCCATTATTCTTAGATAGCTTCCCTGCTTTCTGTACAGCTGTCGCAGGCATTTCCTTCCTCAGACCTGGAACCAGGTATTTCTGCATGATCTCTGGTTACCTTTGTGGGGAATGGTTGTTGGAGACCACAGTCTGAGTTGTACAATACTCTGTACTACTGTTCAGGCTTTTTCATTGCTTCTAGACCTTTTCAGTGGCAAAAATAAATAAATAAATAATGCATCAATACTGATACTTACAATTCAAATTGATCATTCCCTCATAATGATCTTTTACATAACTTCTTAGGTTTTATCCTTGTACCTGTGTTCCCTTATAGTGAAAATTTTGGTTTCTAATCTCATTAACATAATTATAAAATTCAGAAACCTATAGTTAGACTGATAAAGAAAAAAGCAGAGAGGGCTCAAATTAATAGAATCAGGAATGAAAGAGGACACATTATGACTGATCTTACAGAAATAAAAAGTGAATCTATAAGGAGGTACTTATGAACAACTGTATCCCAAAGAATTAGGTAACCTAGATGAAATGGGCAAATTCCTAGAATGACACAAACTACTAAAACTGACTCAAGAAGAAATAGAAAATTTGAATAGACCTATAATAAGTGAAGAGATTGACTTAATAATCAGAAAATTTCCCACAAAGAGAAGCCTAGGCTTAGATGGCTTCACTGGTGACCTTTACCAAATGTTTAAGGAAGAATAAATACCAATCATTCAGAGACTCATCCAGAAAAGAGAAGAGGGGAAAATAGTCTCATTCTTTCTACTATTCTAAAACCAGACAAAGACATCAGAAGAAAAGAAAACTACAGACCAATATCTCTTAAGAGCATAGATGCAAAATTCCTCATCCCAATACTAGCAGACTGAATCCAGCAACATAGGAAAAGGATTATCACCACAACCAAGGGGTATTTATCCCAGAAATGCAAGGGTGGGTCAGCATATAAAAATCAGTGCAGTTACCATATGATCCAGCAATCCCACTCCTGGGCATTTATCTGGAGAAAACTCTAACTCGAAAAGATACATACACCCCAATGTTCATAACAGCACTATTTATAATAGCCAAGACATGGAAGTGACCTAAATGTCCATCAACAGATGAATGGATAAAGAAGATGTGGTATATACAGAAAATGGAATATTACTCAGCCATAAAAAGAAGGAAATAATGCCATTTGCAGCAACATGGATGGACCTAGAGATCATCATACTATGTGAAGTAAGAGAAAGACAAATGTCATTGATATCACTTATATGTGAAATCTAAAAAAAATGATACAAATGAACTTATTTACCTAACAGAAATAGACTCACAGATATAGAAAACAAACTTATTGTTATCAAAGGGGAAAGAGGGGGGTAGGGATAAAATAGAAGTTTGGGACTAAAATATATACACTACTATATGTTAAATAGATAACCAACAAGGACCTACAGTATAGCACAGGGACCTATACTCAATATCTTTTAATAACCTATAATGGAAAAGAATCTGAAAAAGAATATATATATATATATATATTTTTTTTTTTTTAATTTATTTATTTATTTTGGGCTGCATTGGGTCTTTGTTGCTGCGCACGGGCTTTCTCTAGTTGCGATGAGCGGGGGCTTCTCTTGCTGCTGAGCACGGGCTCTAGGCACGCGGGCTTCAGTAGTTGTGGCTCACAGGCTTAGTTGCTCCGTGGCAGGCATGTGAGATCTTCCCGGACCAGAGTTCGAACCTGTGTACCCTGCATTGGCAGGCGGATTCTTAACCGCTGCGCCACCAGGGAAGCCCCTATATGTTATATATATATATATATGTATGTATAACTGAATCACTTTGCTGTATACCTGAAACATTTTAAATCAACTGTACTTCAATAAAAAATAAAAATTAAAAAAACAGATTATATAAAAAAAATCAATCAGTGCAATACACCATATTTGTAGAATAAAGAATAAAAGCTACATGATCATATACATGAGTGGGGCTTATCATTGGGCTGACTCACACAACTAACTCCCTTATTCTTTCTTGGCATTTTGTTCCACCTCCTTAGAGAGCAGAGCTCCCTGATGTTTTGCCTGGGGGTAACTTTACACCTGTTTGCCCTTAATGAGAAGGTGTTGGGTTAACCCCAAGGTTGGCCTTTCTGGTTTTGCTGTCTGGCTCTCCTTTCTCTTCTCTGAAGCCACCTCTGGAAATACTATAGATGGTGGCTTCTTCCATTTTATTTTTGGACAACTTTTTGTCTGCTTTATGTGAATCTTGCTGAAATCACTCATTTGCTGGTGGTCTCCAATTTATTGTCTTTTCTATTTTGTGTTTCTATCTGTGATGAGGGAGAAATAAACAGTCCTTGAGAATCGAAGTTTCATTGGAGAAATTTATTCTCTAAGATGATAAAATGGTACTTAAGAGGTTATACGGCTTTTGTTCTGGTAAGAAATCTCGTCAGTTTTACCCTGGAGAAGTAGAGTAGTTTTCAGGAATCCAAATGTGACAGCAGTGGTGATCGGAGAGGGCCCACTATAATGGCCAGCAGAGAGTGAACTCTTAGAGCTAAATCTGACTTTCTCTGAATTTTACAGAAAAGGAAATTGCAGCTCAGAGAGAAGGTTCAAGGTCACACAGTGAGTTAGTAACAGATCTTGGGGGAACTTCCCTGGTTCTCAATCTTTGCTTCTTCTAGTTTACCGTACAATTATGACTGGGAACTCTTTCTTATGTGCATTGGTGTGCTATATGGCATCTGTCACAGCAGTTAGGGCATAGGAGGTATTAGGATCGTGGGCTCCGTGGTAGAGCAGATCTGGCTTGACCTTCAGCTGTGAAACCTTGGCCAAGTTGAGGAGAAAGTCTCCATTTTAGTGCCTTCATGTGAAAATGGGAACAATAAGAGTGCTCATCATATAGATTTGTGATGTAGAGTGCTCTTTACAGCATTTGGCACAAGGCAATTGCTCCGCAGGTGTTAGCAGTTCTGAATTATCTAAGACCAAGGACTTACGGGATCTGGGAAGGACCTCAGAAGCCATCTAGCTCAGTCTCCTAGCCAGTGCGTCAGTCCATCTACAGCGTTTCCATCAAGAGATCAGTTGGGCTCTCCTTGAACTCCTAAAATGATGGGAACGCTCAATACTATCTGGGGAAGCTCATTTAATTTAAATGGTTTTAAAGTTTGTTTCTTTCATTATAAAACTTTAACTGTGTTTGACATATACAGACTACTATATATAAAATAGATAACTTATAAGGACCTACTGTATAGCACAGGGAACTCTACTCAATACTCTGTAATGACCAGTATGGGAAAAGAATCTAAAAAGCAGTGGATATGTGTAGATATATAACCGATTCACTTTGCTGTACACCTGAAACCAACACAACATTGTAAATCAACTATACTCCAACAAAAATTTTTAAAAAGTGCTTATTGTAAAAAATCAGGATAATAATGAGAAGTGGAAGACAGAAAAGACAAGGCTTATTAAAATCCACTTCTCAGAGACAGCTTTTGTGCGTGTTGTCCAGTATTTATGATATGATAATTTATTCACATAGTCATGATCCTGTGGCATGATGTACAACTATTTATAGCAACATGTCTCTTTTTCACGACAGAAAATTTGGTCTATAAAGGGAATGTAAATCTTCCCGGTTCCTACTACCCAGAGACAACTCTGCTTATCATTAATGAGGCTGAAGGGGGTGGCTAAATGTGGTGGTTAAGAGGATGTCCTTAAAGCCAGACAGCTCTAAGGTCCACTGCACAGACTTCTCAAATCTCTGTAAGTCTGAAGTTGTCTCTTTTTAAAAAATTGTCATTTATTTTTATAATTTTCTTTTAAATTCAGATTTAAATGTGTAAATTCAGTGGCATTTAGTGTATTTATAATGTTGCCTGACCACTCTTCTCTAGTTTCAAAACATTTTCATCACCTCAGGAAAAACACCCCATATCCATAAGTAATTACTCCCATTTCTCCCCTCCCCCTATCCTTTAGTAACCACTAATCTGATTTATCTCTATAATGTCTATTCTGGATATAAAGGGAATATAAAAGGAATCATATAATATGTGATCTTTCATATCTGGCTTCTTTTACTTACCATAATGCTTTGAAGATTCATCCATGCTGTAGCATGTATCAGTTATTAGTTCCTTTTTATGGCTGAATAATATTCCATTGTATGGATATACCATACTTGGTTATTCATTCATCTGTCAATGGACATTTGGGTTGTTTGGCATGGGCTGTGTGTGTGTGTGTGTGTGTGTGTGTGTGTGTCTTATTAAAGTCACAGAGATTCTCTATATTTTATCTAGATGTTTTATAGTTATAACTCATGTTTAGATTTATAACCAATTTCTAGTTAACTTTTGCATGTTGTGAGAGGTAAGCATTGAGGTTCTTGTCTTTTTTTCACATACAGATAACCAATTGTTCCAGGGCTATTGTTGAACTAACTATTCTTTCCTCCATTGAATTACCTTGGCAGCTTTGTTGAGAATCAATTGACCATATATGTATAGGTCTGTTTCTGGACTCTATTCTGTTCCATTCATCCATGTGTCTGTCTATCCTTTTTCCAGTACCACACTGTCTTGATTACTGTAGCTTTGTAGTAAATCTTGAAAGTAAGTAGTGTAAGTCTTCTGAGTTTGTTCTTCCTTTTCAAAATTGTTTTGGCTTTTCTAGGTCCTTTGAATTTCAATTTGCATTTTACAATCAGTTTGTCAATTTTTATTAAAAAAGCCTCCTGGGATTTTGATTGAATATATGGATCATTTTGGTGAGAAATATATTTTAATGTTGAGCCATCTGATTCATAAATATATTTCTTCGTTTTTCTAGGTCTTCTTTAATTTCTCTCAGCAATGTTTTGTAGTTTTCGGTGTACTAGTTTTGCACATATTTGCTAAAATTTCCCTACATATTTCATGTTTGGTGATGCTATCACAGATATTTTTAAAAATTTAATTTTCAATTGTTTATTCTTAGTATATAACAATACTACTGATTTTCCTATGTTGATCTCATATCTTGCAACCTTGCTAAACTCACTTATTGATTTCTAGTGGCATTTTTATAAATTCTTTAGGATTTTCTACACAGATGATGATGTCTACAAATAAAGACAGTTTTATTTCTTCCTTTCCAATCTGCATGCCTTTAATTTCCCTTTCTTGTCTTCTTGCTGGCTATCAACTGTAGCACAAGGTTGAACAGAAGTGGTGGAGAGCAAATATCCTTGTCTTGTTTCTGATCTTAGGGAGAAAGCATGCAATTTTCACCATTAAACGTGATGCTAGCTGTATCTTCATTTGTTAAATAGAGATATTTGTTCACAACATCATTAGGGCCTTAAGCCCACTTTTGGTCATTATGACCATGTAGGATCTTGAGAGAAACTTAGAAGAAAACAAGGGATGCTCTGGCTGGTGGTCACTATCTTAGGTCAGGTCCCCTGGGAAACAGACTCTGAGTCAGAGATTTGCATGCAGAGGTTTATTGGAGAGTGCTCTTGGAATTAACACCTGTGGGGTTGGGTAGAGGAGAAACTGAACTGCAATGCAGTCTTGAAGAAGGGCTCAGCCGATTCCGTTAGTATATCTGGAGCTGGGATGGCCCTGCATATTGTCCCAAATTGAGGCTGAAGACAGCTGCCTTATCCAGTCATACATGTTTCTCCTCCAAGCCTCCTTTCTTATGAGTCCTGGGTTCTTGTGACACATTGGAGCTGGGCTTGTATAGATATCTTAGTATCGTCCATGTCTCATGTCTAGTAGCAAAGATCAAATACTCAGAATTACAAAGAATCTAGATATCATTTAGTGACAAGCTGAAAATCACTTTCTTTTACTGAGTGACATTCTTTTTTTTTTTCTTTATTTTATTTTCTTTTAAAAAAGTTTTTATTGGAGTATAGTTGCTTTACAATGTTGTGTTTGTTTCTGCTGTAGAGCAAAGTGAATCGGCCATACATATACATATATCCCCTCTCCTTTGGGTTTCCTTCCCATTTAGATCACCACAGAGCATTGAGTAGAATTCCCTGTGCTATACAATAGATTCTCATTAGTTATGTATTTTATACATAGTATCAGTAATGTATATGTCTCAATCCCAATCTCCCAATTCATTCCACCACCACCCCCTTTCCCCCTTGGTATCCATATGTTTGTTCTCTATACGTCTGTGTCTCTATTCCTACTTTGTAAATAAGACCGTCTATGCCAATTTTTTCAGATTCTGCATATATGCATTAATATATGATATTTTTCTCTTTCTGACTTACTTCACTCTGTATAACAGTCTCTAGGTCTATTTGTATGGCTGAATAATATTCCATTGCGTGTATGTACCACATCTTCTTTATCCACTCCTCTGTTGATGAACATTTAGGTTGTTTCCATGTCCTGGCTATTGTAAGTAGTGCTGCAATGAACATTGGGTCACTGAGTTACATTCTTTAACAGATGGTAAGAGATAGAAATCTGTAATATTCCTGAGGTAGACTGGCACAGAGCTAAGACTCCAGACCCACAGGTCTGAGTTATGTGGCCCAGAATTCTCACCTAGTTCCCCCTGAAGCTATCTTACAATCTACCTTATGAAGCTGTTATGAAAACTAAAAGAACTAATTCTTAGAAAATGCTTGTGATAAGCATGTGATAAATGTTAACACATTAAAAATTATTACTTATATCTTAGGGTCTTTTTTTTCTTTGCAATTTGTACATAATGAAAACCAGTGCATATACTTATTTTTCAGTAAAGTTAACATAGGAATAGATAAGGTCTTAGATGAAAGACAATACAAAATAAGCCTTGGTGACTGGTAATCTCTGTTACTGGCGGTTAACTTCTCTTCAACAGTTACCAATGCTAGCAATTTAGTTCTTAAAAGTAATGTTTAAATTTCACTAAAAAATTTAATTATGAAAATGTCCAAAGATACACAAAGATAAGGAGAATAATTCAATGAACCTTTGTATACCCTTCACCCAGATTTAATAATTATCAACTTTTCCCACATAAGGATCTATTCCTTTTTCCTTTTAAAAGCAAACTCCAGTAACCATGTCATTTTGCTGCCACATACTTTAGTATGAATCTCTAATAATATAGTCTTATTTATATAGCCACAACACCATAATCATACCCAACAAAATTTGATATCTTCCAGTCCACAATAAAATTTCCCTTTTTACCTAAAAAAGTCTTATTTTAGAGAATTGGTTTAAATCAGGATCTAAACAAGGTCAGTACATTTTATTTGCTTGTTGATCCTTAATTCTTTTAAAATCTAAACCAACCCCTTATCCCCTTTCACTGCCATTGTCATGTTGCAAAAACTGGTTCAATTGGATTAGAATATATCCTACATTTGGATTTGTCAGTTTCCTTGTGCTGCTGTTTAATTAATTCCTATATCCCTTGTGTTTTATTTTATTTTAAAATGATTTATCTTTAAAGGCTTTTCTAGTTAACGTATATAACATGATTGTTGCAAAAAATTAGAAAAATTATAGACCTACAATTTTTAACGTGGAAAGTCCAAGTTTGCCATAATCCTACTCCTTGAAGTAATCATTGTTAATTGTCTGGCATATATTCCACCAGATTTTTTTTCTTCACTCAATAAGAAAAATCACTTCTTTAGAATGAAATTAGCTATTGTGTGATTCCTTATTACAACTCAATTTTTGTGGAGATTTTTAAATGATTCTTCGCACTGTGTCCCAATCCTCTAAAAAGTGTAGTCATTGTGAGAAGGTCATGGGGCAGGACAATGCAGTTATTGTTTCAAGGGAATCAAACATGGGAGATTGTGTATGTTTTGCAGGGTGAAGAACGTAGCAGTGGGGGAGGATTGGGTCCAGAATGGAAACACGAGTAAAGCATGCAGGGCCAAGCCTTGCCCCAAGTTCCAGATTCCATCAGACAGGACATAATCTAATGGGATTGGTGAGTTTGGTGCCCAGCGGAGGCAAGGAAGATCCAATAGCCCAGTGCCTACATAACATGGACCATTTCTTCAAACTTCCTGTCTCTGTGGTGATTCCAAGCCTCCCACTCTTTCCTCCCCCACTAGGAGCAGGCTATGGGTGAGATGCATACCATCATCTCTCTTATGTTGTTCAACTGTAAATTAAAAAAATCTTTAGATCCAGTCTCCATATTCTCCACCCTGCTTTGGGCCCTGGGATTTTTGCAGACTGAATCAATCCACTCCCATGCCCCTGAGCTTCTTGGTTGGGCCACTGGGAGGCGAGGGGAGATCAAGAGCAGGGAGATGAGGTCATTCATTCTACAACTCTAATGCCTCACCCTCTTGCCTCTTTAGGCATAGGGATGATAATGATGACTAAATTCTCCACTGATTCTGTGTGAATCCCTCTTTATTGATTATTCTGGAAACTTGGTGAGTACTATCAAACCTCGGCTTATATGATTTCTATTGACTAATTTCCAAGGTTACGATGATTCCTTCTGTTATGTCCAATCTACACTAAGCTATTCAGTGGCTTCTGTTTTGTTTTTTTCAATTTCAGATATTGTATTTTTCAGTTCTAGAATTTCCATTTGGTTGCTTTTTAGATTTTCCGTTTCTTTGATAATATTTTAATTTGTTCATTCATCATGACCATATTCTCCTTTAAGTCTTTGAACATATTTATAATAGCTATTTAAAAAAAAATTGTTTTTGGCAGCACCACACAACTTTCAGTATCTTAGTTCCCCAACCAGGGACTGGACCCGGGTCACGGAAGTGAAAGAGCCGGATCCTAACCACTATACCACCAGGGAACTCCTATAATAGCTATTTTAAAGTTCTTGTCTACTAATTCCAACTTCTGAGTCATCTTGGAATTAGTTTCTATAGACTTATTTTTCTCTTATTTTTATTATTTACCTTATTATTATGTCTCATTTTCTTTTGTTTTCACCTCTCTAATTTTTTTAATTGATATGGACCTTGTGGGAGATGTACTGTAGATAATCTCAAATCTGTCTTCTACCTTTGAAGAATGTTGAGTTTTGCTTTAGGAGGTAGTTAAATTACTTTACATCACCATAATCTTCTGGAGGCTTGATTTTACACTTGTTAGGGCAGGTCTGTTTTAGTTTTACCGTTGCTTCTAAAGTGAATACCTCAATCCTGGGAGGTGTCTTTATTGCTACATGTGGCCTTTTGATGGAAAGCCCTTCTAACTTGGGAGGACTTGATCTACAAACTCTTTCTTCCCTGTAGTGGGCATGTATTAAAATCTCAGCTCGACATTTTTGTCCTTCCAGCTGTTTTTCTCTTGGGCTCTTTGTAGTCTTGTCCTACACATGTGCAGTTCAGGTGTCAGCCAATGATCTGAGAGGAGTTTCTACGGAGATTTTGAGTTTACCTCCTCTGTGGCTTCCTTCATTTTGCGGAATTCTGTGAGTTCCTCCATTCAATAACCAGTTGCTTTTGCAGCCTTGAACTTCTCTCATGACTCCACAGACCAAAAATCTCTAGGCTCTGCCTGACGCTATCTGCCTTGTCAGACAGCCTGGGGAGTGAGCAAGGGCAAGGGCCATACACACGTGGACCTTACCTGGTGTGATTCTCTTTTTTCCAAATGTCAAATCTCTTTATTTTTCTGTCTGCTTCTGGTCATTCTACAGTGTCTTCAAACAGCTGTATTGATTTTATTTTTTAAAATATTTATTTATTTATTTGGCTGCGCCGGGTCTTCCTTGCGGCACGCTGGCTCTTAGTTGCAACATGCATGTAGATCTAGTTCCCTGACCAGGGATTGAACCCGGGTCCCCTGTATTGGGAGCTTGGACTCTTAACCACTGCACCACCAGGGAAGTCCCCAACAGCTGTATTTATTAAAGTCCAGAGTTTATAGCTGAGCCCATCAGGAGGAGTAGTCTGATATTATGCTGAGTTACTGTGCTATTAAAAAGCCACTATTATTTCTTGCCTGTATTTTTGTAATATGCTTTCTTGTACCCTTTCCCCCTATAGCCTATTCGCACCCTAGTAGCCAGAGTAATCCTATTAGAACATTAAGTCTGACATGATAGTTTTTCTTTACAAGCCAACCACTGGCAACCCATCTCTCGCAGAATAAAGCCCAAACCCTTGCAGTCAGCTAGCTGCATGTCCTCCAATGTATTCCCCACCCTGACCCTATCTTATCTTTCTGACTTGGTGTCCCTATTATTTTCCATTTTAATCACTCTACTCTTGCCAAACTGACCCTCTTCCTATTCACTGCATTTGCCTTGGGGCTTTTACCATTTCTGTTCTCTCTTCCTGGAATAGGCTTCCTCCACCTTATTTGAAATTGTAAATCACTTCACCCCTACCTACTCTCACAGTTTTTTACCGTCTCCCCTGATTTACTTTATCTCCATAGTGCTTGCAATCAAATTGTTAATTAACTGTCTCCCCTCACCAGGATGTAAATTCCATGAAAGCGGTGATTTTTGTTTTTTTTTGTTCACATCTGTATCCCCAGGGCCTGGAACAGATGAATGCTGAGTGAATCTTTCTCCACTGGGACTCATATTGGCTCAGCTCCTTAGTACTGAAAACGAATGTCTAGGGCAGTTCCCAGCCATATTATGAAACTGGCATATCTCACCTTGGACAATTTTTCTTCCCTCCTATAGAGTCTTCCCTACAGCCCCTTTCTTACAATGCTGATCTCCTTGGACACAAACTGGAATTTGATAAAATGTCAGTGAATTTGGATTCTGTGGAGTTTGGGTTACTTTTTATGAGAAATAAGCTTAGGAAAACATCATACCTTTAAAATTTGTTAGTATCACATAAAATACGCCATTGTTCTAGTGTTTTTAGAGTTAATAGGAGAGAGTTAAGAAAAAGGAGATATTGGTTTAATCATCATTTGCATAATGCATTTTATAAGCCTACATAAATTATGCATTGTTGACCTTTAATTTAGGCTTAATGAGATGGTTTCATTATGTTTAAAGACTTAATATAGTTATTTTATTATGTTTTTAAAAAATTATTTTCTAAGCTTGTGAATGTTTTGTCCCCCATCAAGGCCCAAGTGTATTGCCTTCTCATTGAATGCTTTTTTAGCTGTTTCCCAGTTTGAGGTTTGCAGAAGTCTGATCTTCTGAAGGATGGTTTTACTCAATTGTTTAATTTTCCCGGGCATTCTACAACAACTTTTGCTTTTTAATGGAGACCTGTATTTCCAAAAGAGTTAAACTTTAGGTTCTGAAAAGGGATTCTTCAAAAATATGGTTTGGGACTTCCCTGGTGGTCCAGTAGTTAAGACTCTGAGCTTCCAATGCAGGGGATGCGGGTTCGATCCCCGGTTGGGGAACTAAGATCCACATGCTGCGTGGCATGGCCTAAAAAAGAAAAAATAATAAAATAGAAATGCTGTTTGCAACAGGAAACTATCATCCTGGGCACCAGTTGAATAATGAATTGAGAGCTCAGCTGAGGCTCAGCTGTGGGCCCACTAGTGTTGGATCTTGAAAATGCAGATTAATTTATGAACATAATGTTGTGTCCCAGGGAGTCCCAGGGTCCACCACAGATGCCAGGAAATCTGAAGGGAGGTATAAGGAGGCTGGACTCTGGCCTCATCCCCTTCAGCCACAGAAGCTCCAATTTTATATATTTTCTTCATTTTGGGACACTGCTTAGCTCTTATGTGATAAAATAGTTATGTTGGTGCTTCAAAAATAAAAATTTAAAAACAATAGTACTAGAGTGTAGGCATGTGAAACCCAAGAGGTGATTGTACTATACTTGTTCATTTATATCATTGGATTTTAGGATTTGAGCTGTATTTCCTCATATAAAACATAAAAACACTGGAGCTAGCACCAAATAACTAGTTAACCTATGGTAGAATTGAACACTTACGTATTTTCATTAAAAAGAAATGCAACAGGCAACATGGATGGGCCTAGAGATCATCATATAGAGTAAAGTCAGAGAAAGACAAATATCATATGATATCACTTATATGTGGAATCTAAAAAATGATACAAATGAACTTATTTACAAAACAGAAACAGACTCACAGACAGAAAATAAACTCACGGTTACCCAAGGGGAAAGTGGGGGGATTAGCAGACACACACTACTATATATAAAAGACATAAACAGCAAGGACCTACTGGAACAGGCATAAGGACCTCTAGGATCTGCAGAGCCACCCAGCTTTACCACGTGGACCAAACAGTGTAATTTTCCTGGCAGTCAAGGGACAAGGGCACACAGAGGTTAGTGGAGTTTGGTGATTAGCAGAGAGTGAGCCATTTAAAAATCTGTTTTTTCCCTGATGGTAAAAGTTATAAAGTTTTATTGTGGAAAATGTGGAAAATATCAACAAGCACAAAAAAGAAGATAAAAAGGTTGGTATAAAGAGACTTTGGGGGCTTCCCTGGTGGCACAGTGGTTGAGAATCTGCCTGCCATCGCAGGGGATGCAGGTTCGTGCCCTGGTCTGGGAGGATCCCACATGCCGCAGAGCGGCTGAGCCCGTGCGCCACAACTGCTGAGCCTGTGTACCTGGAGCCCGTGCTCCACAACAAGAGAGACCACCGCGGTGAGAGGCCCGCGCACCGCAGCGGGGAGTGGCCTTCACTCACTGCAACTGGAGAGGGCCCACGCACAGCAATGAAGACCCAATGCAGCCAAATAAAAAAAAAAAAAAAAAAAAAGAGACTTTGGAAACTTTTCCCCCAGAAGTAACAGGGGCGAAGTAACAGGAAGTTCTTATATAATTTTCTTTTGTCACTACAGCTGCATAACGAACCACTCCAAGACTTAGTGGCATAAATCAGTTTCTTGTGCTCGCAGATGACATGGGTCAGGAATTCAAGGTTAGCACTGCCATGATGGATTGTCTCTGCTCCATGATGTCTGGGGCTCCAGCTGGGGATGACTTGACTGCTGGGGGCTGGAATCCTCTGGCAGCATCATTTTTGTTTTTAATTGAAGTAGAGTTGATTTATAATGTTGTGTTAATTTCTGCTGTACAGCAAAGTGATTCAGTTATACATAAATATTCTTTTTCATATTCTTTTCCATTATGGTTTATCACAGGATATTGAATATATTTCCCTGTGCTCTACAGTGGGACCTTGTTTATCCATTCTCTGTAGAAGAGTTTGCAGCTGCTAATCCCAAACTCCCAACCCACCCTTCCCTCACCCCCCTCCTTCTTGGCACCAACAAGTCTGTTCCCTATGTCTGTGAGTCTGTTTTGTAGATAAGTTCATTTGTGGCATATTTTAGATTCTACATATAAGTGATATCTTGTGGTATTTGTCTTTCTGACTTACTTCACTTAGTGTGATAATCCCTAGTTGCATCAAAGTTGCTGCAAATGGCATTATTTCCTTCTTTTTTATGGCTGAGTAGTATTCCATTCCTCCAAAGAAGACATACAGATGGCTAACAGGCACATGAAAAGATGCTCAACATCATTAATTATTAGAGAAATGCAAATCAAAACTAAAATGAGGTACCACCTCACACTGGTCAGAACGGCAGCATCTTTTATTTATTTGTTTCTTTACATTTTAAAACGCTTCAATATCCATCCTGTTAGTAGCTTAAGAAGATTTCTTTGCCAAAATATCCATCACGTTATTTTTTTATTTTCTTTTTTTTAACATCTTTATTGGAGTATAACTGCTTTACAATGGTGTGTTAGTTTCTGCTGTATAACAAAGTGAATCAGCTATACATATACATATATCCCCATATCTCCTCCCTCTTGTGCCTCCCTCCCACCCTCCCTATCCCACCCTCTAGGTAGTCACAAAGCACCGAGGTGATCTCCCTGTGCTATGTGGCTGCTTCCCACGAGCTATCTATTTTACATTTGGTAGTGTATATATGTCCATGCCACTCTCTCACTTCATCCCAGCTTACCCTTCCTCCTCCCTGTGTCCTCAAGTCCATTCTCTACATCTGCGTCTTTATTCCTGTCCTGACCCTAGGTTTGACCCTAGGTTCTTCAGAACCATTTTTGTTTTTTTTAGATTCCATATATATGTGTTAGCATATGGTATTTGCTTTTCCCTTTCTGACTTACTTCACTCTGTATGACAGATTCTGAGTCCACCCACCTCACTACAAATAACTCAATTTCGTTTCTTATTATGGCTGAGTAATATTCCATTGTATATATGTGCCACATCTTCTTTATCCAGAATGGCAGCATCTTTACTCACATGTCCGGGCAGTGATTCTGGATGATGACTGGGACCTCTCCAACAAATACAGGTAACTGCTCCATGTTGTGTCTTGAATAGACTGGTCTGGGCTTTCTCATAGCAGGGCAGCTGGGTTCCCAGAGTGAGCATCCCAGGAGGTAGGAAGTAGATGCTGCCAGTGTCTTGAGGGCCTGGACACCGTTATAATGTCATTTCTGCTCTGTTCTATTGGCCAAGGACTAACATAGCCCAGTTTCAACATTGACACCACGTCATGATTGGAGGAATGGTAGAGAATCTGGGGGCTGTGTTTTAAAATTACCACAGTTCCCTAGATGACAGTGTAGCCAAATGGTTAGGAGATTAGGGTCTGGATTCTGACCACCTGGGATCACATCTCACATCCGCTCTCATTGGCTGCATGACCTTAGGCAAGTTCATTGTGGTAGAAACTATTGTTGCTTGCCAATATCTATCTCTGTTTTCTTCTTCCTGGGAGCACCAGTACAGAATTTCCCAACCCCTTGCACGTATGGGGGGGTCAAGAGATTAGTTTTAGCTAGTGGAGTGAGAGCAGAAGTGCCACGTGTCATCTTGGGTTGAGGGAAGTAAGAGCCATGGGTTTTCTCACTCCTTCTCACCTTCTAGCTAGATGCAGAGGAGCCAGAGGTGGACCTACGTGCAGGAGGTGGTGGAGTCACAATATGGAAGGAGCCTGGGTACCTGGATGACTGCTAGAGTGAGTCCTTTCTTCCATGCCCTCTGCCCACAAGGACATGGAGGACAGGGAGACCTTCACCAAGTCAAGTCACTGAAGGGTTGGGGTTATTTCTGACAGCAGTTAGCCTACTCTAATACATTACCCAATCTCTGTGAACCTGTTTCCTTACCTGTACAGGTGGGTATTAGCTATAGCTACATTTGGGTATCTTAAGAATTAAGTGAAACAATTTAATGCACAGCGCCTGGCCCATAGTAAGTGCTCAATGGATGTTAGCCATTGCTATAGAGGGAATATGACTGCCAGTTAGAAAAGGAGGCAGGTTTGTGTCTGGGAGGACGGTGGTCCAAGAGGAGGGGAACAGTAAGATGGTCATCACCATCACCATCATCAAGATGCCACCAGTCATTTACTGAGCCCCTGCTTGGGTCAGGCTCTGTTTTAGGGGTGCTTCGCTTGTTTTCAATCCCCCGAGGCAGGTGTTGTTAACCCTAGTGTCAAGATGAGGCTTCTAGGGCCCAGAGCTGCTGCCAAAGCCGTTCAAAATCACACAGACAGCGACACAGGCAGACCTTAAACTCAGCTCTTCTGACCTCCAAGCCTGACTCGTTTTACTGCAGGGTTGACAAATGTGACATGTATATAAAGAAAAAAAAAAAAATGAGGCCTCTGTCTGCTCTCCTTCTCTCTGGGTAAGTGTCGTGTTTTCCTTCTGAGAATTTCTCTACTTCAAGTTGTAAGGACTTACTTTCATAAATTTAAATATAAACTGGTTTACGGCTTGGTTGCCAATGTGGAAGACTCCAGCTTCCCTCCCTTTCCTGGGGTCTTGTGGCCTCTCTCTTCTATTTGAACTCCGAAGTCTTAATGGAGTCGGTCAGTGGAAAAAGGTCTGGATCTCCAGAACACAGTCCAGGTCTGTGAGTGTCCCTTCAGCTTAGGGCCTCCTGTGAGTACAGTGGGTATTTTAAAGCCCTCTCAATGCCACAGATAGCATGAGGTGGGATTATAACACCAAAGCGGCACCTTTCTTTTTTTTCCTGTGCAGCTTGCCAGGAGCACTTTTCATGTCTTGATTTCCTTGTGAAACAAGGGCAGATTTGTCTGCAATTCCACAAGAATAAGAAAGGCTCAGGAAACTTCTGACATGCAGGGTCTTACAATCCTGATATTAGATCTTACTAGATTAACCAGTTTTACTAGATTAACCAGTGATTGATTTCTTGTCACAGTTAGGTGTCATTTGTTTCCTCCT
This sequence comes from Neophocaena asiaeorientalis asiaeorientalis, assembly GCF_003031525.2. Taxonomy (NCBI): domain Eukaryota; kingdom Metazoa; phylum Chordata; class Mammalia; order Artiodactyla; family Phocoenidae; genus Neophocaena; species Neophocaena asiaeorientalis. The sequence goes on along the minus strand of NW_020175435.1, from coordinate 423,532 downwards.
CCTTCCCTTTGAGGTATCAATTTTTGTTTTAGCAACACGACCCACCGCATAGACCTATAGATCTGTAAGTACAGATTCAGTCATTAAGGAGTGTCCCTGGACTGCATTTGCTTTATATGAACCAGACAGTTTTTCTAGCACCTGTTGAAGTCATGCCCACGTACAATGTATGGAGCTGAGACACCAGGTAAAGATGAAGGTTTATAATATCTTTTACTGGGACTTCCCTGGCGGTCCGGTGGTTAAGAATCCACCTCCCAATGCAGGGGACGTGGGTTGGGTCCCTAGTTGGGGAACTAGGATCCCACATGCTGCGGGGCAACTAAACCTGTGCGCCACAACTAGAGAGAAGCCTGCAATGAAGAGCCCACACGTCACAACAAAGATCCAGCGCAGCCAAAAAAAAAAGAAAAAAAAAATCCTTTTCTTACACTGCTCTTCTTCTGGCTCTGATAAAAATTAAACACAAAACGTACCTTCCTTTTTATTTCAGAGGTAGTTTCTCTGTCAAAGGCAATGCTAAAGGCAGCGTGAATAAAACCAACTTCTACACTTAAGATTATCTTTGAAATATTTATGAATATGTTCAGGGAAAAAAAGGCTTTGACTGCTTGCTGCTAAAACAGTGGGTGAAGCTGATTTTCTTCTAGACTAGTGTTGTTATATTGTTATGTCATTATAGAATATTGCAGAAGTTCTTCTACGATAAAACTTAGAAAACTATTTTGTTCTTTAAAGAGATTAGTTAAAAAAAAAAATCTTTGTGGCTGTTTAAAAGGTAACACAAGATGGCGCCAGAGAGCCAAAGTAGAGAGGGATTTGCTTCCAGGGGACCAGAAAGACCTCAGGTAAAAGGGGTGGCCTGGGGTTGTGGGGACGGAAATTATTTCTGAGAGATGGCATTTTGGGGCGCTGCGAAGCAGGGGGAGTTGGCACTCGCCTTTGCCCACCCTCACAGCCTCGAGTCTCTTCAGGAAGCCTTTTCACAAGCTTTCCACAAACTTTTCAGCCCTGGTGCCCATCCTCAGAACCTCAAAATCTGTGGAAGAGGCAGGTAGGCCATGAGCAGTGGATGGAGAAAGGGGGAGAAGAAGGCAGAGGAGTGGAGCTGCTTCCCAGGCTGCTCCTGAGTGAGCATTTGCCCAGCAGTACCTCTCACAAGTGGATGGCCCACATGTCTCTGCTTCCTGGTGGCTATAGGCTAAGAAAAAAGGGCGGAACAGAAACAGCCACGTGTGGTAGAGAGGAGAAGTCCATCTATACAGGTCGTTTCTCCTCTTTGGGCCCACATTTTCTTTTCTTTTCTTTTTTTTTTTTTTTGGCTGTGCAGCATGGCATGAGAGATCTTAGTTCCCCGGCCAGGGATCGAACCCGTGCCCCCTGCATTGGAAGAGCAGAGTCTTAACTGCCAGGGAAGTCCTTGGGCCCACCTTTTCAATTAAAGAATGGAGAGCTAGTTTTTTTAGAAATTGTGGTAAAATATACATAACATAAAACAATATGTTCATCTTTTTTTAAAAAACCTTTTTCATTATGGTAAAATATAGAGCACGAAATTTACCATTTTATTTTACTTTTTAAAATACATTTATTTTATTTATTTTTGGCTGCGTGGGTCTTCGCTGCTGCACACGGGCTTTCTCTAGTTGCATGAGCGGGGGCTACTCCTCATGGCGGTGCGTGGGCCTCTCACTGCAGTGGCCTCCCTTGTTGCGGAGCACGGGCTTCAGCACTTGTAGCGCGTGGGCTCAGTTGTTGTGGCTCGCGGGCTCTAGAGCGCAGCCTCAGCAGTTGTGGCGCACAGGCTCAGTTGCTCCGCGGCATGTGGGATCCTCCCGGACCAGGGCTCGAGCCCGTGTCCCCTGAATTGGCAGGCGGAGTCTTAACCACTGCGCCACCAGGGAAGCCCCATTTTAACCGTTTTAAAGTGTATGGTTCAGTGGCATTAAGCACTTTCATGGTGTTGTGCAGCCACCATCGCCATCTCCAGATCACTTTCCATCTTGCAAAACTGAAACTCTGTATCCATTCAACAGCAGCTCCCCATTCCCCTCTTCCCCTACCCCTGGCATCCACCATTCTACTTTCTGTCTCGATTAAATTGACTACCCTAGGGACCTCATGTAAGGGGAATCAGACAACATTTATCCTTTTTGTATCTAGCCTATCTCGCTGAGCATAATGTCTTCAAAGTTCATCCACGTTGTAGCAGGTGTCAGAATTTCCTTCCTTTTTAAGGCTGAATAATATTCCACTGTATGTATAGACCGCACTTTGTTTATCCATTTATCCAAAGGCCTCTGACGCTTGGGTTGCTTCTAGCTTTCGGCCACTGTGAATACAGTAAGTGCCCTACATACAAGTGAGTTCCGTTCTGAGAGTGCATTTATAAGTCCAATTTGTTCGTTAAGTCCAACAAAGTTAGCCTAGGGACCCAACTAACACAATTGGTTATACAGTACTGTACTTAATAGGTTTATAATACTCTTCACACAAATAATACAGAAAAAACAAACACAACAAATAAAGAAAACATTTTTTATTCTTACAGCACAGTACCTTGAAAAGTATAGTAGTGCAGTACAACAGCTGGCATCGAGGGGCTGGCATCGAGTGAACAGGCAAGAAGAGATGCTGACTGGAGGAGGGAGAGGAGGTGGGAGGTGGTAGAGCTGAAGGATCGCCAGCAATAGGAGACAGAGGGCAAGCTGCAATGTCATTCACACCTGACGTTGATGGAACGCAAGTTCACATCTTTGAAAGTTCGTAAATTGAAGGTTCGTACGTAGGGGACTTACTGTAATGCTGCTATCAACATGCGTGTACAAATATCTGAGTCCCTTCTTTCTATTCTTTTGGGTGTATACCCAGAAGCAGAATTGCTGGATCAAATGCTCTGTTTAATTTTTTGAGAAACAATTATACTGTTTTCCACAGTGGCTGCACTATTTGATGTTCTTACCCAGCAATGTACAAGGGTTCCAAATTCCCCACATCCTGACCACATTTGTTAGTTTCTGTGTTTTTTTTTTTTTGATAATAGCCATTCTAATGGGCACGAAATGGTCTCTCATTGTGGTTTTGATGTACATTTCCTGAAGAAATTGGTTTCTATTTATTTATTTTAAGTCAAGAGTCTTTCTTCAGTCACCAGCTTGTGCAGTGTGGCCTGGTGGTGAAGAGTTTGGGGTCCAGTGTGTGACCCCCTGAGATTCCAGTGCCCTCATGTAACAGCTCTGTGATGTTGCTGAGCCACAGCTGCTCTGAGCCTCAATGTCCCCCACCTGACGGATAGGGTTCATAATAATTCCTTCCACATAGCTTGGCTGGAGGAATACACAAGATAGGGCATAAAGAGCTCTCAGCACAATTCGTGGTGTGCAGTAAATGCTCAGAAAGAGTAGCCATGTATATAGAAGCCCAATGCATACTCAGTTAACCAGGGAGGTGCTTCGGTTGATGTGGCCACAGAGAGACTTCCAATTCCTTTCCTCAATAACTGCTTTCCCCCAGATCTTGTCCCTGTGTGTGAGGCACCTTTAGCAGAGAGGAGCCTACTCTGAGTCCTGCACTAACTTGTTTCTAGGGTCCTTCTCAGTACCGGCGTCTAAGATGGTCATTGGAGGTCACCGAGCCGATTTCTGATTCTCAGTTGGAACAGTCCAGTGTCACCAGCATCTCCCTGGGATCCCGGGAGCCCTTTGAAGCTCTTGGACCACACTCATCCTTCCAGGTGATGACAAGCGTGCCAGGGTTCCCACCCTGAAGGCTCAGTTGGAAACAGACCGATTAAAACGCTTGGATGACACCTGGAGCTTCCATCTGCCCAATGCAGCTTCCTCGGCAAAAGACTCCTCCCTGGGGCAGGAAGGGTCTGCTAACTCCACGAATATGAGCCAGCAGGCTTCATAAGGAGACAAAGTGTTGTCATTACTAAAAACATGGAGTGACGCTTGGAGGAAATGGGTTGGCTCGAACGTCATCGAATGTCTTTGCCCTTTGCAGTTTGAACAGAGTGAGAAGTGTTTTGAAATAGGGTGCAGCAAGTTCACCGGTATTCAGGAAGCCTGGGAGGAGAGAGGCTGGGCCAGGACACGGGGTCTTTTTCGTCTGAGAAGCCGGTGATAAATTTTCAGGATGATTGGTTTTTGGATCTCTGCCAGGAGGTTTACTGTTTATTGTGAAGGAACAATGCTTAGTATCTGCACAGGGCAATTAGGGAGCAGCAGAAAGAGGCCAGCTCACCAAGGAGGCTCAAGCTGGGGAGGGCCAGGCTGATGGGAAGGGCTGGCTCAGGGCACACGGGGACCTCGCGTGACTCCCCACGGCCTGATCCAGGCTCCTCGAGGTGCTTAGGTGTGTGATGGGAATGGTGGGTGGCTTTGGAGTCAAGAGCTAGTAGCAAGGAGAGCAAATGCTCACAAGAGCTCCCAAAGAGCATCCTATGTTTTCTCCATGGTGACCTGAGACAGAGAACCCATGAGGGTAGCCGGTCATTCTGGGGTCACTCACACCCCTTCCCAGACAAATGCCTAAAGGAAAGCCCCCATACCCTGGATGGTGGAACTGAATGCATCTCATTTTGTGTGTAGCCAGGTGTCTTGAGAAGACTCTAGGGAGAGTTACCCCTTGGAGCCTGGAGTTTGGTTTACCGGCCTGGGCAGGGTCACCGACGGGGGACACGTGGTGACCACCTCTTGTTTCCACTCAGGAAGCAGCTCAACCCTACACTTCCCCCAGGGTCAGATGCTCACCGCTCCGCAGAGAACTTTAAAAGCATCCATAAAAGAGACATCACAGATTTTGTTGGCTGTAAACCTGAAAGACGAATTTCACCACCATATTTTATGAGTATGGGTTTTAAAGCCTTCATAATGCAGGGCTGCCCCTCTCCAGGATCCATGAACTTCCTCCTGGGGCGATGATTTATGTTGTTCACTCAGCCAGGAGGAGACCTCAGACGATACACGATGACTTAACATAAGAAACTGACAATGTTTTCCCATGGGTGGCAGAGGTGAGATGTTTAGCCCTTAGATGGGATCCTCTGTGGGAAGTAGAGTGGAGATGCCCAACATGCCGGAGATGCTGTGGTCCCCAACAGTATCCAAAGACCCCAAGTGTTAGAAAGAACAGATAACATTAGGATGTGGAATTTGAAGGGACCTCTATGAGGGGAAGGCAGTGAGATGAACAAAACCATAGATCATTAGAGCTAGACAAAGCCTTTGGGATCATTTGCCCCAGTTTGTTAAATCTACAGACGGGGCACCAAAGCCTCTTTACGTGTGAGGCTTCATTCAAGGTTATCCAGAAGCCTCTAACACTTAAAAATAATTCTTTAATTACCAAAGCAAACTTTCTTTTGTTAAGTGGGGCAGTTAAGTGAAACACAAGCCTTCACTTGTGGCCTATTAATAACCCAAAAGTTTTCTCCTGCCCTAAATTAAGAAACCTCATTATCGACTGGGGCTTTTGTTCCAGACAAGCCACAAAGCATGGCCTGTTTTCCCCCCTGCTTAGAGGGATGGCAGCAATTATAGCTCGTGGCTTAGGCAGTGATTTTCTGTGCCTTCTCTGCGCTTAGGAGAGGTTAGAGTCATTAATGAGATGCTAATGATCAGCTCCCAAACTTAACTAGAGTTCACTCGGCCTGTCCTGGAAGAGGTACAGAAAACTCTTTTTTACCCCTCTTCCTCTAACGTGCTGTGGTGAATTCAGGCCAACCCTGGAGCAAGGGGCAGATTTGCAAAGGCTGGGCAGATTAAACCCCAACTACTTTGGCAATACGATTTCCCCAAAGAGTGTGTTCTCAGCAAGGACACACAACCCCAGACAACGGGTGTGCATTTGATATACTTTGGAAGCCTGGTGCTCCCTCCATTGGCTTTGTTTTTTTTCTGTCAGAGCTTTCATGACCCGAAAAAGATCTGCTCGGTCACATTTTGCTCACCCGGCTTGGCCTCAAACTGGATCACTCTCCCTGCGTCATCTCGGACGTTTGTTTTGAAACAAAGGCCTGGACTTTCCCTTTATGTGTGGTGGTGTTGTATGCTTTCCTTTCTTGAGAGAAGCCGTATCAGGTCTGCACGGTATGTATAAAGCCTCTAGCTTGGTGCCTGGCACACAGCAGGTGCCCGGTTGCTTTAGTCTGGGATTCCCCGGAAGCAAAAGCTGAGACCTACTGTAAGGAGTTGGGGGAAATGAGACAAGGGAGGGCAGGCAGCCAACAAAAGGGTGTTAGGAAGCCAGTTCCCACCATGGGCAGCTGGAGCTTGAAATGTGGGATGTATCAATAGTAGAAGATTAGCCTATCCGAGGGGCAAGGGAGTGGGGGTATTTATACTCCAACTTGTCAGCGGTTGGTTGAGGGCTGGGGGTATTGATTCCTTGAATGCCTGCTGATCGTCTACAGCTCTGAGAGAGCCTCAAGCAAAGAGGTGACACTGGCAGTGGCAGTCAGCCAGAGCACTGGCCCACAGGGTGTGGGCAGGGCAAGGACAGTAGCTATCTCATCGCGATTAGATTCTTTTCCTCTGACTTCTCTCTTACTTTCTACCTTGATGTTAAAGTTTGTCCTGCAAACTCTCCACCCATTTCTAGCCACCGGCCTTCAACCAAGATTCTACTCCAAGCTCTGAATCCTCCTTTAATTTGCCTCTGGCACCACCACACCCTGGAGATGACGTTTGGTGTCCTTTAAATTTCTTGTGGGAACGAGCTAGAATGCGGAAGTGGGTTGCCGTGGTTCTCACACATTCCCTCTGCCCACCAGGACGTAAGCCGGGAACAGATTACATTGATACTTTAAAAACTGGTCCTCTAGTGGTTACCCCTGCACCCTGAGGATCTCTGCAATCCCCCAGCTGCCTCAGTGACCCAGAAGAGGGAGCCAAACCACACAGCTGGGGTGTTCTTCACACTTCCAGGGGCCTAAGCCAGTTATAGAACTTTCTGGAAAACAGCCTGGGGTTTACTACCTGCCCCAAACATGGCTTCAGTAGCTTGGTGGGCTGCTGCTTAGAGAGTCAAGAAATGCTGATACCGCTTCTCCAGGGTGGGCAGCGCAGGGGAGAGCAGTGTCTCCCAGCGGCTTCCCCTGAGCAGGCTTTACCTTAGGCCTGACGGGAACATCCCTGCCCAACACACAAGAAGATGCTGTTCTCGGCCCTGAGAACCACGAGCTCTGGCCTGGGTGGTGGCTGCCTCATCTACACCCCTCCGTGTCTGGCCACTTCTCCCTCGCTCGTCTGTCCGTCCCTCCTCTGCCCAGCGATAAAGCGACGGTCTTAGGTTGGGCTCCCTCAGAAGCAGAGCTTGAGCTAGGATCCTAGTGCAGGTGGTTGATCTGAGGGGTGTACCAGGATGCATTGGTGGGGAGTCAGAGGTGAGACAGGGAAGTGAGCCAGGAGGACAGCTTGATGAGCCATTATCGCTGTGGGCACCTGGGTGCAGTCCCCCTGAGGGCCTCTGGGAGATTGTGCCAAACACACTGCAGTGCCCCTCCCCCCGGGGACAGAGAAGCCGGATTCTCCGTCCCCAGCTCCTATCCTGCATTGGTTGAGGGCTGTCCCCCCTTCAAGGGCAGAGCAGGCTCATCACCCTGAGCAGGGAGCCACAGGTGGTCATGGGGGTGAAGTGCTGGTGCGTTCGGGAACGTATTTAGGCCCCTGGGTCTGCCCAGTGACCATGACTGGCGTTGGAGCCTCTGCTCTGTGCTCGGTGCTTCACGTGCTCGCCTGCCTGACTCTTTACAGGGGAGGAAAGTGGAGAGGAAGCAGCTTGCCAAGGTCACGCAGCCTGTGCAGTGGCCGGTCTGGCTGCAGAGCCTGAGCCATTTTGCTGGTGTTGGCTTCAAGATGCCCTGTCTGACCCCTGGCCCGGTGCAGCTGGTGCTCTCAGCCTTGGCCTTGGGGACATCTCTCGTGAGCTGCTCTCCTGGGGAACTCCAGTACTTCCCACCTTGGCTCCAAGGGGCTGTGGGTTGCACATCTCAGGAACACGGGGCAGGGGTCACTACTAAGCCCACTTTTCCTGTGAGGTCCTTGAGGATCAGAGATTGAGAGCCTAAAGGCCCACAGTTAACCAGGGAAGGAGTGGGCTCCCGGGTCATTTGATTCTCAAGCAGTGTGCTCTCACTGGGTTGGGGTTTGGTGAATCAGGCACTCCCGTGCACTGCTGGGTGAATGTAAAATGTGGACATCTCAGAGATGGACAATATGATTAATACCTATCAAAATTACAAATGCACATGGCCATATACCCAGGAATTCCACTTCTGGGAGGTTATCACGCAGGTACACTCACATGTGTGTGAAGTAGTCTGTTTATTTAGTGGGCTCCTGCAGCACTGTTTGTGCTAGTGAAGGATTGGAAACCGCCTCAGTGACCATCCATAGGGGACTGGCTAAAGCAGGCCATGAAACGCCACGAGGTCAGGAGAAAATGAGGAAGTGTATGGTGTGTTGTTTTGCTGGAGAAAAACCCCAAGGTGCAGAACAGAGCCATCATTTGTGTAAATAAAGAAAACGTGTGTGTATTCGATTGCTTATGTGTGTCTCCCATCCCTGATTGCCTCTGGGAGGCTGGGGTGGGGTGGAAGGGAGACTTTCTCTGTATACTCTTTGGTACCTTTTGAATGTCAAATCATATGGATAAATTGAGAATCTACTAAAAATAAATAAATTTAAAAAATTTTAAATTTAAGGTGTTCTTTTTTTTTGCTTTTAAAAGTAAATTTTATTGACATGAAACATAATCAGAAAGGGTGTTCTTTTTGTTATATTGCATTTCGCTCTGAAATCCCAGTTTCCTTATCTGTAAAATCAGGAAAATATTTGTTTCAGAAAGTGATGACCCTTATATCTTTTCAGCACTTACTGCCTTTATGTTTAATTTCAGGAGTGGGTGACTTGGTCTGCCTCTGCTACTCCAGGAGAAACACCATGAGGGAGATTGATTTTCTTTATTTTATAGTTTGACCTCAATTTAGATTCAAATTTTGATCAGTATTCTTTTTTTTTTTTTTTTTCTGTTGTGGCCTCTCCCGTTGCGGAGCACAGGCTCCGGACGCGCAGGCTCAGCGGCCATGGCTCACGGGCCCAGCCGCTCCGCGGCATGTGGGATCTTCCCGCACCGGGGCACGAACCCGTGTCCCCTTCATCGGCAACAGTATTCTTTTTTTTTAAAATTTTATTAAAGTATAGTTGCTTTACAATGTTGTGTTAATTTATGCTGTATAGCAAAATGACTCAGTTATACACGTATATACATTCTTTTTCATATTCTTTTCTATTATGGTTTATCCCAGGATATTGAATATAGTTCCCTGTGCTATACAGTAGGACCTTGTTGTTTATCCATCCTATATGGAATAGTTTGCACCTGCTAATCCCAAATTCCCAATCCTTCCCTCCCCCACCCCCCTCCACACTGGCAACCACAAGTCTGTTCTCTATGTCTGTGAGTCTGTTTCTGTTTCATAGACATGCTCATTTGTGTCATATTTTAGATTCCACGTGTAAGTGATATCATATGGTATTTGTCTTTCACTTTCTGACTTACTTTGCTTAGTATGATCATCTCTAGCTCCAGCCATGTTGCTGCAAATGGCATTATTTCATTCTTTTTTAAGGCTGAGTAATGTTCCATTGTATATGTGGACCACATCTTCTTCATCCATTCATCTGTCGATGGACATTTAGGTTGTTTCCATGTCTTGGCTATTATAAATAGTGCTGTTATGAACATAGGGGTGCATGCATCTTTTCAAATTACAGTTTTGTCAAGAACACACTCTTTATGTTTTTGTTATCATCTCGTTTACAGCAGGCAGCCGTGCATAGAGGCTCAGACAATCTAGGTTCAAATCCCAGCTCTGCTGCTTGTTAGCTGTGTGACTGCGGCAAGTTACCTAACCTCTCTGTGCTCTTGTTTCCTCATTAGCGGATTGAGAGCTGTGTAAGTACCTACCACATAGGATTGCTGTAAGGATACAAAGAGTTCATATGTCTAATACTTAAAACAGTACCTGTACTCTAAGTTGAGGTACTATTATGTGCCTTGACTTCGATACTTTTCCCATTATAAATACTGAACTCTACGATTCTGGCAAAACTTCTTTCAGGATTTGGGAAGATCTTTAGAAAAGTAGGAATGCTTCTCTCCTTGTTTCCCCTTTCAATTCTTTCTTTCCTGGAACATTAAGGTGGCTCATTCTCTGCATATGCTCTCATTTTTCCAGAGAAGACCATCCCGGGAACAAAGCCTGCCTTATTTTAGGGGACAGCTGGCCTCCAGGTGACTGGGCAGGGGTTATGTGTGGGGAGCTCTTTCTCAACACCTCAAGCCTTTGCAAGTCCTGAATTCCCCTGAAGAACCCTCTTGGCTCCCTGCCAGCCTGTCCCGTGAAGCCACGCCCTCCCTATTTCCTCCAGGTATAGCTTGGGTGGAAACTGTTAAAGTCTGAGGTGGGTTCAGCCTCTCCTCCACGGATCTGGGAGAGTTGAAGTCAGTCCAGGTAGACAAGGAGCAGCAGGACGCCTCGGAAACCCTCTGTTTGCTGTTTGAGCTGGTGTGAAAAGAGACACTTTTGCTGCAAGCTTACTGATTATTATTGTTGAAAATTGTGGCTTGAGTGATCTTGATGGAGACACACAAAGGACATGGACAACTGGGGCCTGAACTGCTCAGGGCTGCTTTGTGGGGCGTAGGGCTGGATCCGTGGGGGGCTTGGCTGGGCCCATCAAAGTGCATTGGGAGAGCAGCTTTGAGGACATTTTCTCAGCATCCCCCTGCATTCTGATGGGCTCCCCACAGTGCTCTTATAGCCCCTTGAGTTTCTGAGTATTCAGCCTCCTCTCTGACAGGTTGGGGGATGCTGGGACTCCCGCCCTGTCTTCCTGAGCCCTTTCATCTCATTTTTGCCTTACAACCATTGTGCTTCATGGTGATGCTGGAAAGTTTTCTTCCTGCCGGGAGACCGGGTGCTGGTGGGAGATGGCTCATTAGTGCCAGGCATTCTCCACGGAGCCGGCTGTGCCCGTGTGAAGCATCTCCTGCAGTAGGAGCCGGCTACCTTGGGTTGGCTCACTGGAGCTTGAACAGGTGGTCATGACAGGCAGACTCAGAAGATGACGGGAACTCTGCACATCAGTGCCCGGGATTGGAGGCCCAAATTAGTCTGCTTCCTTTTCAGGAATCTCAGGAATATTTACTTTTCATTTTGTTTCCTGACACAGGATAACAATTTACCAGAGCAAAATGAAACCTCATTGTTTACTCTCCACACACCACCCCCTGTCCCGCCCTGCCACGTTGCTTGACCACATGGAAACTGCAGTAAACAAAACCACCACTGTGTTTCAAACGTGAAGACAGGACTGTGAGTTGGTGGCAGCCTGAAGGGGAGAGAAGAAACCTAGCCTCTTCAAATCTTAGGATTTAGCTCCTTATCTGCTGGATCCTGGAGGCAGGAGGGAGAAGGAGTTAGGTGTGTGACAGTGGCTGTCTCCCTTTGCTCTGAAGTCCCTAAGCCCCAAGGGCCATGACAAAGAAAGAAAAAAATTTCTAAAGTGTGAGTTCTTAGCTTTTTAAAATAAGAAAAAGTCCAAACAAACGAACAAACAAGGAAGCACCCACCCCCAGTCCCCTCTCTCCACACTCCACCTCCTAAAAGCGGAACATGAAGTAAAAACCACATACTGGTAGGGTGCAGCTGTGTCTGGTCTGCTGATGTGTTTGTTTGGCCCACACAGTATTTTTATTTTCTTTCCAATTTGAGCCAACATTTAAACATTGGGGGATTTCAAATAACAATCTGGAAAATCTGGAGTCCCTGACTACCCTTGTAGTTGCAAAACCAGATGGAGCCTTGGAGTCGCAAGGAGCATGTCAGCATCTTACCACCGCACTCCTTGATGCCCCAGCTGGTCTGTGACCCCTTTGGCAGCCCAGTTTGCCATCTCTGATGTAAAAGACCTGGCAACCAGCTGACATCACAGTATTTTTCTGGATTAAACTTTCTGGAGCAGTTGGGGTATGGTTCTAGTATTCTTAGATTCTTCTCCAGACTTGTCTTACCCACTCAACTCCCTTGACTGGTTTTATTAACCCTCTTTTGGTATTCATCTTAAGCCTGGCAGGTAAGCTTCCCTTTGAGTCTCTCTGCTAAGACCTTGTCTTAAAGAATTTTGCTATTTGATTTCAAACTATGAGACTTGCTAAATTTATGAATGTTCTGATTTGAATGGTTTTGAGAAAGTGGGAAAGTGTCAGTGCGTAGATGTGTAAATGATGGCATTTTCCTTCCGTTTGCAATTGAAGTTTCAGACTTGTTCTACAGCCTTGGGCCATGTCAACTTAGTCATTTTTTTCAAGGAATTTGTCTATTTCACCTAAGTTGTATTTATTGCCATAACACTGTTCTAACATTTCCTTATTATCTTTTTGCTGACTGCAGGATCTGTAGTAATGTCCCCTCTCTCATTTCTTTTCTTTCTTTCTTTTTATTCTGGCCACACTGCATGGCTTGTGGGATCTTAATTCCCCGACCAAGGATTGAACTCGGGATCTCAACAGTAGAAGCACAGAGTCCTAACCACTGGACCACCAGGGAATTCCCTCCCCTCTGTCATTTCTGATAACTAACTTAATGGTTCTTGATATAGCTATTCTTTGACTATGTCCATGTATCCTATGTCTATTTGTACCATCTTATTTATTTATTTGGCTGCGCCATGTGGCTTGTAGGATCTTAGTTCCCTGACCAGGGATCGAACCCGTGCCCCCTGCAGTGGAAGCTTGGAGTCCTAACCACTGGATCGCAAGGGAATTCCCATATCTGTATCATCCTAGATTCTTTCAATTGCCTCCTTTTTATCTGAAGGCACCTCCTGGGTTATATTACAGCCACCACTGCAGCCAACAAGTCACCTGCCCTGAGAATGCTGGGCCCTCCCCTTTTTATAATATTATACTGTATATTATATAGTATATACTAGTATATTATACATAGTGTTTGTACACTATTATGTATAGTATTATATATGTATTCTTTCTTTCTTTCTATTCTGGCCACACTGCATGGCTTGTGGGATCTTAATTCCCCGACCAAGGATTGAACTCGGGATCTCAACAGTAGAAGCACAGAGTCCTAACCACTGGACCACCAGGGAATTCCCTCCCCTCTGTCATTTCTGATAACTAACTTAATGGTTCTTGATATAGCTATTCTTTGACTATGTCCATGTATCCTATGTCTATTTGTACCATCTTATTTATTTATTTGGCTGCGCCATGTGGCTTGTAGGATCTTAGTTCCCTGACCAGGGATCGAACCCGTGCCCCCTGCAGTGGAAGCTTGGAGTCCTAACCACTGGATCGCAAGGGAATTCCCATATCTGTATCATCCTAGATTCTTTCAATTGCCTCCTTTTTATCTGAAGGCACCTCCTGGGTTATATTACAGCCACCACTGCAGCCAACAAGTCACCTGCCCTGAGAATGCTGGGCCCTCCCCTTTTCTTCTGCCATGCAACTGGGCCAACCAGCCATATTCCAGAATTTCTGGCCTTGAATAAACAGCAGCACCACTGTAGTTATGAGGTCTAGCAACTGCAAGTTCAGGGCAGGGTCACCCCGTGGGGTGAACATTGACTAATGGGAAACAGGAGACAGGAGTGAGCTGGCCAGGACCAGGACTAGGGTGAGGTGAGTGAGGCACTGAAGGCCCAACGTAAGGAGGCACCTGCTCTCAGGGTATATGTATATTATATACATATATATATACTATACACTGGCATATACATAACATTATACTGTATATTATATAGTATATACTAGTATATTATATATAGTGTTTGTACACTATTATGTATAGTATTATATATGTGTGTAGGTATATATAAAAACTATACATATAGTATTACATATAATACATATATGTATACTATACAATAATATATATAGTATTTATATTGTATATATAGCATATACAATATTATATATAATATATACAGCATATATATGAATTTTGTGATGCTTTTGGAGTGTAAGACACTGAACCACTGGTTCCTGGTTGCTAGTGCTGTGTGTAAATCACTGGCCAATAACGTGATGCTTATTTCAGCATGTGCTATATCCTGCCTCTTTGTTGGTCTCCCTCATTTCCTTCCTCTTCTTGGTTTCAATCTCTAGACCACCTCTACCTGATCTATAAACAGCTGAGCTGAGTTGAAGAGGAACAGCATGTGGAAACCAGCAGATTATTCTGTGGCTTCTTTTTTGTCGACGGCTGACACCACCTCCCGAAAGTTGAATGGCACTTCAATATTTTCCAAGTGCTCTCACACCTTTCATCTCAGTAGATGCCTCTAATAGACCCATGAGCAGAACAGAGAAGGCAGAACCTGCATTTTATTTTAATTTTTTAACATCTTTATTGGAATATAATTGCTTTACAATGTTGTGTTAGTTTCTGCTGTATAACAAAGTGAATCAGCTATATGTATATATATCCTCATATCCCCTCTCCCTTGTTGCTCTCACACCTTTCATCTCAGTAGATGCCTCTAATAGACCCATGAGCAGAACAGAGAAGGCAGAACCTGCATTTTATTTTAATTTTTTAACATCTTTATTGGAATATAATTGCTTTACAATGTTGTGTTAGTTTCTGCTGTATAACAAAGTGAATCAGCTATATGTATATATATCCCCATATCCCCTCTCCCTTGCGCCTCCCTTCCACCTTCCCTATCCCACCCCTCTAGATGGTAACACAGCACCGAGTTGATCTCCCTGTGCTATGCAGCTGCTTCCCACTAGCTATCTGTTTTACATTTGGTAGTGTATATATGTCAATGCTACTCTCTCACTTCATCCCAGCTTACCCTTCCCCCGCCCCATGTGTTCAAGTCCATTCTCTACGTCTATATCTTTATTCCTGTCCTGATCCTAGGTTCGTCAAAACCATTTTTTTTCTTTTTAGATTCCATATATATGTTTTAGCATACGGTATTTGTCTTTCTTTTTCTGACTTACTTCACTCTGTATGACAGACTCTAGGTCTGTCCACCTCATTACAAATAGCTCAATTTCGTTTCTTTTTATGGCTGAGTAATATTCCATTGTATATATGTGCCACATCTTCTTTATCCATTCATCTGTCAATGGACAAGTAGGTTGCTTCCATGTCCTGGCTATTGTTAATAGAGCTGCAATGAACATTGTGGTACATGACTCTTGTTGAATTATGGTTTCTCAGGGTACGTGCCCGGTAGTGGGATTGCTGGGTCGTATGGTAGTTCTCTTTTTAGTTTTTAAAGGAACCTCCATACTGTTCTCCATAGTGAATGTATCAATTTACGATCCCACCAACAATGCAAGAGGGTTCCATTTTCTCCACACTGTCTCCAGCATTTATTGTTTGTAGATTTTTTGATGATGGCCATTCTGACTGGTGTGAGGTGATACCTCTTTGTAGTTTTGATTTGCATTTCTCTAATGATTAGTGATGTTGAGCAGCTTTTCATGTGTTTGTTGGCAGTCTGTATATCTTCTTTGGAGAAATGTCTAGGTCTTCTGGCTATTTTTCAATTGGGTCATTTATTTATTTGATATTGAGCTGCATGAGCTGCTTGTAAATTTTGGAGATTAATCCTTTGTCAACTGCTTCGTTTGCAAATATTTTCTCCCATTCCGAGGGCTGTCTTTTCGTCTTGTTTATGGTTTCCTTTGCTGGGCAAAAGCTTTTACGTTTCATTAGGTCCCATTTGTTTATTTTTATTTCCATTTCTATAGGAGGTGGGTCAAAAGGATCTTGCTGTGATTTAAGTCATAGAGTGTTCTGCCTATGTTTTCCTCTAAGAATTTTGTAGTGTCTGGCCTTACGTTTAGGTCTTTAATCCATTTTGAGTTTATTTTTGTATATGGTATTAGGGAGCATTCTAATTTTATTCTTTTACATGTAGCTATCCAGTTTTCCCAGCACCACTTATTGAAGAGGCTGTCTTTTCTCCATTATATATTCTTGCCTCCTTTATCAAAGATAAGGTGATCATATGTGCGTGGGTTTATCTCTGGGCTTTCTATCCTGTTCAATTGATCTATGTTTCTGTTTTTGTGCCAGTACCATACTGTCTTGATTACTGTAGCTTTGTAGTATAGTCTGAAGTCTGGGAGCCTGATTCCTCCAGCTCCATTTTTATTTCTCAAGAATGGCTATTCGGGGCCTTTTGTGTTTCCATACAAATTGTGAAATTTTTTGTTCTACTTCTGTGAAAAATGCCATAGGTAGTTGGATAAGGATTGCATTGAATCTATACATTGCTTTGTGTAGTATAGTCATTTTCATAATGTTGATTCTTTCAATCCAAGAACATGGTATATCTCTCCAACTGTTTGTATCATTTTTAATTTCTTACATCAGTGTCATAGTTTTCTGCATACAGGTCTTTTGTCTCCTTAGGTAGGTTTATTCCTTAGTATTTTATTCCTTTTGTTGCAATGGTAAATGGGAATGTTTCCTTAAATTCTCTTTCAGATTTGTCATCATTAATATATAGGAATGCAAGAGATTTCTGTGCATTGATTTTGTATCCTGCTATTTTACCAAATTCATTGATAAGCTCTAGTAGTTTTCTGATAGCATCTTTAGGATTCTCTATGTATAGCATCATGTCATCTGTGAACAGTGACAGCTTTACTTCTTCTTTTCCAATTTGGATTCCTTTTATTTCTTTTTCTTCTCTGACTGCAATAGCTAAAACTTCCAAAACTATGTTGAATAAGAGTGGTGAGAGTGGACAACCTTGTCTTGTTCCTGATCTTAGAGGAAATGGTTTCAGTTTTTCACCATTGAGAACGATGTTTGCTGTGGGTTTGTCATATATGGCCTTTATTATGTTGAGGTAAGTTCCCTCTATGCCTACTTTCTGGAGGCTTTTTTTTTTTTTATCATAAATGGGTGTTGAATTTTGTCAAAAGCTTTTTACGCATCTATTGAGATGATGATATGGTTTTTCTCTTTCAGTTTGTTAATATGGTTTATCACATTGATTGATTTGTGTATACTGAAGAATTCTTGCATTCCTGGGATAAACCCAATTTGATCATGGTGTATGATCCTTTTAATGTGCTGTTGGATTCCGTTTGCTAGTATTTTGTTGAGGATTTTTGCATCTATGTTCATCAGTGATATTGGCCTGTAGTTTTCTTTCTTTGTGACATCTTTGTCTGGTTCTGGTATCAGGGTGATGGTGGCCTCATAGAATGAGTTTGGGAGTGTTCCTCCCTCTGCTATATTTTGGAAAAGTTTGAGAAGGATAGGTGTTAGCTCTTCTCTAAATGTTTGATAGAATTCGCCTGTGAAGCCGTCTGGTCCTGGGCTTTTGTTTGTTGGAAGATTTTTAATCACAGTCTCAATTTCAGTGCTTGTGATTCGTCTGTTTATATTTTCTATTTCTTCCTGGTTCAGTGTCAGAAGGTTGTGCTTTTCTAAGAATTTGTCCATTTCTTCCAGGTTGCCCATTATATTGGCATATAGTTGCTAGTAGTAATCTCTCATGATCATTTGTATTTCTGCAGTGTCAGTTGTTACTTCTTTTCCATTTCTAATTCTATTGATTTGAGTCTTCTCCCTTTTTTTTTCTTGATGAGTCTGGCTAATGGTTTATTAATTTTGTTTATCTTCTGAAAGAAGCAGCTTTTAGTTTTATTGATCTTTGCTATCATTTCCTTCACTTCTTTTTCATTTATTTCTGATCTGATCTTTATGATTTCTTTCCTTCTGCTAAATATTTTATTGCTATAAACTTCCCTCTTAGAACTACTTTTGCTGCATCCCATAGGTTTTGGGTCATCGTGTTTTCATTGTCATTTGTTTCTAGGTATTTTTTAATTTCCTCTTTGATTTCTTCAGTGATCTGTTAGTTATTAAGTAGTGTATTGTTTAGCCTCCATGTGTGTGTATTTTTTACAGAGTTTTTCGTGTGATTGATATCTAGTCTCATATCATTGTAGTCGGAAAACATACTTGATATGATTTCAATTTTCTTAAATTTACCAGGCCTTGATTTGTGACCCAAGAAATGATCTATCCTGAAGAATGTTCCATGAGCACTTGAGAAGAAAGTGTATTCTGTTGTTTTTGGATAGAATGTCCTATAAATATCAATTAAGTCCATCTTGTTTAATGTATCATTTAAAGCTTGTGTTTCCTTATTTATTTTCATTTTGGATGATCTGTCCATTGGTGAAAGTGGGGTGTTAAAGTCCCCTACTATGATTGTCTTACTGTTGATTTCCCCTTTTATGGCTGTTAGCATTTGCCTTATGTATTGAGGTGCTCCTATGTTGGGTGCATAAATATTTACAATTGTTATATCTCCTTTTTGGATCGATCCCTTGATCATTATGTAGTGTCCTTCTTTGTCTCTTGTAATAGTCTTTATTTTAAAGTCTCTTTTGTCTGATATGAGAATTGCTACACCAGTTTTCTTTTGATTTTCATTTGCATGGAATATCTTTTTCCATCCCCTCACTTTCAGTCTGTATGTGTCCCTGGGACTGAAGTGGGTCTCTTGTAGACAGCATATTTATGGGTCTTGTTTTCGTATCCATTCAGCCAGTCTATGTCTTTTGGTGGGAGCATTTAATCCATTTACATTTAAGGTAATTATCGATATGTATGTTCCCATTACCATTTTCTTAATTGTTTTGTGTTTGTTATTGTAGGTCTTTCTTTCTCTTGTGTTACCTGCCTAGAGAAGTTCCTTTAGTATTTGTTGTTAAGCTGGTTTGGTGGTGCTGAATTCTCTTAGCTTTTGCTTGTCTCTAAAGCTTTTAATTTCTCCGTCGAATTTGAACAAAATCCTTGTTGGGTAGAGTAATCTTGGTTGTAGGTTTTTCCCTTTCATCACTTTAGATATGTCTTGCCACTCCCTTCTGGCTTGCAGGGTTTCTGCTGAAAGATCAGCTGTTAACCTTATGGGGATTCCCTTGTGTGTTATTTGTTGTTTTTCCCTTGCTGCTTTTAATATGTTTTCTTTGTATTTAATTTTTGATAGTTTGATTAATATGTGTCTTGTCATGTTTCTCCTTGGATTTATCCTGTATGGGACTCTCTGTGCTTCCTAGACTTGATTTAAAATTTCCTTTCCCCTATTAGGGAAGTTTTCAGCTATAATCTCTTCTAATATTTTCTCAGTCCTTCTTTTTCTCTTCTTCTTCTGGGACCCCTATAATTTGACTGTTGTTGTGTTGAATGTTTTCCCAGAGGTCTCTAAGACTGTCCTCGATTCTTTTCATTCTTTTTTCTTTATTCTGCTCTTTAGTAGTTATTTCCACTATTTTATCTTCCAGGTCACTTATCCATTCTTCTGCTTCAGTTATTATTGATTCCTTCTAGAGAATTTCAAATTTCATTTACTGTGTTGTTCATCGTTGCTTTTTTGCTCTTTAGTTCTTCTAGGTCCTTGTTAAACGTTTCTTTTATTTTCTCCATTCTATTTCCAAGATTTTGGATCATCTTTACTATCATTATTCTGAATTCTTTTTCAGGTAGACTGCCTATTTCCTCTTCATTTGTTTGGTCTGGTGTGTTTTTACCTTGCTCCTTCGTCTGCTGCATATTTCTCTGTCTTCTCATTTTGCTTATCTTACTGTGTTTAGGGGTCTCCTTTTTGCAGGCTGCAGGTTCGTAGTTCCCGTTGTTTTTGATGTCTGCCCCCAGTGGCTAACGTTGGTTCAGTGGGTTGTGTAGGCTTCCTGGTGGAGGGGACTAGTGCCTGTGTTCTGGTGGATGAGGCTGGATCTTGTTTTCCTGGTGGGCAGGACCATGTCTGGTGGTGTGTTTTGGGGTGTCTGTTACCTTATTATGATTTTAAGCAGCCTCTCTGCTAATGGGTGTGGTTGTGGTCCTGTCTTGCTCGTTGTTTGGCATAGGATGTCCAGCACTGTAGCTTGCTGGTCGTTGAGTGGAGCTGGGTCTTAACATTGAGATGGAGATCTCTGGGAGAGCTTTCGGCGTTTGATACTATGTGCAGCTGGGAGGTCTCTTGTGGACCAATGTACTGAACTCGGCTCTCTGACCTCAGAGGCACAGGCCTGACACCCGGCTGGAGCACCAAGGCCCTGTCAGCCACACATCTCAGAAGAAAAGGAAGAAAGAAAAAAAAAACATAAAAAGAAAGTTATTAAAATAAAAAGTAATTAAAAAAGAGAAAATAAGGAAAGAAGAGAGCAACGAAACCAAAAAACAAATCCACCAATGACAACAAGTGCTAAAAACTATACTAAAAAAAAAAGGACAGACAGAACCTTAGGACAAATGGTAAAAGCAAAGCTACACAGACAAAATCACACAGAGAAGCATATACGTACACACTCACAAAAAGAGAAAAAGTAAACAAAATGTCTATGTACAAAAAAAAAAAAGGAAGAGAGCAACCAAATCAATAAACTAATCTACCAATGATAATAATCTCTAAATGTTAAACTAAGATAAACATAAAACTGGAAAGCAGTCAGTCGCATACAGCAAACCCCAAGTCTACAGTTGCTCCCAAAGTCCACCGCCTCAATTTTGGGATGATTCGTTGTCTATTCAGGTATTCCACAGATGCAGGTACATCAAGTTGGTCGTGGAGTTTTTCTTTTTTCTTTTTGTGTCCCCTGCATCGGTAGGCGGATTCTCAACCACTGCGACACCAGGGAAGCCCAATCGTGGAGTTTTAATCCGCTGTTCCTTAGGCTGCTGGGAGAAATTTCCCTTTCTGTTCAGCTTTGGATTCGGCCCCGCCTCTGTGTGTAGGTCGCCTGAGGGCGTCTGTTCTTTGCTCAGACAGGACAGGGTTAAAGGAGCAGCTGATTCGGGGGCTCTGGCTCACTCAGGCCGGGGGGAGGGAGGGGTACGAATGCGGGGCGAGCCTGTGGCGGCAGAGGCCGGCAGGATGTTGCACCAGCCTGAGGCGCACTGTGCGTTCTGCCGGGGAAGTTGTCCCTGGATCCCGGGACCCTGGCAGTGGTGGGCTGCACAGGCTCCCAGGCAGGGAGGGGTGGATAGTGACCTGTGCTTGCACACAGGCTTCTTGGTGGCTGCAGCAGCAGCCTTAGCGTCTCATGCCCGTCTCTGGGGTCTGCGCCTGAAAGCCGCGGCTCGTGCCAGTCTCTGGAGCTCGTTTAGGCCGTGCTCTGAATGCCCTCTCCTCGCGCACCCCCCTGAAACAATGGTCTCTTACCTCTTCGGCAGCTGCAGACTTTTTCCCGGACTCCCTCCCGGCTAGCCGTGGCGCACTAGCCCCCTTCAGGCTGTGTTCACGCCGCCAACCCCAGTCCTCTCCCTGAGATCCGACCTCCAAAGCCCGAGCCTCAGCTCCCAGCCCCACCCACCCTGGCGGGTGAGCAGACAAGCTTCTTGGGCTGGTGAGTGCTGGTCAGCACCGATCCTCAGTGTGGGAATCTCTCTGCTTTGCCGTGTGCATGCCTGTTGCTGAGCTCTTCTCCATGGCTCTGAAGCTTCCCCCAACCCGCCCCAGTGAAGGGGCTTCGTAGTGTGTGGAAACCTTTCCTCCTTCACAGCTCCTTCCCACTGGTGCAGGTCCCATCCCTATTCTTTTGTCTCTGTTTATTCTTTTTTTCTTTTGCCCTACCCAGGTATGTGGGGACTCTCTTGCCTTTTGGGAGGTCTGAGGTCTTCTGCCAGCGTTCAATAGGTGCTCTGTAGGAGTTGTTCCACATGTAGATGTATTTCTGATGTATTTGTGGGGAGGAAGTTGATCTCCACGTCTTACTCCTCTGCCATCTTGAAGGTCTCCCCTGTTCCTTAGATCTTAGAGGTACCATGATGGGCACTGAGAAGATGCTCCAGGTGACAGCTGGTGTTTGTCTCTCAGGAGATCAGCCAAAGAGAGAAATATCTCCATGCAGATTTTCCTGCCTTTGCCTCCATGTTGCCCTAGTGATCACAAAATTGAAATAAATGTGCCTTTCTTGATAAACCACAGGAAAGGGAGATAATAGGTAAGAATTGTTACACCTGGTAGCTCAAATTCACCTCCAACCTCTGTCTGGTCAGCTGCTGAGGAGGAGGGAGCATTCCTAAAAGACAAAGCATCACATGAGACGGTCCTGCCAATGCCACAAAACCCGAGGTTCTGAGAAGCCAGGCCTTGCTGGTCTTGGCTACTGACCTGTGGCACTCTGGGGTCAGCAGCCACTGGGACATATGATAACTGATCCAAGGATCTGGTTAACCAAACTCTACAATAACTGCTGGACGCATTTCAATGGTGTGTGTCTGGATTTCCGTAGCATCATCTTCCGGGATCTAAATTGCATGGTTGTGTAGCCAGAAGTGTCCAAGTTTGTCAGAACTTCTTAGGGAGTCATCCAATGGTGACTTCAAAATTTCTATCTGAGGTGGGGGGCTTTGGGGCAGCAATCAGATTGAAAGGGTTTTGCACTGAAGCTGTATTCGTATAGGTCTTGCTATGACTGAGAAAGCCTCAGTTGACCATATCAAAGAAAAGTGGTGGTGGGAGTGGGCTGATGGAGACTTGGGGTGTGTATGAGTAAGGTGACCCACTCCCCAACCAGTTTGTGCTGTTGCCAGCAGTCAGCCGACTGTCTATTTGGGAGACATCCCTAATATCCGCATTAGAGGTGGAGAAATTCCATGGTTAGTTTGAGGAAAGGATTATGGCCACTGTATAGCTTCATTTTACAAAAGTTCTGCCTCCAAGTTCTCTTTCTCTGCTCTCCTCTTTCCTACTATATTCTCTATGATGTGGGCCCTCATATCCTCGGTGCTGTCCATTCTCCTGAATTTTCACCGCAATCTGGGCAATGATGTTGTTCTGACCTATTCTTTTCACACAAGAATAGTATTGCTGGACAGAGGATGGTCTTAAGCCACCTTTTGTCAGCATCCTTGTGTCCTCAGCCACCACTCAGCCAATGAGACTGACCCTCAGAGTCCTTTGTTTGTTCTTGCCCGAGGTCCTTCTAGTTTGAAAAGTCTTTGGCTCAACTTTCTCATTTGTAGTTGAGGAAACTGCTTCTCAAGGAGGTTAAGTGTCTTTCTCTCAGAAACACAGCCATTTAGGAAGGACAGTCTTTTATATTAGTACATGAAATTATGTAAAAACACACGCTGGGACCTCATTATTCTCCACTGCATGGGATTTGGTAAGAGGCGGTTAAGTGACATGTGTTTGCCTGCCTGACTTCCTTTTCCTTTCTTGTGTTAATGGTGCCCAGATTTCCTTGTGGGACTTCCCTTTTCCCCAGTGTGTGCTGGCTTTTTAGGGCTGTCAGTCAAAGTGCCTGAACCAATCCTGGACAAGGGCTGGGCAGTCAGACTCGTTGGGAGCCCTGAATCCTGAGTAGGAATGACACAGGGAAAATGTCTGGGTTCCATATTTATCTCAGCAGTAGGGCCTCCATGAGCTGTCAATCATCCTCAGTTCCCCAGACCCTTACAATTTTTTTTTTGCGGTACGCGGGCCTCTCACTGTTGTGGCCTCTCCCGTTGCGGAGCACAGGCTCCGGACGCGCAGGCTCAGCGGCCATGGCTCACGGGCCCAGCCGCTCCGCGGCATGTGGGATCTTCCCGCACAGGGGCACGAACCCGTGTCCCCTGCATCGGCAGGTGGACTCTCAACCACTGTGCCACCAGGGTAGCCCTCGCCAGACCCTTAGAGAGGGTCTGATTTTGACCTTTCCAGGGCCAATGGATCAGCTTTACATTCCATCCTGCAAGCCATCCTGTATCTTTCCAACAGATTTCCATTTTGTTTAAGAGAGGTGGTTTTGCTTGCTTGCACCAAATACTCTAACTGGTAGAGTAGTAGTCCATTATCCTAAGTAATGGACTTTTAAAGTGAAATTGTTGTTTTTGGGTTGTACTTTATCACCGCGTTCAGAGACAAGATGGCTGAGCATGGAGAGAGCCAGATTCATGGTCTGCGTCAAGCATCCATGCTAGGTTGTCCCGGATCCTCTCGCATTCACTGTCCCTAAAGACAATGCCCCAACCAAGATTCTAAGCTCTTTTGGCTAACACGGAGCCCCTGATGCATGAATAATGCCTAAGTTAATTTTCTTAACGTCTACCTTTGGCTTTCTCAGATCGAAAAGCCATTCCCTGCTGTACGATTCCTTTTGCTACATTCAAATTTTAGCTTTGAGTTTGTTTGCTTCCACCCTTTTCTGGTCAGTTTGGTTAGGTAACTCAGTCACTTACGGCTGAAAACCCTCATTTGCTTGCTCAGAAGGCTTGGAAGGAGGGGAGAGAAGAATGAGTCCAGGAACAGTTTGTGACAGATATTAGACCTCTGAGCTGTGCAATTGCGACATTGTTCCCAGCAATACAAATGTGGATGAGCCGTCCAGACGCAGAAGTGTCCAAGCCTAACCTGCCGGCGGGGGAGATTAATGACTCTGAATGTAATCTGCGTCTGGCCCTGTAAGTCAAAGCTCCTGCCCGTGATTCTGGATGGTTTTGTCAGTTACTTGTCACTGTCAGTACTCCTGACGATGTGCACAGGGCCATCTGCTCAAAATAACACTGGATTCAAGGAGCAAGGAGCTGGAGAGGGGACTTCACCAGTTCCCACCCAAACATAGAGATGCCATCAGAATCCACCTTGACTACTCTCTTCTCTTCCTCTTTAACACATGAGTGATCAGCTAAGAGTAGGGTTGGGCTCCAGAGGGCAGGGGGCTCTGTGCGTCCTGGGGGTCCCAGCCTGCTACCTCAGAGGGGCCAGGCAGAAAACGGAGTGCCAAGGTAAGTCGCTAGAGAAGGATTCTGTATAGGTAGTGGCCTTTGGGCATGTGTAGAATTCAGGTCTACCAATTAAGGTGGGAAAAGTTATTCCAGACAGAGATGAATGCCAGCTAGTTATATGGTTATTTAGTTGTACTGTCTCAATTGGTTCTATATAGTTTTCTATAACCCTCTCGAGGGTTATTAAAATTTCAAAAGCAAAGGTCTTAGAGTGGCTTTTCTCAGGGTCTTCCAGCATGGTGACAGACACTTGGAATATGCTAGGTAAAAAGGTGTACCTGGGCTGGGCTATATTCAGATGGTGAATGTCCTTCCCTCTGCTGACCCCTGACCTTAACTTTGACCTGTTGGGGCCAAGCTGCAGCCAAGAACACGGCTAATTGATCGCTTTTCACTCCAACAGCTCTTGTAAGATGGACCAGGAGTGTGTATTTATCATAAACCCATGTAGAATTCTGCTTCTTTTCTCCTTCAGTTGCCAAGCAGCTGTCAGGCTCCACTGACTCCAAGGCAATTGCTAGGCCTCCCACTTACAGGGTGAGTCACTAACAACTTCTGAGTGATTCCCAGTGAGCCAGTCACCCGAAATGTGATTTTGAATTAAAAGTTCACACGTTGCTTGGAAGGAACATGGTAGTCATGGTCATAGAGACAGAGGAGGAAATGGTAGATGTTGGCTTCTGGCAGTAGTTGGGTGGGGCGTGAATTGGAAATCTTTCCAGCTAGATGGAAGGGCAAAGCTCAGCACATAAATATTTCACTTTAATGCTCGCCTAAACCCAAGCTGCACCCCAGAGTTCTCCGATTTCCTGGGATGAGCTAGCAGGTGGTGGGCTTTATAGTGTTGATATGTTCGATTTAGAAGAAAGGAGATGGAAACAAACCCAGACTGCCACCTGAAAAGTTGTGGGCTGGTGGGTGGATCCAAGCTCTCCCGAAATCACCCTTGCAATATTGGCCCTAAGGAAATGAAGATTTCTGCTGCAATGCGGGGAGTTCGCTGATTAGGGATTCATTTCGTAAGTATTGCCCTCTCTGGAAAGCGTCTGCTGAGGAGGCAGGAGGATAAAGCTGTTACCTGTGCCTAGTACCTTAAAGTGAATTAACTTATCAGATCACGTTTATTCCTTAGCAGGGCAGGAAGATGGTGGGAGTCGGAAGGAACAGAGGAAAATGAACATTTATTAGGGACCTATGATGTGCCAAGAATAGTACCCACATATCTCATTTAATCCTCACATCTGTGTGTAAGCACTTTATTTGACCTCAGAGACAGGGGGTTGAGTTAATGACACCTCATTGTTGGTCAGTGCAATGTTACCTTTCTTGTTCACTTATCTTTATACGTTTTTATCTTATTCTCTATGTCCATTTTCCTAATGGCAACCAGTCTAATATGTTTGATGTATGTCCTTTTGTTTGTATTTGTATTTTTTTTTGTTTAGCTTTTTATTTTATTTATTTACTTATGGTTGCGCTGGGTCTTCGTTGCTGCACAGGGCTTTCTCTAGTTATGGCGAGCGGGGTGCTGTGCAGGCTTCTCATTGCAGTGGCTTCTCTTGTTGCGGAGCACAGGCTATAGGTGAGTGGGCTTCGGTAGTTGTGGCTCATGGGCTCAGTAGTTGTGGCTCGCGGGCTCTAGAGCGCAGGCTCCATAGTTGTGGCGCACGGGCTTAGTTGCTCTGTGGCATGTGGGATCTTCCTGGACCAGGGCTCGAACCTATGTCCCCTGCATTGGCAGGCGGATTCTTAACCACTGTGCCATCAGGGAAGCCCCATGTGTGTTTGTATTTTAAACATACATAAATGGTGTTGTAGATATCCTGTTTCATTCTTTTTTTCACTTATTACTAATTTTTCTTTAATTAAAAAAAGTTTTTTTTTTCGGCCACACCACATGTGGGATCTTAGTTCCCCGACCAGGGATCAAACCCCTGCCCCTTGCATTGGAAGGGCAGAGTCTTGACCACTGGACTGCCAGGAAAGTCCCACTCACCACTATTTAAAAAACTTTTTACTATGCAAAAATTTCAAACATTTTCAAAAGTAGAATAGGATTGTGAATTCCAATGTACCCATCACTCAAAGTCAGATGTAAACTTGAGGCCAATTTTATTTCATTTACACCCCGACCCATTCCTACTCTTCATAGATTACTCTGAAGTAAGTCCCAGCCTCATATTATTTCATCAACAAATATTTTTCTATGAACCTCTAAAATAGTCATTATAATACATAATAATTATGTCATATTATCATACCTAAAAAATTAGACATAATCATTTATATCATCAACATTCAGTCAGTGTTCAAATTTTCCCTATTTTCTCATAATGTTTTTAGCTGTTTGAATCAAGATTCAAATAAGATTTACACATTGTGATGGGTTGATATGTCTCCTGTCTCTTTTAATATATGGGTCTGCCCTCCATTTCTAAAAATTTATTTACTGAATAAATTTATCTTTGTGAAGTTTTCCATAGTCTGCATTCTGCTAACTGTGTCCCTGTGGTGTTGTTTAAGGTGTTCCTCTGCCCTGTATATTCCCTGTAACTTGGTTGTAAGATCTAGAAACTTGATTGGATTCAGGTTAAGTTTTTTTGCAAGAAATACTTCATAGGTGAAGTTACAGACTTCTGTCAAGAGGCACCTAGTGTTTGGTTGTTTTTTTTTTTCCTTAAAATTTTTTTTTATTGAAATATAGCTGATTTACAATGTTGTGTTAGTTTCAAGTTTCAGGTTACAGCAAAGTGATTCAATTATATATATATATGATATATATATATATCACATATATATATATATGAGATATATATATATATAGATAGATAGATAGATAGATAGTGGGAAGCAGCCGCATAGCACAGGGAGATCAGCTCGGTGCTTTGTGACCACCTATAGGGGTGGGATAGGGAGGGTGGGAGGGAGACGCAAGAGGGAGGGGATATGGGGATTTATGTATACATATAGCTGATTCACTTTGTTATAAAGCAGAAACTAACACACCATTGTAAAGCAATTATCCTCCAATAAAGATGTTAAAAAGACCCATATATATATGGTTGTTTCTTTTTGTGATATTAGCAGTGATGATAATCAGTGAGTTCACTAGGGGTTTTCAAGTGATGATAATCTAATTCTGTCATTCCTTCTTCATTTATTAGCTGAAATAGTTCTATAAAGAGAAACAGTTACCTTCAGATAGAGTTTGTATAGGAAAGGCAAGATAAATGCTTGATTTTTATTAGTTTTCAAAATAATGAGTTAGTTTCTGTAAAGATAAATCAATAAGGTTTTAAAAATAATATTTTAAACTCATGGATTTCCTTGATTATTTCAATTGTTTGCAGTTATCCATCTTGGTGCTTAAATTGTCCTATCTTTGGCAAACAGGAGCCTCTACAAGCTGGTTTCTTTCAGTCATTTTTGCCATCACTTCATTACGCTTTGATAGCTTTCTTGCTGCTGGTAGAATAAGATGGTCCTGGCTCATATTATAAACTTATTGCCTCAGACCTGGAGTCATTCATTTCTTCAGGGAGCCCTGGTTCTGATTAGTGGGAGACCGTATTAGATGCCACAGCCTGGGTGCTAGAAGCACTATGTTTTTATACTTTATCCATATTTCCGGGTGCACTTTTCCCCAGTCTGCTGCTTTTTTAAAAAAAATTATTTTTATTTGTTTATTTTTGGCCACGTTGGGCCTTTGCTGCTGTGCGTGGGCTTTTCTCTAGTTGCAGGGAGTGGGGGCTACTCTTCGTTGTGGTGCACGGGCTTCTCATTGTGGTGGCTTCTCTTGTTGCGAAGCACAGGCTCTAGGCGTGGGTGCTTCAGTAGTTGTGGCACGTGGGCTCAGTATTTGTGGCTCGCGGGCTCTAGAGTGCAGGCTCAGTAGTTGTGGTGCATGGGCTTAGTTGCTCCGTGACATGTGGGATCTTCCCAGACCAGGGATCGAACCCGTGTCCCCTGCATTGGCAGGAGGATTCTCAACCACTGAGCCACCAGGGAAGTCCCCCCAAGTCTGCTTCTTCTAAGTGCTGTGCAACATTCCACAGCGTGCAGTCTACACTGTGCAAACCCGCTTCTCCAATGATGGAGACCAAGATGGCTGCCAGCTCCCTGCTGCCGCAAACAACACGACAAGGAGCTTCCTTGAATACATCCTCTTATGGATCTATATGAGAATCGTTTTTTTCTTTTAGGTCAATGTTATTATCCCTATTTTATTGGAGGAAGCCACCATGCAGTTTGGAATGAGAAAGAAGTTGGGGAAAGAGGAAAGAGGGAGGGTGTAGAAAGGGGAGATGGGGCCCAGGGCAGAGTGGGGCAGTTTATTTTTTATGTATTTATTTATTTGTTTAAAATTTATTTTTGGCTGCCTTTTTAAAAAAAGATATTTATTTATTTGGTCGCACCAGGTCTTAGCTGTGGTATGAGAACTCTTAGTTGCAGCAAGCAAGTGGGATCTTAGTTCCCCAACCAGGGATCAAACCCAGGTCCCCTGAATTGGAAGGTGGTGTCTTAACCCCTAGACCACCAGGGAAGTCCCTAGAGTGGGGCAGTTTAGAAACTATGTTTCGCTTGTGTGTCTCTTGAGCAAGCGTTGCTCATTCTCTTGGGGTCCTGGTGTCATGGGTCCTGGAGGAAGGACGGGTCAGGCTCGGCATCCTCCTAGTTCCTCAGGATGCTTCCTTGCCTTTCTTCATGAGTCAAAAAGTCCCAGAGCTCTAAGGCTCATGCCATTGGGATATCTCAAGCTCTACAGTTGTACCTGTCATCCACATTTTGGGGTTTCTTCTGCACGTTCACTGAGGGCTTTGGCAGGTAACTCTGCATCTTCTTCTCCATGTCATCACTTGCCATCATCCTGGTCAACTTCATCATCCATACGGATGACCTATTCTGTACCACAGCCTCTCAAAGTCTTGGTCTCCTTTATACCAACACCACACTCTTTTCCACTTCAGAGGCTTGTTCCCATGGCTACACCATGAGAGAGACCAGCCAGGGCAAAGTCTTGGTGGCTTAGAAAGAAGGCCATTACATCTACAGCACAGTGTAGAGCCCACGGTGCAAGATGAGGCCCCAGGGTTAGGCAGGGCCCCCTCCCTCAGAACTTTGTAGGTCATCTTAGAGATATTTGCCTCTATTCTAAGAGAAATAAGAAGCTTCTGAAAGGCTTTAAATGTGGCAGAGAGGGTGGTATGGTTTGGTGATGGTGATGTGATCAAATTTGTATATTGAAAGAGCTGGGGCTTCCCTGGTGATCCAGTGGTTAAGACTCCGGGCTTCCAGTGTAGGGGATGCGAGTTTGATCCCTGGTTGGGGAATGAAGGTCTCACACGCTGCGCAGCGCGGCCAAAAAAAAAAAAAAGAAAAGGAACAAGCTGGCCGGTGAGGAGGCTGTTGCTACGATCCAGTGAGAGTTAAGGGCAAAGACAAGTTGGCTACCTTGGGTCATCTTTAGGAGTAAAAATCACCAGGATCTGCTACTGATTTGGAAATGGAAGGAAAGAGGGAAGAAGAAGTCAAGTGTGATTCCCAGGTTTGCAGCTTGCCTGACAGGGTAGCAGGTGGGGCCATTCCCTGGGCAGGGGACCATGGGGAGAGGGCTTGAAGTCGGGTGTGATGGAGTGGAATGTATACAGGTTGGGGGGGATCACACACACGCTATTAGATGTGTTGAGTATGAGAAGCCTTTGGAACCAGCCGGTGAAGATTTGAGTCGGGGGTGGGGGGTGGCTGCACAGGTCTGGAGCTCAGCGGGGACGTCTGGGCTGAAGAGGGGACTTGGGCATCGTTAATGCGTAGGTGGAAATTAAGCTGCAGTGTGGCTGAGATGCCCAAAGAGGGAAGTCAGGGGAGTGGAGAAGAGGGCCTGGGCCCAGCCTTGAGGACACCAGTGTTTAGTGGTTCTGTGGAGGAGAACGGACATGCAAAGGGACCAGAAGGAGCCACCAGAGATGCAGGGAGAGATGCAGAGAGCACGGTGTCATTCATGGAGGCCACGGGAAGAACGAATTTCAAGAAGGGCATCTATCTCTGCTGAGAGAGAGAGGTCAGGAAAGATGAGGAATGAAAAACGTCTGCTAAATTTAGCAATGTGGAGTCGTGAGTAAGCTTAGGAAGTGCTGTTTCACTGAGGAGGTGGGCCAGAGCCTGGTGAGGTCAAGGAGAGTGTGGGATGTGAGAAGGAACAGAGGAACTTCTGGGAAGGTGATTTCAGGGGCTGGGATGACTCTACTGTGGGACATGGTTAACCCCATTCCCCTGCTTCCTGCCAGGAATCTGGATGTGATGTCCTGCTGGACAGCAGCTGTTTTGGGACCACAAGGAGGAGAAGGCCTAGAGGCCTCAGTCCCAGCACCTTAAGCTGCTGGACCAGCCCCAACTCTCGCCCACCTCTGGGTGTTTCTTTACATAAGAAAAACAAAACCGTGTTGTTTGCAGCTGAAGATAATTTGTAACTGATAAAGCATGTCACCTGTGTTATCTCATATAATCCCCACCATGGCCTTTTGAGGTAGTGCTATTATTATTCCTATTTTACAGACAAGGAGACCAAAGCACAGAGAGGTTAAGAAACTAGGGTGACACAACTTAAGTGGCAGAGCTGAGATTTAAAAACAGGGTTTCTGACTCAAGATCAGGCTCTTAACTTCTGTAATGTGCTTTCTCAACAGCTATTATTGGTGATTTTGTTGTTATTATTGCTGTTAACTATCTCAGAGGCCATTGGGAGATGTACTCGGGGTGACCCAATCCATCTGTGTGTGTCTCCTTTGCTCTCACACTAATACCACACTCACAGTGCTGCTGATACCAGATGTGGGGGATTTTTCCCCCACCAAGCAGATCTGTGACACCAGCTGGGTGTTCTACCATGTAACTCAATTCTTACACTATCTTCCAGGAGGTAGTGTCAGATCCCACAGGTTAAGGGCTCAGTTCCACAAGACTGCTCCCTACTTCAGACGCCAATCGTGAGTCATAGGTCCCCAGATTAGCCACAATTTCTGCCTGACTTGCCTGTAAATCAGAGGTTCCCATGACCCCCTCCTTGTGTTCAATTAAATTGCTAGAATGGCTCACACAACTCAGGGAAACACTTAACATTACTAGTTTATTAAAGGATATGATAAAAGATACAGATGAACAGCCAGATATAGAGATACACAGGGTGAGGTCTGGGAGGGTCCTGAGTACAGGGGCTTCTATTCCCATGGGGATGGCATGCATTGCCCTCCTGGTATGGATGTGTACACCCACCTGGAATCTCTTCAAATCTCACATGTTTGGTATTTTTATGGGGGCATGATTGACTATGAACTCCATTTCCAACTCTCCTTCCTTCTCAAGAGACTTGGGGGTGGGGCTGAAAATTCCAAGCTTCTAATTAAGGCTTCATTTTTCCAGTGACCAGCTCCCTCCAGGGGTCATCCAGGAGCTCACCCAGAGTCGCCTCATTTGAACAAAAGACACTTCTATCACCAGGAAATTACAAGGGTTTTAGGAGACCTGTGCCAGGAACTGGGGGCAGAGGCCAGTACATATATATTTTATTATCTCACAAGGGAGATGATAGAATAAGGCTAAATCCCCTTTCAGGGAGGTAGGCTTATAGCTCGTACTTCATATAAGCTTTGAAATACCTAACAATTCTTTGCGTGCCTCCTCTGTGCCATGTTTGTGGAGATGGTGTAGGTGGTAGGAATACAGAGAGTTGATGTGGAAGGTAATTTCTAAAACTATAATTCTACAGTTCCACTCTAAACACATTCACATATGAAACAATCTTCCAGCTTAGGATCACAGGGGGAAAAGTGCTGAGATTAGAGAATCAGAACAGTCTGTGGAGGGGATCAAGCACCGTTTCCACAGCTGTAACCATCCATCAGGCTCAGTGAGGAATGTGCACCCTGGGAGGGAATGATATTTATTGTTGTTCTGTTCAGCACGATGTCACTAAGGGGAATCGCTAAATCACCCAGTTCCAAGCAGAATAGAAAATCTGTCCAAGTTGTGCAAATGTTATTTAAAATGCTAGCCATCAGCCATGAGAAAAGTCCCTGCAGCCACATCAAAGAATAGAATAGTTTTCAAAGATGGTGTTTATTACTAAGTTGTTACTGCAAACATTCTTCCGCACAAATAGAGAAAACAACAGCAACAACAATTTCCTGAAAATCAGTGCTGTGAAATCACATCCCCAGAAGACTTATAATAACTGTTGGTGATCCACTTATCAGCATTTCAGTATGCATCTTGAGAAGGGAGGACCAGCTCGCCAGCATGAGCGTGTATCAACAATTAGAGGAGCGACTACCTTTGCTTAATGTAATTAAAAATCTAATTTAATAAAGAAAATTGCCTGATGGCTTGTACCTTTTTAAAAAAAGGATTGAATAAAAGTTAGAATTTATTAATGCATTTACATCACTTATAATACTTTAAGCATTGGTCTACTATATACAAATTAAAACTTTGCATAGATAAATAACAGGTAATTGTGTTTTCCTCACCAAAATATTTAGGTTAAATAAAAAACTAATATTTACATTGCTTTTTTCGCTTTCAGTCATTGCCCTTTAGTGTCAAACATATGAAATTCATTTTTTAATTTTTAAAAATTAAAAAAATTGGGACTTCCCTGGTGGTGCAATGGTTAAGAATCCACCTACCAATGCAGGGGACATGGGTTCGATCCCTGGTCCGGGAAGATCCCACATGCTGCGGAGCAACTAAGCCCGTGTGCCACACCTACTGAAGCCCGCTCGCCTAGAGCCCGTGCTCGGCAACAAGAGAAGCCACCACAATGAGAAGCCTGTGCACCGCAATGAAGAGTAGCCCCTGCTCACCGCAACTGGAGAAAGCCCACGTGCAGCAACAAAGATCAAACACAGCCAAAAATAAATAAATATTAAAAAAAAATTTTTAAGTTTATTTTATTGAAGGATAGTTGATTGACAATGTTGTGTTAATTTCTACTGTACAGCAAAGTGGCTCAGTTATATATAATAGATGTATATGTATATATATATTCTTTTCCATTAAGGTTTTTCACAGGATAGCGACTATAGTTCTCTATGCTTATACAGTAGGACCTTGTTGTTTATCCATTCTACATATAATTGAAATTCAATTTATTTCAGATTCTCCACGACCATCATCTTGATCATGAGAGCT
The DNA here is from genome assembly GCF_003031525.2 of Neophocaena asiaeorientalis asiaeorientalis. Lineage (NCBI taxonomy): Eukaryota > Metazoa > Chordata > Mammalia > Artiodactyla > Phocoenidae > Neophocaena > Neophocaena asiaeorientalis. Next base: position 389,556 of record NW_020175435.1, on the reverse strand, counting down.
TATTTTAAAAATGTGTCCATGATGAGTTTGCTGACACATACATTATGAAGTTAGAGTGAAAAGTTGGGGTACCTGTGCATCTGCTGCTGCTATTCCTAATTCCCTCTGGCTAATAATTCCCATGAACAATGAATTAGAGTTGGTAGGGGGCTGAAATCCTTTCCACCAGTCATGTATATCATTCATTTTGGGTTCAGATAATAATGGCCATCTCTCTACTTTAGATATCCTACATATTAAATTAAATTAATTAGTTTATTTACATTTTATTGGAGTATAGCTGATTTTCAATGTTGTGTTAGTTTCAGGGGTACAGAAAAGTGAATCAGTTATACATATACATATATCCACTCTTTTTTTAAAAAACTTTTTTTATCCCCGGGTAACCATAAGTTTTTTTTTTTCTACATCCACGACTCTACTTCTGTTTTGTAAATAAGTTCATTTGTACACTTATTTTTAGATTCCACATATAAGTGATATCATATGATATTTGTCTTTCTGTGTCTGACTTATTTCACTCAGTATAACAATCTCTAGGTCCATCTCTGTTGCTGCAAATGGCATTATATTGTTCTTTTTTTAATAGCTGAGTAGTATTTCATTGCATATATGTACCATGTCTTCTTTATCCATTCCTCTGTTGATGGACATTTAGGTTGCTTCCATGTTCTGGTTATTGTAAATAGTGCTGCAATGAATATTGGGTGCATGTTATCTCTTTGAAATATGGTTTTTGCCGGGTATATGCCCAGGAGTGGGATTGCTGGGTCATATGATAGTTCTATTTTTAGTTTTTTAAGGAACCTCCATACTGTTCTCCATAGTGGCTGTACCAATTTACATTCCCACCAACAGTGTAGGAGGGTTCCCTTTCCTCTACACCCTGTCCAGGATTTATTGTCTGTAGATTTTTAATGATGGCCATTCTGACCGGTGTGAGGTGACACCTCATTGTAGTTTTGATTTCCATTTCTCTAATGATTAGTGATGTTGAGCATCCTTTCATGTGTTTGTTGGTAATCTGTATATCTTCTTTGGAGAAATGTCTATTTAGATCTTCTGCCCATTTTTGGATTGGGTTGTTTGTTTTTTTGATATTGAGCTGCATGAGTTGTTTGTATATTTTGGAGATTAATCCCTTGTTGGTTGCTTCATTTGCAAATATTTTCTCCCATCCTAGGACTATCTTTTTGTTTTGTTTATGGTTTCCTTTGCTGTGCAAAAGCTTTTAAGTTTAATTGGACCCCCTTTTTTGTTTTTTTTTTCATTACTCTAGGAGATGGATCAAAAAAGTTCTTGCTGCTAATCAATGAATTTGGTAAAGTTGCAGGATACAAAATCAATACACAGAAATCTCTTGCATTCCTATACACTAACAATGAAAGATCAGAAAGAGAAATTAAGGAAACAATCCCATTTACCATTGCAACAAAAAGAATAAAATATCTAGGAATAAACCTACCTAAGGAGGCAAAAGACCTATACTCAAAAAACTATAAGATACTGATGAAATATACTACAAAGATGACACAAACAGATGGAGAGATATACCATGCTCTTGGATTGGAAGAATCAATATTGTGAAAATGACTATACTACTCAAAGCAATCTACAGATTCAATGCAATCCTTATCAAGTTATCACTGGCATTTTTTCACATAAGTAGAACAAAATTTTTACAATTTGTATGGAAACACAAAAAACCATGAATAGCCAAGCAACCTCGAGAAAGGAAAACAGAATGGAGGAATCAGGCTCCCTGACTTCAAACTATACTACAAAACTACACTAATCAAAACAGTATGATACCGGCACAAAAACAGAAATACAGATCAATAGAGAAGGATAGAAAGCCCAGAGATAAACCCATGCACCCATGATCACCTAATCTATGACAATGGAGGCAGGAATATACAATGGAGAAAAGACAGTCTCTTCAATAAGTGGTGCTGGGAAAACTGGACAGCTACATGTAAAAGAATGAAATTAGAACACTCCCTAACACCATACATAAAAATAAACTCAAAATTGATGAAAAGACCTAAATGTAAGACCAGACACTATAAAACTCTTAGAGGAAAACATAGGCAGGACACTCTTTGACATAGATATCCTACATATTTTAAATGGTACAACTTTCTGTAAGGGTGGGAATGGGATACCAAGGAAATGGGTGACTTGTGTTTTATTAGGGGAATTAGTAAAACTACACTCTATGCTTTGAGCACCGACTGTGTGCCAGGAACTTTGAATTTCTTATGATTATCACAACTCTATGAGGAAGGCTTATCAGCTGGGGAAACTGAGAGTCAAGATGGTGAAGAAACTTGCCAAATATCTCACTTCTAAGATGGTCCAGAGATCTTAGTTAAGATAGCCCTGTTTAACACAGAATGGAGCTACTGGTTAAGGTGATAGGAAATAAATAACAGGATAAAGAGTTGAAAGGAAAAAAGAAAACTGTTTACACATGATATGAATATCTACATAGATAATCCAACAGGATCAGCCATTAGAACTAATAAGAGGACTTGCCAAGATCTTGCTGGATATGAGATCACTAACAAAACCCCAAAAAACCAATAGTATTTCTTACATCAGTCATATTCCATTAGAAATTTCAGTACAGGACTTCCCTGGTGGTCCAGGGGTTAAGACTCCGTGCTCCCAATGCAGGGGGCACAGGTTTGATCCCTGGTTGAGGAACTAAGATCCCATATATTGCATGGCACAGCCAAAAAAAAAAAAAAAAAAAAATTCAGTACAAATACTATACCACTGACAGTGTCAACAAATATCTAGATATTGGCATATCTAAAAATATACACAATCTTTCTGGAAAAAAAACCTCTGAGAATCAGAGGATCATCTATGGAGATGTAGTCCATGCTCTTGTTGGGATAATTTAATATTGTTAAATTTCTCTTAATTAATTTGTAAACTCAGTGTAACACCAATAAAAATTCCAGTTGTATATATATATTTTTTGCGGTACACGGGCCTCTCACTGTTGTGGCCTCTCCCGTTGCGGAGCACAGGCTCTGGACGCGCAGGCTCAGAGGCCATGGCTCACAGGCCCTGCTGCTCCGCGGCATGTGGGATCTTCCCAGACCGGGGCACGAACCCGTGTCCCCTGCATCGGCAGGCGGACTCTCAACCACTGCGCCAACAGGGAAGCCCCCAGTTGTATATTTTGATGAATTCAATAACTGTAAATATGAACGATTTAAACTGATATAAACAATCAAAATGTAAAGAAGAACACCGGTCCACAAAAAAGTAAGCAAACTCTAGAAAAGGGCAAAGAATGGGAGGGTTATGCCCACTAGGTATTAGGACAATATCAAAGCCTTAATAATAAAGGCAATATGGAATGGACTTAACGGAAAAATGGATAGACCAATAGAACAGAGAGGACAGCTCTTAGAGGTATCTAAGCATATGCGGGAACTTAATCCAAAAAAAAAAAAAGGATAACGGGAAAAGGATGGGCTGTTTAATAGAAGGTGTTGGGAAAACTTTAATAGAGAAAAATAAAACTGGATCCCACATAACATCACATACAAAAGTAGACCCCAGATGAATTAAATACATAACATTTAAAGGTAAACAACAAAGTTAACAGAAGTTGATGTTGGAGAGTATCTCTGTGATTTATGGATAGAAAAAGACCATCTAGACAAAACTTCCCAGCACAAGACATAGTTGATCGTATCAAAATAAAGGACATCATTTTCAACTTAATAGAAAATAGGACAGAGGGAGATATTTACAATGCTTAAGATATGACAAGGGACTAATATCTAAAAAATTCAAGGAATTCCTAAAAAAGAAGAAAAAGATAGGCATTTCCATAGAAAAATGGGCAAAGGATTCAAAGGAGCAATTTATAGAAGTGGAAACCAAACTTTACTATGAAAAGATGCTTCAGTCATTAGTAATAAGAGAAATGCAAACCAGAACAAGAAAGAGCTGGCAGGTGATATTTATTAGAGGCACTCTTAGACAGGTGGATTATGCCACCTGTTAGCAGGAATGTGGGGACACAGGGACTCATGCACTGCTGGTGAGAGTGTCGACCCACATAGCAGCTCTGATCGACCTGACAGTCTTAAGCAAATTAAGGATGTGCATACCATATTTATATGTCAAAAACATGATCACACAAGTCCACTAGGAGACACGGACAAAGGTGCTCATTGTGGCATTGCTCGAGGTAGTGGGGAGTTGGAGGAGACTGCTGTGTCCCCATGGGGGCATGAATAATACAGAGTGGTACATACATCGTGTAGGATTATGTAAAAACAGCCACATGGATGAGTCAACTTAGATCTGAATGAAATAAAAAAGGAATTGAACTCTGTAGCCTAATATCTATGTATGTGAGAGTTTACATTTTACCTAGGGTTCCCAGATTGAGCCCAAAACAAAACAACAACAAACCCAAAATGAATGTCCAGCTAAATCTGACTTTCAGATAAACAACGAAAAATTATACTAAAAATTATTACTTACACTAAAAGTTATGTATTGTTGATCTGAACCTCAAACTGAACTGGATGTTCTGTATTTTATCTGGCAGTACTAAGTTTACAAGAAAAATACTTATAAAAAATTCATGGGGCTTCCCTGGTGGCACAGTGGTTGAGAATCTGCCTGCCAATGCAGGGGACATGGGTTCGAGCCCTGGTCTGGGAAGATCCCACATGCCGCGGAGCAACTAGGCCTGTGAGCCACAACTACTGAGCCTGCGTGTCTGGAGCTTGTGCTCCGCAATAAGGGAGGCCGCGACAGTGAAAGGCCCGCGCACCGCGATGAAGAGTGGCCCCTGCTCACCACAACTAGAGAAAGCCCTTGCACAGGAACGAAGACCCAACACAGCCAAAAATAAATAAATAAATAAAATTAAAAAAAAATTTTATTTATTTAAGATGGTAAATTTTTTTAAAAATTCACATAAAAGGCATTAGAATGGTTGTTAAATCTGGCGGGTGTATGTGCGTAAGTGTGTGTAAGTAGGGAAGGGGATAAAAAAGGGAAAGACAAAACAAGAAAGGGCTTTGCACTAACCCAGGATGATCATATGTCATATTTGAGGAGTGTGATTAATTCAACCCCTACATCTGAGGTCCAATTTAAAAAAAAAGTAGTGTAAGAATCCAGTTGCCATCTCTCTAGTTACAGGTTCATATCTTTGAGGCCAGATGGAGGTGAGAAGGGCCTTGAATCAGAGAAGTAGAAAACCAACTCCTCTGGAAAGGAGAAACTTACCAATTAATTTGAGACAAGGAAGGTCCTATAAAAACAATCAATCAATCAGTTGAAGAGCATTTAGAATTTAAAAGAGCCCCCGGGGACTGGCCATAGGAAATGGAACTGATTTCCCTGGAGCCCAGGAAGTGTCATTTCCTCCAAACACCTGTCTCTAATCTCTTGTTACCCAGAGCAGGACGTGTGAGCTTGAATTTCTGACAGCACCCCAGCTGGTTCTGGTCTACAGCCAGGACAAGTGCTCCAAACCAGGAGGGAAAAGATAATTGACAAGGGACAATAGTAACTAGAATTATTTTATCACCTCTTAATTAGGGATTCAATAAAACTAGGTATACATTGTTCATGCTTATTGCTCTTATACACCTATCAAACCGAAAGCAAATTTAGAAAAAAAAGGCAAAGAGTAAGTGGGCACAACACCTAAATAAACAACATTATTTTGATGGGATTTATGATGAGGCTCTACTAAAAATGAATCACTATTGCTGGCTTAATAATGGAAAGATATAGACTTGGATCTTGTTCTAGAATCTGTTTCTGTACTTTCACTTTAACAATACTAACACAAAGACTGCTTCTTCTCATAGGAATGAAGCACAAATGGTATTGATAAAATCATGACTATATTTGCTAATGCTGGACCATCAGGCACTATATGACCAAAATTTGGCCAGTGAGTAATTCCGAAGTGTTGATTTTAATGAAGTATCACTTGGTAATCTGTAGATGGCTAATGTTCATGAAAAGATATGGTTAGCCTTATTAAAATCTACTTTAAATGGGGTTTCTCTTACTGTTTTTGGAATGGGAAAAGAAAATATCTTTTCTTTTTTTTTTTTTTGTAGTACGCGGGCCTCTCACTGTTGTGGCCTCTCCCGTTGCGGGGCACAGTCTCCGGACGCGCAGGCTCAGCGGCCATGGCTCACGGGCCCAGCCGCTCCACAGGATGTGGGATCTTCCCGGACCGGGGCATGAACCCGCGTCCCCTGCATCGGCAGGCGGACTCTCAACCACTGCGCCACCAGGGAAGCCCAGAACATATCTTAAATGTATATTTACTACTTATTACAAATTGTTATGTGTAGACAGGATGCACAAACTGCACCCGTTTCTGCAGCTAATTTGACACTAATGGCTACTTGCTGATCGCTTCAAATCTGTCTGCTTCTTGTGCCTTGGTCCTTCTGCTCGGACTACTTCAAAATCTGCATATGTACACTGCCTTTATGCTACAAAATACAAGCAGGAGCACTCAAATCTTGCAGGTAACTTCTAAAGGGACGACTAGATAATGTACAATAGTCATATATTAGCAAACTGCAAATGCAAACAGAAAATTGTCATGCAGAACTGGTGGATCCCTGAGATGTCTGTGGATTCCGGTTTGAGAAACAGTGGCTAGAAAATGAAACCATCTGTATGTACCCTTAGAGAAGACACAGATAAAGTGACCTCTTATTCATTTCTCCAAATTCCAGAGAGAATATCAAACTGTGAAGATTCTGAAAGAAATGGAGAGGCAGAGGCCTAGGTAAGGGTATAGGAATGAGAGTACCAGCCTGGAATGGTTAAGAGGAGAGGCAATATTGTTCCCCTCAGGTGGGCTGAGAATTCTCCAGTTCTTACCCTGAAGACAAAGGGAGGGGGGACAAAGGGAATTCAGCACTTGCTGTTGACAACAGCTAGATTAGGGGTAACTATTTGGAAAGACCCAGGGCAGCAATTAAGAGTTAAAGAGCAGGGGCTTCCCTGGTGGCGCAGTGGTTGAGAGTCCGCCTGCCGATGCAGGGGACGCGGGTTCGTGCCCCGGTCCGGGAAGATCCCACATGCCGCGCAGCGGCTAGGCCCGTGAGCCATGGCCACTGAGCCTGCGCGTCCGGAGGCTGTGCTCCGCAACGGGAGAGGCCACAACAGTGAGAGGCCCGCGTACCGCAAAAAAAAAAAAAGAGTTAAAGAGCAGCTAATCCAGTGCCCTAAGGCAAAGGTTCTCAACGTGGTTTCCTATTAGCATCACCCTTTAAAGGAGTTGATGCATGGATCCATCACTAGAGATTTGAATTAACTGGTCGGGTTGGGCATCAGTCTTGGCAAAAGATCCCTGGGGGATTCTAATGTATAGCCAAGGTGGCCGACCAGTGTTTGAAGGGAAACTTTCTCTATGGTATAATTACATTTAAGGCCACCTGTATTCATTTCTTTAATAGGGGCAAGGGAACCAACCCTTATGGAGTGCCCTGTGCTCACTATTTAAATAATAATAATAAATAGTGATAGCAGCTACTATTTATTGAAAGCTTGTTATATGCCAGGTGTTATGTTAACCACTTGATATCCATTTAACCTTCACAACATCTCTGTGAAATGGATGTTATTATCTCCATTTTACAAATGCAGGCTCAGAGAGACCAAGGAATTTGCCTTAAATCACTCAAGGACAAGTACATAAATACATAAGTGAAAGTAATCACGTGCCCAGGGTCATGCAGGAAGGGGGACAGGATCTGAACCGCGGCCTTTAGCTCTACCGCTGTCACAATTAATTGCTATCTAAATGAACGCATTTAACAAGTATTTATTGACTGTGGACCATATATGTGCCTGACCCTAGGATAGATATTGGGAATGTGAAGATGGGCAAGGCAAAATTTCTGCTCTCCAATCTTATCAGAAAGACAGCTAATTCCAAAACAATGTGATCAATGCTATCAGGGTGACCGAATGCCCCTGTTTGCCCAGGATTCTTTGGTTTTAGCACTAAAATCTTGAATTCTGGGCAACTCTTCAGTCCTGGGCAAACTGGGGCAGTTGGCCACCCTGGCTGTCATGGAGCACTGTATGTGGGCTGGGGCTTGCATGGGATGGTGGGGGGTATCGTGGAGAAGAGATCAGGAAAAGCTTCCCAAAGGAGCTTATGTCTTTCTATAGAATGACTTGGAGTTCTTTTAGGTCAACAATGGAGGGGAGGGGGATAGGCAAGAGCGTTCCTGGTGGAAGAACCAGGAAATAGCTCCGGCTAAGGCTTGCAGGGGAGGAGAGCAAGCAGTTTCGTAGAGTTAAAGAGTTTGGGGGGCAGGGGGGTCGGGGGGGGGGTTTGATGAAGCTGGGGATGGGGAAGCTGGGGCCACACTAAGGAAGTGGGACTCTAGTGGGCAAGGAGCTCACCTTAAGGGTTTTCAGCAAGGGAGAATTACTCTCGATTTTGCATTTGAAAAGATGAGGCTGGTTATGAGAGTAGGGTGGGAGTTACAGTTGCAAGACTATTATAACATGGGTGAGACTAGAGGACAGGAAAGGATGATGACAACAGCAACGACAATATCTAATGCCTATTGATGACTCGATATGTTCCAGGCACCGTGCTGAGCCCTTCACATGCATTATCTCGTTTAATCCTAACATCAAACTCTTTAGTCAGCTGCTATTTTTATGCCTCTGTAACAGACGAGGCAATTCAGACTTAGCTGAAATTTAGTTAAAAAAGTCGCACAGGGTAAATGGCAGAGCCAAGATGCAAACTCTTGCTTTCTGACTTTACATACGCTTAACCACACATTACCTGATGGAAACTAAGGCGGTGCGTATTTGTTCGTTCACTGGAGCAATGTTTATGGAGCACTGACTATGTGCCGGGCACATTTCTGGCTGATGAGGGTACAGCAGTGGACAAAACTTACACAGTTCCTGACCTGATGGCTGTTACATTTGTGTGTGTGTGTGTGTGTGTGTGTGTGTGTGTGTGTGTGTGTTGGGAAGATGGATGAGCAAGCGAACCAGTCAGTATAACTTACTTGTGGATGGCTTTAGACTCCATTTCAAGGGAGAAGAGAAAGGATTTGGGGATGTGGGAGTGAGGGGTGTGGGGAGGAGTGTAGGGACATCCAGGTTTCTGGCTCTGCCATCTGCTGTGCGCTGTCAGCAGAGACACGGAGCTCGGGACAGACCTGGGGGGAGGACAAGAGCCCAGTTTTGGACACGTCGAGTTGGAGTCTCCTGGAGTCAAAAGCTCTGAAGGATGGTCATGGGGCAAGTTGAGAAAGTCATTTAAAGCTGGGGCCATGGTTGAGGACCCCGGGGGAGGGTGCAGAGTGAGAAGAGGTCGCAGGTGGAAACCCTGTAGACTGAGCTAAGGGCAGAGGAACCAAGGGCAGAGGAGAGGGGAACCAAGGGCAGAGGAGAGGGAGACAAAGGTCAGAGGGAGAGTGGAAAACCCAGAGAGCTCCAAGGCAGGCAGCCCCAGCATCATCAAATGCCACTTAGAGGCCCAGGGAAGGAGCAGCTAGAGATGTTGGGGGCCAGGACGGACACACACAAAGTTGAGGGGATGTTTTCGAAAGCGATGGGAGCCCAGAATGGGAAGTATCTAGTACAGGACTGAAGGCACAGGAGAAAGTGGAGGCAATTCGTGGAGCAACGCCTTAGAGGAGATGGAGGAGACAGGATCCAGAGGAAAGGCAGAGGGAGCGGTCTTGAACGGGCAGGCATATTCCAGGGACCAGAGGGGAGCAAGGAAAGATGGGTAGGGATGCAGAGCCGTGCTTCTTGGGAGGCAGATGGCTAGGTTGTTTGTGAGATGGAAGGGTCCAGAGTGGGGCTAGGAGGTATCCACAGAGAGATAGAGGTTTGAAATTCACACAGTGGGGGTCGGGAGAAGTGCCACTCGGGACCACCTCAAAATTGATCTCTCCTGCGTCTCCATCTCTTCAAGAGCTCTGCCTGGGAATTCAAAGATGCATTTGTACAAATGTGAAACTTAATTCTGGCCTTCAGTGAGAGGCTGACAATGCCAGTTGTGGGATCACAGCGGGATAGGAATGCAGGGGATGTCTCCGGACATGGGGGTGACCCTGAGACGTGCAGAGACAACAGCTGGTGAATTTTCAACAAGCAGCCTGGAGTCTGCCTCACATTCGCTATTCGTTTTACAAACAGCCATCGGGAGGGTGAACTGCCCCTCCTACCGCCCCTGCCTCCCCCTCAGCTTTTCTGGGGAAAGAAGTCTGTAGCCTGTTTAATTCTGCCCAGGTGGTCTTTGCCTCTCAAAAGTCTTCATTCTGAGCAGAAAACGCGTGAACGTGACTTTGATGTGTAGGAGACAAATAACTGAACTGCAGAAGGAGCTGTGGGTAGTCCGCCCTCAGCTCAGAGACTGGGGCTCTCCCCACATTTGCACCTCAGGACTTTGTGTCCTCTCAAAATCCCAGAAAAAGTTTCTCTGTGGGTGGCACTTTTTCCACAGCGTGACCTGCTGGGAGGGCTCCATCAGCCAGTGCTATGTCATTATTGGTTGCTGGCGGGCTCTCCTAGGGGACACTTGAGAAACTTTGATAGAAATATTTCTCTTTGGCAACAGCCCGCTGTTTCCATGGTTTGACAATACTAACCAGATGTAAAGTCGGCCAGCAAAGGGGAGGCCTGCCCGGGGGGGAAAGGAGGCCCTCACACACTCACGTCCAGCCGTGGGCAAGTTAGATAACCTCCTTTGGCCTCCGTTTCCTCATCTTTGAAATGGAACGATAATACAAGCTCTAAGTACTTACTGTTGTGAGAATGAGCGTTAAAGGACTTTGCAAAATTTTGAGGTTTTTTTTTTAAATAAATTTATTTATTTTATTTATGTATTATTTTTGGCTGTGTTGGGTCTTCGTTGCTGCCTACGGGCTTTCTCTAGTTGCGGCGAGCCGGGGCTACTCTTCGTTGTGGTGCGCGAGCTTCTCATTGCAGTGACTTCTCTTGCTGCGGTGCACAGGCTCTAGGCGCGCGGGCTTCAGTAGTTGTGGCTTGTGGGCTTCTCAACCACTGCGCCACCAGGGAAGCCCTTGAGTTCTTTTATAAAGAGTAATTGGAGGGTATATTTTAGAAACAAATGAAATAAGAAACAAAGCAGAACTTAAATGTAACATGTTAATTTCACTTGGGTGTAATAGACTGTTGTCATTCTTAGAGATCTACTAATTTAAGTAAATAGTCCTCTCACCTGATACTGACAGAATTTTTTTTTTATTGAAGTATGGCTGATTTACAGTGTGTTAGTTTCAGGTATACCGCAAAGTGATATACATATATATATATATATGTATGTACATATTCTTTTTAGATTCTTTTCCATTATACGTTATTACAAGACATTAAATATAGTTCCCTGTGCAATCAGTAGGCCCTTGTTGTTTATTTTATATAGAGTAGTGTGTATCTGTTAATCCCAAACTCCTAATTTATCCCTCCTCCCTTCCCCTTTGGTAACCATAAGATAGTTTCTTTTTTTTTTTTATAAGATTGTTTTCTATGTCTGTGAATCTGTTTCTGTTCTGTAAGTTCATTTGTATCATTTTCTGAGATTCCACTTATAAGTGATATGTGATATTTGTCTTTCTCTGTCTGACTTAACATCACTTAGTATGATAATCTCTAGGTCCATCCATGTTGCTGCAAATGGCATTATTTCATTCTTTTTCATGGCTGAGTAATATTCCATTGTGTGTGTGTGTATGTGTGTGTGTGTGTGTGTGTGTGTATTTATCACATGTTATTTATCCATTCATCTGACAGAATATTTTTAACCTAATTTTTTGAACAGGTAGTGAACTCACAGTGTTTAATATTCCAAACGTGTGAAAGGGTATAGAGTCACCATTTTCTCCCCTGCCCCATCCCAGCAATTCAAGCTCCCTCTGCAAAGGTATGGTGACCAACTGGTCCTGGTTTGTCTGGGACTTTCTGGTTTAGCACTGAAAGTCCTTAGCAAACTGGTTGGTCACCCAATGTCATAGACAACTGACATTATGAGTCTGTTGCGTGTCCTTCTGGAGGTAATTTGACAAGAGCGACCTTACTATTTACAAAATCATCACGGGTGACAAAATAAAGATGTCATAAATGACTGGCGCATAGTATTGGGGAAGGAGGAAACCATGATAACACGGGGGCATAAATCTTATCATCTAACAGTTGTTTTAAGTATTTCCAGCTCTGGAATTGCTATTCCTCTGCAAAAGAAATCTCCCTGTCAGGCTTGGGAAAAAGAGTCCCGTAAAGGGTAACAGTCTGTGACCCCATTTCCCATAACTGTGGTTGACCAGAGACTCCATTAGCCTTTTGTTTATAATCCATTTTTGTGCAGTTAAAAAAAGCATTTGTGTACTGGGGGTTTGGATTTCATAAATATGCTTATTTGCCAAGTTATCTTCTAGATTTCCCTGTGTGAATGCAACTGATTTGGGAAAGCCCAGTTTCAGAGAAAGCATAACAACTGTCCTTATCAAGTGTGAACTAAGAAAGACATCGGGAGGCCTTTTCCAGGCTAAAAATAGACCTAGAACTCCGTGTATTTTAGCTTCAGGACTTTTTACAAACCGTCTGGCAAACCAGCACATTATTATTTTATGAATAAGGCATCAACGTTCATTTTAAATGTTCTGGCTTCAGGCTATTTTACTTTCGTGCAAAAAAAGATGAATTATTTATAAAAATAGGCATGAATATCATATGATAATACCCTGAGTTCTAGCAGGGAGTAAAATGAGCTGCAGCTGGTGCTGTCAGCTCCCCAGGAGAGCTAAGCAGGAGCAAGTTGAGGGCGGGGCTGCAGCCTTCAGAAGGGGCTGATTGCTGAGATGCAGCTCTTTCTCTTGGGAGGATGGTCAAGTCTCCCCACTCTCACTTACACTCTCTCTCTTATCCTCCTTCCCTTCCTCCCTCTTTCTTCCTCCCCCCTCCCCTCCCCTCCCCATCTCTCCTTCCCTCCCTCCCTCTCCTTCCTCCCTTCCTTCCTTCCTCCTCCCTTCCTTCCTCCCTCCTTCCTTCCTTCCTATTTCCTCTCTCCCTCCCTCCCTTCCTCCCTCCCTCCTTTCCTCCCTTCCTTCCTTCCTTCTCCCTCCCTTCCTTCCTACCTCCCTTCCTTCCTTCCTTCCTATTTCCTCTCTCCCTCCCTCCATCTCTCTCTGGCGAACTTCAGAAACCACAGTACAGAGATCCTTTCTAAATTCAAGTGTGGGCAGACGCTGGTTTTTTTTTTTTTTTTTTTTTTTTTTCCCCTCAGCTTTTTTTTA